>NC_047024.1:20805469-21173952 GCF_902652985.1 Pecten maximus | reverse complement strand
CACTTCAGTGAGACAACGTCAAACAACATGAGGAAGAAGGGACGGCCGAACCCTGACCAACGCTACTTCCAACTTGCTGTATCACTTTGTGCCCATAGTGGAGAAAACAGCTACATGGTAGCCTCAAGTGCGTCAGAGCGCCTCATTGTAAGGGTAAGTTGTCCAGTAGTCATGGTTACTTATTTCTGAAGGTCTTTACCGAAACTCTATATGCTAGTGTTGTAAATTCATGGTATTGGCCAGTTATCAAAATATATAAATTATTACATAAAATTCTATTAACAACCATGACATGTATGGACACTCATACCTACTTTGGCAGGTCAGTTTCTCTGGAAGCTAAGTTTACAGACAGGAGTATACTATCGTAGTGGTGTCCCTGGGCAAGACACTTTACCCCAATTTCTCTGGATGGCATGTGACAGGCCTCTCGTATGTGGTTCAGTGAGGTAGCCACCAACTACTACAATGAGACCCCACCTCAAAATGACCCTGGCTGTTCACAGGGTGATAAACCCAACAAACAAATTTCAGTCTTTTGGATTGTTATTAGTTTTTGTAGAAAATCTTCTGGTTGTCATGGTAATGTGATGAAATGATCCAAATATGTCTGGCTGATTTCAAATGCTGTTTTATGATAGGTATATGTACTATTGTAAATCTACATTGAGACTGAAAACAGAGATACATCCTGTTGACCTTTAACCTCTGTTTCATTACAATATCTTACCACAGGCATCCAATCCTGGCCAGTTTGACAGTGATGTCGACGTGCTTTGGCAGAAAGCACAGACACCCAATGGAGTTTACCACGAGGGTAGAGTCGGGATCAACACTGACCACTTAGACGAGGCACTGACCGTTAATGGCAATATAAAACTGACCGGTCGTATTCTCCAGCCATCAGATCTCAGAGCAAAAGAAGAACTTAAAGAGGTAGGACTTTGAGACCTGTAAAGTGCTTCAGGGGGGATAACTATGTATCAGAAGAGTAGGGAGGGGATAAGAGAATTAGAGGGTCAATATTATTGTTGAGTCAGTTAGTGACTGGATAATGTTCATTTGGTTTGTGAGTGTTATGTTGGACAAGCCAATAGAATAGTCAAGTTACAGAAAGGTGATGATGATTTTGACATGCTTGAGGTCTGTGTGAATACCTTTAAAAGTTCTTAAAATATGTAATGTACCTAAAGATATATGCTTTACCAAAGTCTATAAATAAATATGTCAAAAGTACTGACAAACCCTGACATGTAAAAATGATTCATTAAATAAGGAGCATTGATATCTTCTTTTAAAAAATAATCAAATAACTTGCTTGTAATCATTCCCTACCGGTGAAACCAGGAAGGGGAACTATAGTGTATGCGACACTTAAGTTTGTCAATGCTTTATTGACTTCATTCCTTGAGGGATATTTTTTAAAACTTCACAAAACTACAAAGGACCATAAATTCACGGAAAAGTTCAACTTTCAGGGATTTGAGGTCAAGGTCACTTATTCATTTTAGAAAATCTTTGTCAGCACTCCAATGGGGCTGGTGGTATGGGACATGAATAGCAAACTCAGTATACTTGTTGCTATATAGATTTCTTTAGTAATTTTTACAAAGATTTCAGAATATTATTATTTTGTTTTTAGGTTGACTCTAAGGACCAGTTAAAGAAAGTCGCCCAAATGAAAATTTACCAGTACAAATATAGTCCAGATTTCGCAGAGAGCGCAGGTCTCCCGGAGGACAAGCGACGCGATACTGGAGTCATTGCACAGGAGGTCAGGGAAGTCCTTCCTGATGCGGTCATGGAAACAGGCGATGTTCTTCTACCAGGAGGTCAGAAAATACGGAATCTTCTCGTCGTAAATAAGGTAACTTTTCTTTTTTCGAGGAAATCTTATTTTTGTGGGTTTTTTTAGCTGAAATCCTTGCACTACAATATGATGGTGTTTATTTTTCTTTCTTTGTACTATTTCTTCATAGTGCTAGTTTGATAAATTCGAAAAATATGTATGAAAAAAAATTACAGTAAGTTTTCGTATTTATTTGACTCAAGTTAAAATTGAAGATATGTCAAATGACAGCTGACAGATTTGGAACACATCATTGATCGATGTTGATTTAATTTTTTTACAGGAACGCATATTTATGGAAAATGTTGGAGCAGTGAAAGAACTTTGTAAATTAACAGACAATCTCGAGGTCAGAATTGATGAACTCGAGAAAATGAACACAAAATTGTCCAAACTGAAACGTTTCGATAGCATCAAATCGACTGTTAGCTCCAAGTCCACTTGTAGTGTTAGTACCATCAGGTAAGTCATAGGTCAAATCTATTTATATCCTAAATCTATTTATATCTCAAACTCTACTTAATGTTAATTACTGTGAAAATTATTACATTTCTTGTTAAGTATCTATTTGGTCTCCACATATTTGAGGTTGAGTGGCTCAGTGGTAATGTACTGGCTTTACGAGGCCACATTAAGGGTTTATATCCCAGATCAGGTATATTTGGCTATGTGGATTTTCTCCGGGTATTCCAGTTTCTTCCCACTGTAGAACCCATCATGTTCTACATCAGGGAATACAAGAGTAATTTGAATGTTGAATGTATAAGTTTATTTCACTTAGTTCAGTTGTTTTTATGCCCCTGCCATATATTGGGGAGAGGCGGCGCATATAGTGTTATACCTTGTCTGTCCCGTCCCACTCCAATGCAATGTAACTAGCTTATCTCAGGAACTGCTAATGCAATCTGTGTTTCTGAGCATTGGGGGCATTTATGTCTTACACATATTTTCTAGTTTCAAAATTGCTGTAAAATATGATTTTGTTTATATAATAGCACTTACTTCAATAATCTAAATCTATTGATATTTTTTTTTAGTCCAATATTATTTGTTCGGTATTTTGTTTCAGTTCAATACCAAAGAGAGCATCTCAAAACCATAAACATCGTTCAACACGCTCCGTCCCCTACAAGGAGCACAAGTCCACATCTGGGCCCCCAGGGCCCGCCCCCACCTCAACAGACAGCCACGGATGGTGTAGTAATCGGTTCATACAGCTCACCATCATAACACTCATACTCATAATGGCCTTCTGGTAAGTGTAACAGGGGAGACAACTGGGATATGATATATAGCGGCATCCCTTCTTCAGGGAATATTCCTTAGCTTAAACAAAATTCCAAAGGCAAGTATATTACAGACTTAAGGACAGTTTCTAAGCTAAGATTTTTTGAATTTTTTTTCTCTCGAATTCATAATGCTTTCCTTTGAAAAATTTCAAGTTAAGGATATGGTGTAGTATCCATTATTTACATATTTCCATCCATTATCGAGTCTTTGTTTGAAATGCTACTCATCCCAAACTGCTGAAGAAATGTTGTACATATGATGCATTATATAAATAAATTATCCCTTGTCCAGGGAAAAATGTTAACATGTTTATTATAAGACTGCCTCTCTGGGGCTGAGCAGTAAATTAAATGTAAATCTTCAAATTTAGTGACCTTGTGTATATTAAAAAGAATCTCAACGGAATTGTAATAGATCATGATTAAGTGTCCAAAAGTAAGGGGGGAAATACAACCCAGTGTAATAGATCATGATTAAGTGTCCAAAAGTAAGGGGGGAATACAACCCAGTGTAATAGATCATGATTAAGTGTCCAAAAGTAAGGGGGGGAATACAACCCAGTGTAATAGATCATGATTAAGTGTCCAAAAGTAAGGGGGGGGGGGGGGGGGGGGGAATACAACCCAGTGTAATAGATCATGATTAGTCCAAAAGTAAGGGGGGAAATACAACCCAGTGTAATAGATCATGATTAAGTGTCCAAAAGTAAGGGGGGAAATACAACCCAGTGTAATAGATCATGATTAAGTGTCCAAAAGTAAGGGGGGAATACAACCCAGTGTAATAGATCATGATTAAGTGTCCAAAAGTAAGGGGGGAAATACAACCCAGTGTAATAGATCATGATTAAGTGTCCAAAAGTAAGGGGGGAAATACAACCCAGTGTAATAGATCATGATTAAGTGTCCAAAATACAACCCAGTGTAATAGATCATGATTAAGTGTCCAAAAGTAAGGGGGGAAATACAACCCAGTGTAATAGATCATGATTAAGTGTCCAAAAGTAAGGGGGGAATACAACCCAGTGTAATAGATCATGATTAGTCCAAAAGTAAGGGGGGAAATACAACCCAGTGTAATAGATCATGATTAAGTGTCCAAAAGTAAGGGGGGAAATACAACCCAGTGTAATAGATCATGATTAAGTGTCCAAAAGTAAGGGGGGGAAATACAACCCAGTGTAATAGATCATGATTAAGTGTCCAAAAGTAAGGGGGGGAAATACAACCCAGTGTAATAGATCATGATTAAGTGTCCAAAAGTAAGGGGGGAAAATACAACCCAGTGTAATAGATCATGATTAAGTGTCCAAAAGTAAGGGGGGAAATACAACCCAGTGTAATAGATCATGATTAAGTGTCCAAATGTAAGGGGGAAATACAACCCAGTGTAATAGATCATGATTAAGTGTCCAAAAGTAAGGGGGGAAATACAACCCAGTGTAATAGATCATGATTAAGTGTCCAAAAGTAAGGGGGGAATACAACCCAGTGTAATAGATCATGATTAAGTGTCCAAAAGTAAGGGGGGGGAATACAACCCAGTGTAATATATCATGATTAAGTGTCCAAAAGTAAGGGGGGGAATACAACCCAGTGTAATAGATCATGATTAAGTGTCCAAAAGTAAGGGGGGAAATACAACCCAGTGAGAAGTTATCTTTTTGTCCATCTATGTACTGTAAGATTCAAAATTAAAAAGCTGAAAAGTATAAAAAAAAGAAAAGATTCTTAAACTGAAATTATATGACTCAGTTTTATGGACTGATGGGTAAATACTAATTGTGATGTTCATATTTTTACAGCCTAATTGCCATCACCATACTTTATATAATGGAGCGGAATAAAGAGTCTGGAGGTGTCACAAACAACCACAACTACATCCTCTCCGCAACTCCCAATGCCAATTCGGGACAGTCACAGTGCGTATTACATATCTGTTTTCATGTTTTCTGAACAGCCTTTATATCTCTTAAGTTGACAAACATGGGTGTATTTTTATTTGCTGTTCAATAACATGATTGGTACGTAAACAATAAACATAAAAACGAGCCCAGTGACCCTGGGATCACTATGGTGTTGTGATTAATCTCGACAGTGAAAATATAGAGAAGAAACATCAAAAAAAAATTGTAGGTTTCTCATGTGATATGATAGATAGAATGTAACACTTGACCCGTTCATTCAGAAATTATAGATTTGTTCATTATCAATAAGTTCAACGTTGAAACACTTGTTGTGAGATCCTCTGTTTAAGAACCAAAATATAAAAAAAAGCAATGTCTCAATAATAATATCGTTTGGAATTTTGAATTAAATATCGAGAATCATTTTATTACTGGTAGTCCTGTGTTGTACTTTCCAGGCCAATCAGTAGTAGAAACATTAGTCACGGTCCACTTATCTTCAACACGACGCCTTTACCAGCTGTAACGACAGAATCGACCATCTTGACATCCAATGTGGTTACGCCTTCTATCAGTAAGTACTGGTGTAAAAATCTTCTGACTGGGTGTACTTATTCTCCTGACCCAAACAATACCCACAATATTAGATTTTCGTGTCCAGTCTGTTTCCCATCTCTAAATGATAATTCATTGTATCTTCATTCCTGCACTAAAACTGAATTTATGCCACGGTGCTTGTTTTAACACACCCAGTCAGACTGCAAGCTTGTATAATAGTCAATAAGAAACAGCAACACATTAGTTGATAGAAATGGCCATTTATTAAAACGACATGTATGATTGTACTTATAACATATAATCTCAAAGCATTATGTAACACAAACAAATATTACATAATATCATTTATCAAAGTAAGGTTAAAGTTCCATTTGCACTAAAACTGTATTTATCATATCTGTGGTTTCCTTGCCAATTTTTTTGCGAAATTGCAGAATGTTTTGTTTTTTTTCTTCTTTTATGCAACAAAATTAGTTATAATCCGCCTCCTGCTCTTCAGAGAGGAGTAAATGGTTCATAACCCTTGTTTAACGGACATGCTGTTATCAGAATATTACCATAAATATTGCGGATTTTTTCTGAGAGAAAAATAATTTTTTAGATTTAGACATCACCGAGGCATTCCATATTTCTGTATTGCAGCACGATCACCACAGCTGATCATTCCACCGTACCCACAATGTGACCCGAATACGACGTGTAATGAACGACACTGCTGTCCTCCGCCCATACAGCACGACCAGGAAGGACAGATGTATGCGCCCTGGAGAAATGAGAACAGGAACAGTGTGGAAAGTAAGTTCTTAATTTCTGAACCTCTGAAGAAAATTACCATCCAGCATTCTTCAACTTTATACAGTATCATCAGTTTACGAATTAGAGGTACTTATTTCAGTTCTTTTCTCACTGAAGGCATCAAAGTAATATGGATTCATCTTTGTGCTAAAATTTAACAAAGTACATGGTAGAATTTCTTTACAGTAACTTTGGAAATTTACCATCAAAATTAAATCCAGCTCTTCATATAGATTCCTTCTGTGATTGTTATTAGAAATTCTTTTTGCAATTAAATCTTGTCACAAAATTTTGAAATAAAAATAGTATCACATGATATGATGATTCAATAGTGGAATTGATAAATTGCCTCCCTTCCTTGTCAATAGTCATTAGCCATCCTCATTCCTGATATATATACAGAATGTTTTTAAGTACATTATGTTTGAACCTGTTGTGTGGCCAGATATGGGTTTGATTTCAATGTTAGGGTTGTTTTGTGATGAACTGCTACATGGAATCTGAACATAATTGTTCACGAAATGTGATTTATTATTTCTAGACACTGTGCAGAAATTGCGTCCCACATCCAGGTCAAAACATTAATTCTTATAAAAAATAAAAAATCCAGAACATTTTGAAAATAAGCTACTGTTCTTTAAGAAAAGTTTATCATTTAAATTTATTATAAGCAAATAACTTATTAGAGTTTGATAATTTTTTCTTCATCAGATGAGGATGTCCCAGCGACCGACCTTGTCCCTGAAACTGTCGATAATAACACACAGAGGAACAATAGTAACCCAGAGTATCGCATTGTTACACCCAGCCCGGCGACGCCTCACCCTTCACAACAGACAGGCAACGCCCTGCCCCAGGTCAACAATGTACCAGTGGTAAGTCTTGTATAAATCATCATTTAGTCCTATCTACCATTTAGTCCTACCCACCATTTAGTCCTACCCACCCTCTAATGGTGTGGTCTAATGGTGCGATCTAATGGTGTGGTCTAATGGTGTGATCTTATGGTGTGGTCTAATGGTGTGATCTAATGATGTGATTTAATGATGTGATTTGATGATGTGATCTGATGATGCGATCTAATGATGTGATCTAATGTTATAGACGGTGAAGCCAGAGGATCAAGAACCAAATGTGATTGTCAACAGTATTGACGACTCAAACACAGACACACAGGGTTATGATTATAACAACGGAGATACCAACAGTAATGAGGTCAAGGTCTCTCACCGAAGAAAGCGCTCTGTCACCACAGGTAGGACATTACACCAGAAAGGATATATCCGTTGATTTGATATTTAATTGGACCGATACATTGTATGAGTTGTCTATACCAGTGTATTGTGTAGCATGTAGATCTGCATATAGAATAAGTTTAGCGAAAACCCATGGTGGTCCTGTGTAGTGGTAACACACTTGCTTATTATCGAGGCGACCAGGGTTTAAAGATTCCAAGGTCGGATGTGATAAGGTATGGGATCACCTGTCGGACCACGTGGGTTTTTTCTGAGTACTCGTGTTTCCTTCCACAATAAGAACCCTCTCATATCGTCATCTGGAACAAGATTGATCAGTATCAGGCAACGTCTCAAAAATAAGTTTGGAAATCCTAACTAAAAATAACACAAGTAATGACTTGTTTTGAGAATTTTAGGGAATCCATTGCATTTCAATGATAACAGCTATAGTTTAAATATAATAATTTGTGAAGTAACAAAGTGTTTTTGTATTATACAGATCAAATGCAGGCTAGAGTGTTCCTGAAAGAGCTTAACTTTGAGTTTGACTCGAAGTTTTGCTCCAACTGCACGAACACGAACAAGACTTACCAGTTGAGGCTGAGCCAGTACTTTGAATATGAACCTGTTACCATCAAGTTCAAGTATGTTCTTATCAAATCATATGTGACAGTCGATTCCATGAGGAAATTTATAGCATACTAGTCCTGGGCAGAAAGTTCGAGTTTGAAGTAGGGTGTGGGCTTATTGCAAGGCATAGGCTTATTGCCAGAAAAACAAGGCATCACATATTCATCTGTATACAGAAAAAAAATTCTCAAAATAAAATGAATGTGTTTCAAAGTTTTTTGTTGATAAATATTGATAATTAACCTTTGAACTTGTAATTTCTACTCCTATGCGATACACTATAATAATTGTGTTGTTGAGGATCATAGAATAGCAGAAATTAAAAGTCCAATTTGAATATAAAATTTCAATTGGATTAGAACTACGCTAACTTATTACAGGTACTTGTTGATTGGGTATAGTAATTACATAAATTTGGATTAAGTATCACATTGTGAATTTTTTTCAATGTACATGTAAATACAAATAATATATGTGTTACCTTTTGTTGTAGCCTGGAGGCGGATATGGCCGTTTCCATGTGTTATAATTTCTCTGAGGCAAGCTGTCAGACAGACAATACCCAGATGGAGATTCAACACGAGTCGGAGTACGAAGTATGTAGACGGACATTTTAGTTTTACACAACTTTCTTGTTATTTGAATATTTTTTATTTGAATTTTGAAATTCCTTATTTGAATGGCCTTATAAAAACATATTTAAGTATGCACATACATTATAAGGTAGCTATATGTATGTTGTTTCATTGATATTGTTTATGTTAATTTTGTTAAATTCTGACTCCTACATGTGTATTTAAGTACTGGGTATATATATATATATATATGTATTGCAGTGTTTTTCTGACCTATATTATTGAGTCAAAATGAATTTCAAAAATCTTCAAATATGGTATTTATATTTTTGCATGTGAGGACATGAAATCCAGCAATACATATAGTAATTTATTCCACATTTCCCCACAAATTTTAAACTTTTGCTTAACACAAAAATTCACAATTTCTACTCTGTAGCAATTTGGCCAGAAAAACATGTGGTTTCACTGATGTAACTATAGCTATGTATGTTGTACATTACAGTGGAAAATGCCGATCGGGAAATACTTCTACAGCTCATTCTGTTTCCGAGTCACAGCAAAGGTAAAAGATTACTTGTACATGTATGTAGCTTAGGAAAAAAAAAATCGGACGTCTTCTTATTAATTGTCTGTACTGGATATGATGGAAACTATAGCCAAAAAGACAAATAATTTCTGTGGAATTTACTTCAAAAAGTACATTTGTCAAGAAGTGAAAATATGCAGGATATTCCTGACCATGTGTGACATAGCATTAGGTTTACTCAGGCATGCTTTGTGTTCATCAACACTTTAAAAGCATCTGAAACAACTAGAATGCACATTCAGTAGATATAATTACATTTGTCAGTAAAATAAATTTTCAAAATGTTAAAATTATTTCTTATGTAAACTTGAAGTTATATACTGTATTGGCATAATACTGTAAACGTGGATATTTACGCGAGGGGGAAATTTACACTAATAACCCTTTTGATTGCGAAAATTTCCCCCATGTGTATTATTTTGATATTAATTTGAGTAAACTCTAACTACAAACGAAGGTGGGTCAATCGCGAAAATTACCCCCGCGCTTATAGTTTACGTATCGTAATCGCGAAATTAACCACCCGCGAAAATAACCATGTTTACAGTTTCAAGATATTTACATGCGTTATTTTGAGTTACATATTAGTTTTATCTCAATTCTGCATTTTCAGGACCAGAATGCACCATGCTCTCTCCTTCCGGAGGACACGGCCCACCCATTTGTCGAGTATAACCTCCACTTCCAAAGGACTTGTGAAGACCAGTGAACAGTCGAAACAGACATGGTCTTTTAGCAAAACATTCTGATAAAATGTTCTAGCAGACAAGTGTGATGTATTTTAACAGTACATTTGACAAGCTTTTATATATTTATCACACTGCACAGACCACATTTCCATGGTTACACATACAGTTTTCCACGCATAACGGAGAAATTTACCTGAAGATGATGTTTTGTTAATCGCGACTGTTGGTTCAACGTTGGTAGACTAGTCCGCAAACATTGTGTAACCAAGTAACCCAGACGTAGGAAAGGTCGTTAGGTGCAGCAGCAAGGCAGCCTTCAAACTTTGTCAGGGGGAGTAACTCCTGAAAATCAAACTTTGTCAGGGGCAATAACTCCTGAAACTATCAATGTTTTTAATTGAATTCTATATTTGTTTGCATCCCTATGATATTTATTGCAGATCATATGTATGCTATTGTAGATCATGGATAGCATGATTTATCAAACATCTGTTAGCAGATGGCATTCTAGTGGCCTTTAAATCAAAAGAACTGGAACTGTGGATCAAACGAACCAATATTGTATGATCCAACAGAATTTTTTCTTGGAATATATGGTCATCTAACTTTCCCAATACTTTATTTTGAAGCCAATTTTTTTTTTTTTTTTTTTCAAAAATATTTTGCAAATAACAAGAGCAGAATTTAGTGTGCTTAGCATAATCACACTTGAAAAGTTTGTATTTCATGGATAGTTGGAATTACTGGCTATGCTTATTTCACTTTGATTAATGTAGGGAGAGAGTATGTGATACAGTGATGTGCCATGTTGATGTCTTTTGTTTGATATATTCTACACAAAAACAATTGCTATGATTATGATGCACATGTATAAAGCTCGTTTTTGTCCTCATCTATTTTTATATTGTGAAATTGTTTATGTGTTACTCATCAAGGTGCAGAAAAATACAAACTTAGGGACATTTTGAAGTATAAGGGAGTGTTGGTTGATCAGTTGGTATCCAAAGTCTGCTGCAGATGATAACAAGCAGGAAATGAGGCCTGATTGACAAAAAAATTGTATTATTTTATTATTCCATTCCCGATGATTCCATTATTTTTGGAATGTTGAATAAGATTAAAAGTCCAATTTGAGATTATTTCAAAGAGGGAACAAAATAAACATTTTTGAGATTTTCAACAAATCTGTAAGCAAATTATGCTGTATTTTTTCTTATGAATGTAAGTTCATGTTTAAAAAGTACATAATAATACATTTTGAGATTTGAATTCCTGGAATTATAACCAGATTATTGGAATGGAAACTCTAATTTGTATATACCGCAGTTCTGGGCAGAAAATTACACAAACTGAGATTATGTTATTTCAAAACATTCCATTTGTACATTAAGTATAACAAAAGCTAGCAATAATTATTTGATATACTTAGGATAAGTATAAAGTGGAGATAGAACAATACTTGACCACACATTGGTATTATTTTGTATTGGTCGTTGTTGTGGTCAAGACAAAAGATTTTTAATATATTAATGATAGCCTAATTAATATAGAGATTTTATATTGTTTAGTCTGTTAATACCCCAGAAATCTTACATTTAATATATTCATTGTGTGCCAGTGCATGAGTACATGTATTCTTTTGTTAAAGTGTGTATTTGTTTCTTTTGTTTTTGCATGTGTGCTCATTGTTAATTATATGTATAAGGTCAGGGATCAGGGGGTCAGAGGTCGCAACTGACCTTATTTGGGATAGCCAATGAAAAGAAGCATAACATCCCAACATCATGATTCTGACTTGAAGAAGTGGTCTCAGATTATAAGTATCAGAGTATGCGTAACAATAGCTGCCTTTTGAGTAAACAGTCTTCGCAGCATCCGAAACCTATCCGATGCAAGATCACACTTTTATGTTAATTGATGTCACAAATACTGCAATCTCTGGTAAAATAATACCTAAACATTTGAAATTCCCTTACTGGTACCTAACAATTCCATAGATGTACATTAATACATGTACCTGGTAAGTCGTGTGACCCACATGACTAAAATTAGTGATAGGTATTTTAATGAAACTGACTCAAAAGGCAGTCGTTACGGTATACTCTCTTTTGGTTCACTTATAGTGAAATACTACTTAAAAGTTTTATATGTATTTTATAAAGCATGATTTTACTTGATTTTGTTGATGAATCGTGGGTGGAAAGAAACAATGTAAATTACATACATTGTGATAATTGTGTTCCCATGGTAATGAAGCGATATTTACCTACATGTATGTATTGTTATATGATTGTTACTTATCAGAATGCTGTTTTATATTGATGTCTTATATGCCCATTTACATGAAATCATTCATTTATTACTAGAGTCTACATGCAAGTTTGTAGAAGAAAATTGTTTTTCCTTTGATATGATACTTTGACTACTCAATTTTATTTCATATTTCATAATCAGATAAAAATGCAATTTCACCCAATTTCATAATCTAATGAGTGTTTTGTACAATAAAAGACATTTCAATGCTAATCTATATTGTACATGGATGTGTTAATTCAGAGTATAAAATGCAATAAAAGTTTATCTAATTTGCATATTAATCTAACGATGTGAAGTAGGAATTTTATTCACTTTGTGTTTAAAGATTTTAGTGCAAAAATAGCATAATGCCCTATCCCTAGATACTCAACTCGGACCAAAGAGATTCACATTTATGAGAAAAATATCGCATAGTGGAAAAATTTCAGTTTGAGCGTCAATATTGATATTTCATCTTCTGTTTTACAGTGTACTCATCTTTTTAAAGGACTATTTACTATTTTATAGTAGAAATATGCTGTCTTCATTCCAGTATTTTATAAATGTTTTCATCTTTTGATTCATGTATTTGTGTAAAGCATATGATCAAATTGTCAGGAATTTCATTTAAAATGACTTAAATCATATCTATAATTATAATAATTGGTCATAACTCTACATCATCATGATTATCATCCCCATCAATATCGTCTTCAGTATCGTGACTTCATTTTGAAATTATCTCACTTTTAATTTATGAAAGGATTTTGTGAGATTGTGAATATTTTCCTGAAAATGAATAAAATTGTGAAAATGAGTTATGCCAGTGTTAAATTGAGTGCTTTTTTGTCTCTGAATGTGCTTTATATACCTAACTGTTGTTACATTACGTCATTTACAAACTTTGACATGTAATCCGCACCTACTCACTAGAGAATTGAATTCATAAGAATATAAGTTTGTCTTATTCGATATTTGTCGATATTCAACTACCACTTTGTAAGAGAATAGGTCAAAGAACGAAAGATCACCAGTATTGGGCCTTATTCATACCTTACTATGTAGTAGGATGAATTTTCGGTGTTTCAGATATGACCCCTTCCATAAAATCTTAAATTGTGAATGGATTCTAAATCAATTATTGCCATACATATAAAGCCCATTGAAAAAATTATTTCTTTGTCTCTGATGAGCAGTCTTTTAGCCTTGTGCATTGTTAATTTCTATATATGTCTTGTTTATTTTTAATGTTAATGATTTTCTTCTTAATTATTTTCAAAAGTTTTTAATCTTGATTTTTTTTTTTTTTTTACATAAGATTTAGGACTGCATTAGAGAGACATTTCACAACTTTTAAAATTATGAGCATTGAAGCAGTTCTAGGTACCGTAAAAACTCGTGTAATTTGCACAGTTTTTTGTACTGAAATAAAGTTTAAAGTTGGGGGTGTGCAAATTATACAGGTAGAAATTTTTTTTCAGCATTTTCAGCTCGAAAAAGTGCCTGCGAAATTACACATGTTTTTACGGTATATACATACATATATAAGAAAAAGGTTGACTTATTCTCACTCTCCGGTTACACACATATATACCGGTATACATGTACTCTGTACAAGACTGTCTACATCTGATATAAATAAATAAATTGTTTGGATGTCATAAATTATCCCAGTTTGTACCTACATATATACATGTATTTTTTCATTTGATGTTGAATATGAGATTAAACCAAAAAAGGTAAATCCTTAAATATTGTATTTTATTTTAAATATTGATACAATTTTAATCATCAGTGTTATATTTTTTAGTAATTTATTTCAACTACTTCAATATCAATTTATAAAAATTATTTTTTTTAAATAAAGATTCTCAAAATGATATTAATATGTTTCACATAATTGAAAAAAAAAAATCCTGAATGTTAAAAGTTTGTGTTCAATACATTCCTTCCTTAATTTAGGCAATAACGAACAGGTTATAGTTTTAAGAACATTTTATATATAAGATGTTATGGTGTTACCACTCGATGACATTCCGATCATTAACAGGATGATGTGAGTGTGTTGTTTTACTGTCATATTAAAACTCATCAACAAACATGTGTCTCTGTGTGGTTTATTATCTCCCCTTAGTTAGATCTGACTAAATGATCTCCCCTTAGATCTGACTAAATGATCTCCCCTTAGATCTGACTAAATGATCTCCCCTTAGATCTGACTAAATGATCTCCCCTTATATCTGACTAAATTATCTCCCCTTAGATCTGACTAAATTATCTCCCCTTAGATCTGACTAAATTATCTCCCCTTAAATCTGACTAAATTATCTCCCCTTAGATCTGACTCAATTATCTCCCCTTAGATCTGACTCAATTATCTCCCCTTAGATCTGACTAAATTATCTCCCCTGACTCCTTTGGAATATCTATGGAGATTTGCTGCTGTCATCCGTGATATTGGGGCAAGGTGTTCCAAATAATATCTGACTTTATACAGTATTATATATTCCCTTACACATCTCAAACTGTATATTGGTGTTATTTAAAAATGCTGCATCACTGGCAAAGCTTATAATTATGATCGATTGAAAATGAAAAAAAAGAAAGGCTGTTATATATTCTTTAACAATACGAAATTTTTCATATACTTTACTCTATTACCATCCTCCAAAAGTTCAAGTTTTTAATTTCATCTTTTAAATTTTAAGTAAATGAATAATTAATTACATCTTGAAGAAGTTCTAATGTGCTCCACCTCTATAACTTTCCGTTTTATAAGCTTTTATATGTTGGTGTTAATAAGATTTATACACGATATCCGACATGACAAGCTTTTTGAACCAAAGAAGACAAACAACTTACCCATGGATTGAATTGAAATTGGGTGTTTTATAATCTATAAACTGACAATTTAAATTAACTTGCAATACAATATGGTATTTCAACTACATAAACTCAACTGTATGTATCGAACTTTGGTCCAAGATGGGGATACAAAACTGCTACAATGGTATCTGATTATCCTAATGATCAGAAACCATAACCCACCCAAATATTAAGATATATTTCTTAATAGCAAAGGAATGGTGAGAACACAACACTAAAACATAGTCATACTGTGATAAGAAAGAGAAGCCTTTGATTTAAGTTTGAAGTACATGTTGTATATGCATACAGTTTATAGATATGTAAACTATCCTGTATACATATCAAAGTACTCTAAATGTACATACTTTTAAAGAATATTAATATTTGACGAACTTGATCTTTAGCGGGGACAAAAATCAAAGATTGTTGAATTTTAATTCCCCACTTGCCCTCCTGTAATGGTAAAATATTTACCAAAATGAATTCCTAGTTCCACTGTCGGTTTGTTTCTGTGATGGGTTTATTTCCCCCGTGAACAGCCAGGGTCATTTTGAGGTGAGGTCTCCTTGTAGTGGGCGACTACCTCATTGAACAACATACAGGAGGCCCGTCACATGCCATCTAGAGCACTTCAGATAAAGTGGCTTGCCCAAGGACACAACCACAACAGCACAGACTGCTTTAACTGACTGAGCTGTCACGGCTCCTGCAGATTTCCCTTTTTAGCCCACATGGCACGAAGACTAAGCAGGAGTGGGCATCCGTTGTCCATCATCCATCCATCAACTTTTAACTTCTTCTAGAAAACTATGAGTGATTAAGAACTGATACTTGACCAGGAAGTACATATGAAAGAGTACACAAATGTTGCCATATATAAATGACTTAGACCTGTTTTCAAGGTCACAGGGATATGACATGTTAAAAACTTCAGGAATATCGTCTCGGAGGATTCAGAGGCCTGATGTTTTACCAGCAGGTACCAGGGACAGAGTGGTATAAAAGTTCATCATATACATGACCTTAACCTATTTTCAAGGTCACAGAGGCCAAATACATGCATGTCCTCGCTCCTGCCTTTATGGATATATGGCCAAATGCAAAATTTCAGCAGCATCAGCGTTAATTAAATAAAAAAAAAAACAGAGAAAACTCTGCAAATGTTCTAATGAAAAACATGTAAGAACTCACAAAAATTTTAAATTTGAAATTCACTTTTGTATTAGACCAGTACGCTCTCTTGTAATTAGTGCCCATTGTTACAGGTAACTGAGAAATTAGTGACTGATGTAGTGGCTTCCCAAGTCAGCATTGCCGCTAGGGGAGTTTAGTAAATTAGGCTCTGGAGACTTTTTACACAAAAGTAATAACACATGACTATGGTTTCACATGTCTGTTATACGGAATTTTTAACAACATACGGACAAATATAAGTGTCCGCTGTCCGCATTAGGGAGGTGACCGCTATATACATGTACATGATATTTATATAGTGATTTTCATTGGGGATTTCTGGAACTGTCCATTATAGACAGGTGTCTGCTATATAAGGGTGTCCGCTAGTACAGGTTTGACTGTATTTTAGTTCAAATATAGCCATTTAACAAAGGGCCGGTGCGTTTATACCATATTGTCTGCTTGTCAACTTATACATACCTTAAGCAGGTTTGGTTAGAAGTATCATTGGAGAAAGGGGATCACATTCTGTATAAATGGTGATTCAGATCCAGTGTGGTATGAGGGTCAGGGCCAAAAAGGGCCTCTTTTCCTCTTTACCATTTGAAACAAGAATAACCTACATATGAAAATTTGAGAAAGATCCATTGAGCACTTTGTTAAAAATAGCGGTAATAGGGAATGTTTATGGATGGAAGGCTGAAAGTATTATTTAACACTTTATATTTGAAGGGGAAGGAAATATGTCCAAACCAAACATATATCTTCCTATCTCTTATCAATTCTATAACAATAGCTTAACCATATCAATAAGCATCTCATGTAAATCGTATTTTCAAGAATTGATTTCCACCAAATAAAAAATCAGCATGAAAGAAAGTAGAAAGTAAGCACTACACAGTTAGCAGTAAGCAGTAGACAATAGACAGTAATCTGTAGACTATAGACAGTAAACAGTAGACAATAGACAGTAAGCAGTAGACAATAGACAGTAAACAGTAGACAATAGACAGTAAACAGTGGACAATAGACAGTAAGCAGTAGACAATAGACAGTAAGCAGTAGACAATAGACAGTAAGAAGTAGACAATAGACAGTAAGCAGTAGACAATAGACAGTAAACAGTGGACAATAGACAGTAAACAGTGGACAATAGACAGTAAGCAGTAGACAATAGACAGTAATCAGCAGACAATAGACAGTAAACAGTAGACAATAGACAGTAAGCAGTAGACAATAGACAGTAATCAGCAGACAATAGACAGTAATCAGCAGACAATAGACAGTAAACAGTAGACAATAGACAGTAAGCAGTAGACAATAGACAGTAAACAGTAGACAATAGACAGTAAACAGTGGACAATAGACAGTAAGCAGTAGACAATAGACAGTAATCAGCAGACAATAGACAGTAAACAGTAGACAATAGACAGTAAACAGTGGACAATAGACAGTAAGCAGTAGACAATAGACAGTAATCAGCAGACAATAGACAGTAAACAATAGACAATAGACAGTAAGCAGTAGACAATAGACAGTAATCAGTAGACTATAGACAGTAATCTGTAGGCAATAGACAGTAAGCAGTAGACAATAGACAGTAATCTGTAGGCAATAGACAGTAAGCAGTGGACAATAGACAGTAAGTAGTAGACAATGGATAGTAAGCAGTAGACAATAGACAGTAAGCAGTAGACAATACACAGTAAGCAGTGGACAATAGATAGTAAGTAGTAGACAATAGACAGTAAGTAGTAGACAATAGACAGTAAGCAGTAGACAATACACAGTAAGCAGTGGACAATAAACAGTAAGCAGTAGACAATACACAGTAAGCAGTGGACAATAGACAGTAAGCAGTAGACAATAGACAGTAGACAATAGACAGTAAGCAGTAGACAATAGACAGTAATCTGTAGGCAATAGACAGTAAGCAGTAGACAATAGACAGTAAGCAGTGGACAATAGACAGTAAGCAGTAGACAATAGACAGTAAGCAGTAGACAATAGACAGTAAGAAGTAGACAATAGACAGTAAGCAATAGACAATAGACAATAGACAGTAAGCAGTAGACTATAGACAGTAATCTGTAGGCAATAGACAGTAAACAGTGGACAATAGACAGTAAGCAGTATACAATAGACAGTAAGCAGTAGACAATAGACAGTAAGTAGTAGACAATCGATAGTAAGCAGTAGACAATAGACAGTAAGCAGTAGACAATACACAGTAAGCAGTGGACAATAGATAGTAAGTAGTAGACAATAGACAGTTAGCAGTTGACAATACACAGTAAGCAGTAGACAATAGACAGTAAGCAGTAGACAATAGACAGTAAGCAGTAGACAATACACAGTAAGCAGTGGACAATAGACAGTAAGCAGTGGACAATAGACAGTAAGCAGTAGACAATACACAGTAAGCAGTGGACAATAGACAGTAAGCAGTGGACAATAGACAGTAAGCAGTAGACAATAGACAGTAAGCAGTAGACAATAGACAGTAATCAGTAGACTATAGACAGTAAGTAGTAGACAATAGACAGTAATCAGTAGACTATAGACAGTAATCTGTAGGCAATAGACAGTAAGCAGTGGACAGTAGACAGTAAGCAGTGGACAATAGACAGTAATCAGTAGACAATAGACAGTAAGTAGTAGACAATAGACAGTAATCAGTAGACTATAGACAGTAATCTGTAGGCAATAGACAGTAAGCAGTAGACAATACACAGTAAGCAGTAGACAATAGACAGTAATCAGTAGACAATAGACAGTAAGCAGTAGACAATAGACAGTAATCAATAGACAGTAAGCAATAGACAATAGACAGTAAGCAGTAGACAATACACAGTAAGCAATAGACAGTAAGCAGTAGACAATACACAGTAAGCAGTGGACAATAGACAGTAAGCAGTGGACAATAGACAGTAAGTAGTAGACAATAGATAGTAAGCAGTAGACAATAGACAGTAAGTAGTGGACAATAGACAGTAAGCAGTAGACAGTAAGCAGTAAGCAGTAGACAATAGACAGTAATCAGTAGACAATAGACAATAGACAGTAAGCAGTAGACTATAGACAGTAAGCAATGGACAATAGACAGTAAGCAGTAGACAATAGACAGTAAGCAGTAGACAATAGACAGTAATCAGTAGACAATAGACAATAGACAGTAAGCAGTAGACAATAGACAGTAATCAGTAGACAATAGACAGTAATCAGTAGACAATAGACAGTAGACAATAGACAGTAAGCAGCAGACAGTAAGCAGTTAACATTAAGCAGATGTAGGCAACTTTTCAACTTATCAAGAAGAGAGATTTTTTGGAGGGTAAAAATGCCATACAGAAGTTTTTTTGAGAATTAGTTATTTAACAAGAAATATCTTTAAAAAAGATAAACGGTATAGTTTAAATGCTGGTGTTTATAATATAAAACTGCTGGTGAAATAAATGAACGAACTAATGTGTTTCAGTACAGATAACAAAATGATATCAGTTTGAATCATTTTGGTGATAATACACTGCGCGTAGCCAAGCTATTTTGTATGTGTATGCAGAGAAATGAAATGAGGGGTGGATGAGTACCGTATTATGATATACAGTTAAGTGTTTGGACAATTCAAGATGATGATAATAATAATAATAATAATAATAATAATATATTTTATTAGAGTGTCACACATTTGTTCAAACATACATAGGTAAAATATATTTGAATTAAATGTCCAGCCTATTAGACTTATGGGACACTATTATAAAAGATATACATGGCGTATTATAAACATAAGAATAATTATATGCAAACTTATTTACACATCTAAAAAGAAACTGATCGTCTCTTCTTTAAAAAACTAAATATCGTGCCAGCTAAAACCGGTTGTGTTTCCTCGTTTGTCATTAAAAAATATAATTTAGAATCAGGACTGTAATTTAAAAAGTCAGCATTCGCTGTTTTTGCACGATTAAAAAGTTTTTGGCGTTCTTGGTTATAAAAGATACAGTGACATAAGAAATGAGATTCTGTTTCAGCCTCGTTAGAGTTACAATATATACACAGTCTTTGCTCTAAGGGAGTCACTACTCCAACAATGTTAGAGGTTTTACACGGCGAGATACTTTTGACAGGCGCCGTGTAACCTCTAACTGCCCATAGCTGATTTTCCCGATGCTGACGATGAAATTTTCAAAGTTCGTTTATTGCAAAAATATAGCGTGTCAACTTACATTTAAATGATCAACGGTGTCCAATATATATTTCTGTCCATAATCCAATGATTAAATGAGAATAATTTCGTAACAAACACATATTATGAAGTTTTCTTCTTCCGAAGCGGAGCAGAGCGCAAGCAGACAATACTCCCGTTAGTGATAGTAAAAATACCACGTGATTTGCCGGTTAATACAAAAATGGATTACAACCTATGTCCTACAAGCGGAATACAACAAAGTCCGTATTATTTCGTTCCGTTTGAAATAACGACAACTATTTTGTATCAACCTTTAGGCAGCCATTTTTAAAAACGACTAGAAAAGTGCTACAACGACATGGGCATGTATTTTGTGTGTTATACACCGTATTATACTATATATTTGTGTCTGTGACATACATATGGGATAAATATTGCATACATGATACGTAGACATCGTTGTAATGACCTGTCAACCTCTTACGTGTTTTTTTCAAGCATATTTAGTTCCGCCCGAAATCCGGGCGGAAACTGCATCAAAGAATTAGTGCTTCGGAAATAAGAGGTCGCAGTCGGCAAAATAATATCCGATAGAAAAAGAGCCGACCAGCGACCTCTTATGTTATAGGAGTAAGGGAGTCACTAGATTGGTGAAGCGGCCTGTTTCTACACGTAGTGGTAAACTACCACATCTAAGCCTAGCTAAGACACTTCGGTGTGGTCGTGGTAACCAGTCTGTCACATAAGGTTCAGGTAACAGATCCTTTTTAAGTCCGTCATTTAACGATGTCCGAATAGTTACGTTGTCCTGTTTTCTTGAAACGACGAGCCTTGTACAGCATTTAGAATGATAATTTTTGTTGACTTTACCTTATTTTGCACGCTTGGGACACGTTTACATAATGTCCGAATATGTGTTCAATAACCATATGAACATTACCATAGTCCATTGGGCAAAGCAATACCTTTCTTGTGGGAAGGGCTGTAAAAGAAATAAATCAAGACCAAAAACCTGAGATCAACCTTTTTATTTTTGTCGCGTTACCGTAACACGACATTTATATATAAAAATACAGTTGTAGTTATAAACGTTCGATTCCAGTAAAGTCGAATTGAATTTAATATAAAGGAATCTTTCAACTGTACCGGTGGTCATAACATAGCACGACATGTGTTCTAGAGTTAAGTTAAAAGTTGGAATTATAACGATTATCATTATACTCAGATAGGGGTTGATTGACGATGATTAATGTCCTTCCTCCAGTTATAGCCGAGCCTAGGACACTCAGATAGGGGTCAGAGTTCAGAAGCTTAACTACCAGGGAGCTGTGTTCATGTGACAACCCAGGCAAGCCAGGAAAACCACACTTGGTCTCGTTTGGAGACGTTAATCCCACTATTTAGCAGCCTTGATATATAAGGCAAAACATTCGTGACAGCGTTGGTGTGCAAACCTAATGATTTAAAAATACATTAATTTACTAATTTCATTGAAGATCAGACAAAGGGTACATATATAATATCAAAATCTGTACATTTGATAATTAGATTTCTGTGTCTATCTGCGTTCAGAAAGCTGTGTTTCATTATATTCAATAACATTCCTAAGCATATGTATAGTAACGTTCACCTAACGTTTGAAAGCAAACGATTTCCTTAAAAGTATTGATTCATTTCTGCATCTTACCAACTGTCATGTAGTGAGGGAAATTCCAATAGTGAATTTTGTACTCTATGCGCATATATACCTCCGGACCTGTTCTTTTGGTTAATGTTTTATCATTCATTTAAGATTAACAGTAACAAATATGTAAATCAGACTTCACCCTGGTTTCCGGTTGTCAGTAGTCCTTTATAGGAATTGTACCAAAGGGAGGATGGTGGGCTAGATCAGACCCCAGGAAAATTTAAATGTTACTATGCCCAAATTTTAAATCATATTTAAATGAGATATTATCTCCATTTTTCACTATTCGCTCATTCACTACATGTACGTTTAACAATAGATGATATAGGCGCTTATTTTACTTTTCTTAATTGAGAAAGTATCAGATTATTTTTTCTACAAGTCACAAGTCATGCAATTTGTGCCGAAATACACACACACATATTTGAGAAAAAAAAAGTTTTTCTCGTTGTGTATAATTGTTATTGTTATACTGGAACGAGTTAAATTATAATTCTATGTTGTATTGTGTTTCGGCTTATTATCGTGATAACATATCTTATATAAGATAATACATTTTAAGGGATAGGAGATCTAACAATGCTATATAGTTTACATTCAGCACGTATCTGAATACAATTGTATAGCTGTTTGATTGTCTGACATGTGTAAAAGAGCTTTCGGATACCCCTTTTCCTCGTGGAATCAATTGAAATCTACTTTTACCTGAAATGGTTTTACATGTACGTCTAACTGCAAAAAAGCAAATACGTGTACTTGAGACATATTTAAAAACATAATCTGTTTAGTATAAAAAAGATAATCTGAATTGTATAAAATAAATATGTATTGTAAAAGGGAATGGTAGGAGAGATAAACAGAAGAAAATTAGGAGAATTTAGAAAATAATTTGCTCTATTTTGAAGGTACAATACCAAATAGACTGATTGATCAAGACAAGAGAGGTGGAGGACGCCAAACCGGAATCAAGTTAATAATCATTTAGTAGAGTAAAGTTACAAAAAAATATATTATTTAATTATTCTATTATTTTCTTTTAATTTAAGTTTCCTATGTTTAAGGACTTAACTTTTTTGTATCAAAGCTCATTTTAAACTTATCGAAACACATTTAAGTCTATATTAAGTTTTTAAGTCTATATTAGTATATATATCTGGCATCTTTTTTATTTGACAACTAATTTTGAAATTATTTGGATTTATTTTCATTTTTCCCATATTTTGTGTAAACCGTTGGATATCAAAACTAAGTTTTGTGTGCTATTTAGAATTTGCTTCAACCTCTCATATATACATATATCTTGCAAATTGTGTATATAAAATGCATAAATTTGGCATTGATCTTTTATGTCCCGAATGCTCTAAAACGTTAGCGTAAGCATTTTGCAATTCTGACAACCACCAGGGAGCTTTGTTACATCAGGTCAGAGACATGTGTATATATGTCTCTGATCAGGTGTACCATTTTGATTTGTTTCTGATGCTGATGATTCCTGCGGGGCGAGCTGAAATTTCTTCCAAAGAAACAGGTCTTCGGATTTTTTTTTTTTGTCCCACTTTAACCGACCGATTGATTGCGTTCCCTACCACGTAATGACTAGTTATATCAATTAGTGGGTTTGACTAGAACCATCACCTAGGGACAGCATTCATAGTTTGTGTATAGATAAGCTCATATAAATAACAGAGTTTTTTCTTTCTTTGTTTTGTTTGTTTGTTTTGTTTGTTTTTTTTTGTGTTTTTTTTTGTGTTTTGTTGAAAACTGATGTGTACGCAACTGCGTATTTGCGTATAGGCAGCTACGCACCTGAATACGACTGCATTTCAATCAGGAATATAATTTTATTAATGTATCATTTGAAAAGATGCATCCAATTATTCAGCTTGCATTCAATCTTAACTTTGTTCCGTTTTTAACTGCATATCTGCATTTTGCATTCACCGCTACATTGACCAGAGGCATATATTTTGTCTCTGCATTGACCAATCACATACTTCATCTTGACCGCCACCTGCGCGTCATTTCCGGGGACAAAAGAATGCCGAAAAAAACAACAACACAAACAACCCTCTTAGTTAATTAAATGATAGTATGGAAGTGTTCTAAAGAAATAATATTGCGTTCATTGAGTTGCGCCTCATGATGTCCGTTTCCAACATGCTGGGTTGAAACTTTTATATTTTGCTTCTCAGATGTTGGTCTTGGCCAGGTGAGATGGAAAGTTGCATATGAGATTTTGGGAATTTATTATGAATTTTAATGTTACAGTGAAACATATAGCGAAGCTAATTGTGGTCTTAGTCCTAATACAATGCAAGCGATAATTTGCATATCCGGAAAATATACCCGTGCTCGTCTCGAAATTTATAGTTTCAATTCCAACTTCCTGTACACATCACAGAAGTTTTGTTTTCGATTTGCTAAAACGCTATTACAAGATTATTGATAGATTACTGTCAGCCAGTCAGGTAACATTTGATATATGATGAATGTTTTTGATTCTGCACATACACCTTTAAATTATTGGGCACAAAATTACACATGCAGTTAACAACCTGTCGGCAACTCGCAGAGGTACTGAATCGACAGTACTTGATCACAGTGTATCTGCTTTTAGTAACGAAAGTGAATCATTTTCTTTTAGTATGATAAGCCAAGGTCTGCAATTTCAACCACTGACACATCGTCTTTATATGAGTGCATTCAAGAGTGAACTCACCCCAACGAAAATCTGTGTAGCAACGATTGTAAAAATAGAGAGTATATGGCCACTTTTCTAGCTTAGTTTACACAGAGACATATATACAGAGAGATAAGTAACATCGCTATTTCCCCGTACACGTAGTGGCTCCCTTTATTCGTGACCACTCAAGCATATCCCTTATCGAGAGCGTCCTGTCTCCTATCAAACACACGCGAGCGCAGGTAAATCGGGCTTTGCGCATGTGTGTATCGATGTATTGGAACTTATTCGACATGTTCTGGTTAATCCGCCATTACGTCAGACTAAAACATCGTCATTTTAAATACACACAGAAAGCACATCGTTTTATTTTGGCAACTACAAAAGTTACCACATTAACCAAAAACTATCAAACTTATGGGATATAGTCTTATTGATCATGCGCATTGTTGTCATTTATCCGTATTTTTCAAAAAAATCCATTGGGTCCTATTCGACATGTCCAAGTTTGTAATTAAGCCGCCATTACGTCAGACCAAAACATCGTCAGTTTTAAACGCTCACAAAAAGCACATCGTTTTATTTAGGCCACTACAAAAGTTACCACATTAACCAAAAACTATCATACTTATGGAATATAGTCTTATTGATCATGCACATTGTTGTCATTTATCCGTATTTTCGAAAATCCATTGGGTCCTATTCGACATGTCCAAGTTTGTAATTAGCTGCCATTACGTCAGACCAAAACATCGTCAATTTTAAACGCACACAAAAAGCACATTGTTTTATCTAGGCCACTACAAAAGTTACCACATTAACCAAAAACTATCATACTATATATGGAATGTGGTCTTGATTATCATGCACATTGTTGTCATTTATCCGTATTCTCGAAAACCCCATAGGGACTTTTCGAAAATTGGAGATTCCCGCCGATCTTTCCTGCGTTGTGCTTGACTTTCATACTCAAAGTACAAACACTTGGACAGCAAATTGTGATATATTTCATATTGATGACACTTCTGTACTTTGATATTAATAAAATCAAAGCACATAATTGGATCTTGGTGATGATTTCAAATAGAAATTATCGATAATTATGTGTCTGGTTTTCAAGTTTTCTCCAATATGGCGTCTAGTGAAGACTGAACCGAGCGACCGCAAAGGATTGTGGGAAGGTCAGGGGCCACTATATAAACACAAGGGGAAATAGAGAGCTGCCAATCTCTGTATATATGTCTCTGGTTTACAGTGACGGGAAAGAAAGATGTCGCTAGCGCAGCTAGGATACTTGTCATTTCCTGTTACAAAATTGATACCATTGACCACGTGCACGTCATTGTCAGCTCTACTAGGGAGTGAGAGCCAAAATAACTTAGGCTGTGGTTGTCTTTGGGAGCAAATTTAAAGACTTTGTGAAGGAGGGAGTAGTGTAAAAGTAGAGAGTATAAGGTCACCTTAGCATGTGGTAATTTCCTTTCAGCCTGTAGCTAGTGGTAGTGTAATAGGTAGGAGAAATGAAAAATACCCTGCCCATGCTGGGGCTTGATCTAGCGACCTCCCGATCTCATGTGTACAACAAATAAGGCTTATTTAAGGGAAATTCCCACTAGCCTTGGCTAGTAATTATAAGGTGAC
Source organism: Pecten maximus (assembly GCF_902652985.1). Lineage (NCBI taxonomy): Eukaryota > Metazoa > Mollusca > Bivalvia > Pectinida > Pectinidae > Pecten > Pecten maximus. The sequence continues at coordinate 21,147,291 of NC_047024.1, read as the reverse complement.
CTATACTCTCCACTTTTACAGTAGGATAAACACTTAGACTCCTTCCTATTACGCAATAGCATTTCTCTCTCAAAAGACAGGACTTTTTTTTTTTTTAATCTTGGTCAGAATATTAATGCAGACATAGGATAGGATTGTACTAGCCAACTCTATTGAAGGATTTGAAGTCCAACTCCAAGTAGACACTCCTCAGTATTGAGCTCCTTTGTTTTAATTTCCTCTTGTATATATTTGGCACACACCAACATATTCTTCGGTACATTGAAGGACATCATTTAACGGGTAGATGTAATGGGGTTCAGGATGCACAAATTAGCAGGAGATGATGTTTGTAACTAATCCATAGTTGTTTACCCACTACATCATTTTATTTGCATGCAAGTTCATGGTTCTCTACACATACAGCGAGGTTTACTTTCCTCCAACACACAAAATACCATTTGTTCTCACAGCTATCTATTAAACTTGTAAACAATGTTAAAGGTTTATTTCATTCATTTCTGTGTTCTTAGAAGTTATGTGTTATAATCTGAATTTTATTTAAAATTTTTGACCCAAGGGAGGATGGTCATTGGCTCCAAACTCTGACTAAAACAAAATAGCTACAAAGATAAAACCTGCTATATGTCTGTAAAGTTGATGTATACACATATGGTGCGGGAAGGATGTCATGATTTAATATTTTTGCCTAGGCAAAAATAAAATATTGCTTAGGCAAAAATATTTCAGCCTAGGCAATATTCGATTTTTGCCTGGCAGAAATCAAATTTTGCCAAGGCAGTATTTTATTTTTGCCTATGCAAATTTCAATTCAAAAAATCATTTTGCCTTGGCAAAAATATTTAATTATGACATCCTTCCCGCGCCATATACACATGCTCTCTGTTTCACATTGATATTTGAATGACTTATTGGTTAAGACAAGTGATAAGGGCTGGTTATAGCATGTTCTCAGAATAATGTGATTGGTGGGTATCTTCCTACAAAGTCCAGAAATAAGTGTATTTTCTGTATACAGCCATTAAAATAAGTGTATTTTCTGTATACAGCCATTGAAATAAGTGTATTTTCTATATATACAGCCATTAAAATAAGTATTTCGTGTATACAGCCATTAAAATAAGTGTATTTTCTGTATACAGCCATTAAAATAAGTGTATTTTGTGTTTTCTATATACAGCCATTGAAATAAAGGACAGATGCCAAAATGAGGAGACTGAATGCCCTTAACCAGAAACAAGCCTTAAAAGTTGTGAAGGAACTTGATGCCTTTCCTAAAGTTCCAGACGACTACAAGAAGACAACACCCACAGGAGGGGGAGGTAATTTTTAATAGTTTTAGAATCAATATGATCTTCTTTATTTTGTTAATCATCTGCAAAGGGTAAGGGTCAAAGGTCAAATTAAACAAATTTAATTTTTTTGAATTTTTTTTTTTAAAAGCATTACCATTATATTTTTGTAATATCACATACACCATTTACTGATGTCAGAGATGGGTTTATATCTAGAATCTTCCTTATTCTGCTATTAATTTATCACAGTTCCATCTCATTGACAGTATTATAATATAAACTATAGAGAATGTATTTCATAATTCTGTAATATTAATTTTTTCAGTGTCCATCGTTGTATTCATCCTCATTGCTATCCTTGTGATGTCAGAGGTGGCTTATTATGCATCCACACAGCTCAAATTTGACTACGAAGTTGATACAGATGCTGACGGGTAATGCTATCTTTTTATCATACCATCTTATACTTTGTAATACAAAGTGTACATGTACGTCCTAATCCTTCATGAATAATAACATCCCTTAAGTGAAAAGATATTCCTGTGGGATGAATTCTGTTCATCCAGTTAAATAATCCTTTTTTCTAAACATATCTCAAAAACTGTTGCAAAAAACTTTAAAAAATTATTAATCAAATTAATGTTGTATACACTTACTACTCAAATTGGGAATTTATGTACAATTTATCCTTTTCCTTCTCAACTGTTAATTAATAATGTAAATAAAAAAATAATTTTATTCAATATTAAATTACTTGACAAAACAAAGTACAAAGGAATGGGTCCAGATACAAGATAAAATAACTTATATAAAAAAATTTTCCATGATATTATTCAAATGTCCATGTTGTTGTCAGAATGAGTTAAAACCATATTGAGCTGATAGCAGAGAAGTTTTGTAAGTCAAGAGTAAAATCTGTGTATCTTCATGTTATTTTGCATAAATAAATAAATGCTTCATACATTAATTTCACAATAACTAAACAGTTAATCAGTAACTGGTTAAGTAAATGTTGTATTATGGCCAGTGTTGAGTAGGCCGAGAAATAAACAGATGAATTTGGTAAGACTTCTAATCTTATAATTACGATCATAAGACTAATTTGGTACGACTTATAATCTTATAAATGCGATCATAAGACTAATTTGGTAAGACTTCTAATCTTATAATTACGATCATAAGACTAATTCGGTAAGACTTCTAATCTTATAATTACGATCATAAGACTAATTCGGTAAGACTTCTAATCTTATAATTACGATATTAAACAGACAGACTCCATTGATATGTGCTCGCTTTCCCGTTAAACAAAAATGAAACAGGAAAAAAATTAAGATTTTAATTTACATGTAAATGTGCTATGAATAATCTTTTAAATTTTTTTTCTTTCTTTTTTTTTTCCAGGAAACTGAAGATCAACATTGATATGACAGTAGCCATGCCTTGCCAATGTAGGTATAACTTGATAGTAATTTTTAATTTTTTTTTGTAATATGCCAAAATCTGTAGTTGTTTTGAACATGGCTTGCATTTCTATGTTTCTGATATTAATACCAGATATATTTAGTATTACTGTGGGTAGAATTGATGTTGCCCTCAAAGTTTTAAAATTGTCCCAATTCCTCTACCCCAAAATATTTTCAAAGATAGACATATCCCATATTTTCTTTCTAGAAGTTTGTCAGCTTCAAAGAAATGTAAATTTTTTCACCTTGACTTTTTCATATTTATTTATTTTAATTCTACAGTGATTGGAGCAGATGTGGTTGATATGACCGGACAAGACACCAACATGTTTGGACGCTTGACCTTAGACCAGACATATTTTGAACTTACACCCCGACAGCGTCAGTATCAGGATGTTGTCCAGGAGATTAATGCCTATCTAAGGGAAGAGTATCATGCCATACAAGAACTTCTGTGGATGTCAAGTATCTCAGCCGTCTACAAACAGGGCATGCCGGAAAGGTACGTTCATGGTCCATGTCATTCTGAATGTCTGTGTGTAGAGACATCATTCTCTTACCCTGGACAGGGATATCCGCAGTTTTACCGGGGTGAGATTTTCTTATCTCACCCTCAGGGAAAAGACAAGCTACACATGCTCTTTTCACATTGTATTTCGTCACGTCAACAATACCATGATGTCACAGCAACAGTACAATGACGTCATGTCATTCAATCAGGTCACATTTCCTTGCATTGATGAAGCGTCAATATTAGATACATAAGAGGGTAAACAGGGTAAGAGAAAAATAATGCACCCCCATGGAAGAATCTTCCCCTTGGGTTGAGATTCCCCTGTCTTGTTTCCATGGGGATGAAAGATTCTATTAATCTTGGCAGATATCGGTAGCTAGCTTTTCCTTCAGAATTTCTGGCAAGTTCTCCAGAGTTCTTAAGATTAAGACATTTATGAATGTTTTTCAGGGATGACAATCCAGTGGGACAGCCGGACGCCTGTCGAGTTCACGGATCCCTGGAGGTCAACAAAGTGGCTGGAAACTTCCATATAACAGCAGGAAAGTAAGTATAGAAACTCTCGACCAAATGTTTGGAATTATAATTTAAGGTCTTCTTCTTTTTGTCCGGAGATTAGGCCTTCTTATTGTCCAAGTTTTAGGCCTTTTCTCATACTGTTTTCTTAAAACGAGCAGCTCTTTTAAATATTTTGACAGATTCTTGATTTCTTTTGAAATAATTCTCAAAACTAAGGAAAGCATAAGTATTTTATCTGCCTAGAATGGCTCTGAGGTCTAGAATGTTTAGCGTTTTACTTCAAAATTTATCATAAGTTTGCAATGGAATTTTAGACAGCGTCTACAATTTTACACAACATGTTGTAAAACATGAGTTTCTGTCCTTTTTTGAAACTATTCATCTCTGTATCATAATCAGTTTTCTTAGGGCTTAGGTGAACAAATAAAATTGAAGAGAGTTAGAAAAATCCATTTAATAATATATACTTTTTCTGAAATATATTACACCAATCAATTCGGTGTTCCTGTTATGTTTTGCTTTTGAAATCTTCTTGAATATCTATGCATCTATAAACTTGATTTGCTTAAAACTTTTTTTCTGAGTTTTTGCATGTCTTTCTGTAAGAGCTGATATATCGACATCACATGTGTGTTAGGTGTCAGCAAAGTAGGGAGCGGGCTTATTACAGGGTATGGGCTTATTATCAGGAGATAGGCTTATTACCGCATATGGGCTTTTTACCAGACATGGGATTATTACCAGGCATGGGCTTATTATCAGGGGATGAGCTTATCACACATGGACTTATTATTGGGGGTGGGCTTATTACCAGGCATGGGCTTATTGCCAGACGAATAGATCTATGAAGGGTAGCAAGGATGTTTGTAAAGCTTGTGCTTGTCTGTAAAATGTTGAATGTTGGAATTTAAACTACCAGATGTTTTGTTGGTGATAGGCATGCATGTGTTGTGTTTTAAGTCTGTAAAAGTTAAACTATACAATTATCGAAAGGACAAGGCCAGTTTCTTTAAAACTGCCATTGAATGTCTTGTTTCCATTCCAATAAAACAGATTATGTCAAAGTATTTATACACTGATTTTAAAAGATCTGAATGACTTTAAACTACAGATGATAATAGATACATTTAATTATTGTTAAAAATTAATTCTTGACATATGAAAAGTGTTTTTGTTGAAAAGATGTACCGTATTTGACCTAATAAGTTCACCTGCCTCTGTAAGTGCACCTCACCTTTTTTTTAGAAAAAAAGATGATGGGTGCACTAATTGAAACATCTTTCAATAGAATCTTTTAACCAAAGATACATATAAGCACATGTGTGATGAATGTACTGATACCTGGTAAATGAAAAAAAAAAAAAAAATCTACTCATCCCAGATTTCATGGTTATACACAGTTATATGTTGTTTGTGTTATTGTAAGCTCACAGTGTGCTTATTTGGTCAAATACAGTACCACAATTTGGCCTTGAATATACAAGTGCTGCATGTTCTGGTGTAATTGTATAATAAATAGGTTTTGAGAGACTGTTTATACTACATGATCTTAACTTTTTACACATACCTCAACTTCAGTCAAAGGGGGAACTTGTACAGGGACATACAATGTACATACAATGATTTAAAAAAAAAATGGCTAAATTTTAAAAACCTGCCATATTTACAGCAAGTGAAGTTTTTAATAACTGTACATGCATGGGCACATATTCTTTTGCTTATATCAAATTGTACACAGTTGTAACCGTTACTTGCAGTAGTGGTTGAATCATGCTCAAAAGATTCATAGAGAGTGAATATTTGTAAATAAATATCAAATGTAGACGGATATAGGGACTATGAAGAAATATACATCTTGATAGTTCATAGTTACGCAGGTACATAAAGTTTTATGAAAAGAACATTAACTATTGATCTTAAGTTATTTTCACTGGCATGCCTAAGTTTAATGATGAGTATTTTCTGTAAAGCATTATATGGTACAAATACAGTCAGGGAGATCAAATCTACTTTCAATTCACAGGGCAAGGAATTATGTCATTACCAGTTTAAAGTTCCTTTACATTCCCACTACCGTAAATGCAACAAAACCACAGTTCATATTCTATTTATAACATGGATCGTCTCTCAAGGCCTGTTTTACCACAAATGTATCATGTCATTCATGTGCACCTATTTATTATGCTGTGCATGGGTTGGTGACTTTTAATGACATTTTGACCCCTAGATCGGTGCCGATGATACCAAGAGGACACGCCCACATCTCCATGATGATTAAGAATTCTGGTAAGAGGCTATCAAGAGGGTGGAATGAGGTTCACAGACGGCTAGTGTCGTACATAGCATGGGTGGTTGTGGTGAATCGGTTTACTGGGAAAGGTCAATGAGTACTATTGGTCAAGTTTGAATGAACAGCTTTACACTATAGATATTCATTTAGAAGTTAAGAATTTATGAAATATTGCTTCAAATCTTAATGCTGAATTTGGTTACATATTTAGTTATTATGTCTAATAAGTGTCTGCAGGTGTCAAAAACATCTTTTTATTTCTTCTACCTGTGAGTACTATACCAAATTGCCTGGCTTTATACAAGAACGGTTTGGTTTTCCATGTGTATGCCAGCTTAATCAACAGTCTGATTAAGGACTTCAAGCTTTTACTGTCTACATATATTGGTTAAAATGGCAGTCTTTATGAAACCTGCCAAAAAGGGGCTCTGATAACTCAATTGGTTAGAGCGTTGGCCATGTAACCTCAGGTGAGGATCCGAGGTGTGTGGTTTGACGCTCCCTACCTGTGTCGGTTTGTGTTCCTCGGGAAGCTGAGAAACGGGTCAGTCTGTGCTGTCATGGTTGTGACCTTGGGCAAGACACTTTTCAATAATTGCTCTGGATGGTATGTGATGGGTCTTCCGTATGTTGTTCAGTGAGGTAGTCACTAATTACTACAAGGAGACCCTGCCTCCAAATGACTCTGGCTGTTTATGGGACGATTAACCCAGCAAACAAACAAACACACAAAACCTGCTAAACATTTTAACAATTTTGGTAACTATAGAAAATAGTGCACAACATAAAATATCTCCAAAAAAGATAACCAGAAAAATTCTCATTGTTGTATGTTTTGGTTTCAGCCATTATCAGTATTTTTTAATTATTCGTTCATGAATATTCATGAACAAACAGATCGGAAATGGCAATCATTGAAAACAGTCATATAGTGTAAAGCTCTTCAGAACTTGAACCTACGTAGTGGCCTGACCTGACCTTTGACCTGTCATAAATTTAAGTTAAATTCTGACTATTGTCTCTCTGTCTAGAGCTTTTCCCAACTTGGGGCGGCACATCCATATAGCGGCCATTGTTGAGAATGCAGGTAAGTTTAATCTTTAGCATATAAGTAAAGATGCGCTCATTTTGAATTTTTTTTTGAGAATGTAGGTAAGTATACTGCCATTCAATTTTGAGACTGATTGGGGAAACAAAATGGCCGAAAGGTGGCCATCTTTGATTTTGACATCTAAAGTTTGTTACCGCTATAGCTTGAGAAGCACTGGAAGGTTATTTCAATAAACTTCATGATAAATCATATGAAGGTTTCCTGTGGCCCCTAGTTGTGCCCATTCGGCAGTCACCATTGAGAATGTAGGTAAGTTTAGATGCTACATAATATGTAAGTAAAACCTGCACACTTGGCAGCCTTTGTTGAGAATATGCAAAAGTTGACTCCTTAAAATATGAGAGAGAAAAAAACATTAAATCACGCAAGATAACTATAGAGTATTAGTACAGAAGAAAAAAGGAAAAACAGGTAAGTGTGTAAAGAGAAATCGTGGATTAGGTTAGTATTTTGTATATGGGGTATGACTGAAAAGATTTTATGAACAGATCATCTTTCTACTGAGTACATTTATATTTGAGTCAAAAGGAATAAAACTTTCAATTTTAACACATCTTTGCTCAATATTGAAAATACAGGTTGTTAAACTTTACTTAAATCTTGAGTTTTTATATTGGTTTGTAGTAATTATTTGCTGAGAAGTATGTATTTGTAATTCATGTTACAAGTAGATCTAATACATATACAGTAACTAAGGCCTCTTATGAGGCAGGCCTGAGAGATAAATGATATCTTAAATATCCAAGAGAAATTTTGTCAGAGAAAAAGTTATTTTCACAAAGACATAACGTTAAAACATTTTATAGAATAAAGTTTAAACAGCTTATTTGTTGACAATGTGAAGGCCTACAGAAATAATTCTGTTTTTGCAGATTACAACTTCTCTCACAGAATTGACCATTTCTCATTCGGCGAAGCAGTCAATGGTGTAATCAACCCTCTTGACGGAGAAGAAAATGTCACTCCGGACAGTAAGTCATCGGACGGAAGGCTGTGAACTATACATAGTCCATATATGTAGTATTACTTCAATAGAAAATGTTGAAGTTGACGATTTGGAAGTAAAATATATATAAAATTGATGACTGGCAAAAGAAAATGTTACATTTTGCACTAGCGCTTTCACTGAAGATCTAATACAGTGAAAGTGGTAGTGCAGTATACATATATAGGCTGTTTTGTTAATTAAGTGAAATTATTTTCCCCAAAACAATTGGCAAGTGTTGTTTTATCACTGAAATAAACAGCTATAAATATAATTTTTTTGTGAAGCTTTCAAAGTATACCTTTTCTCTTACTGTAAATCTACATATTTTAGTGGTGATCTTTTTTAGTGGTTTTTGTGCTGAAATCATTCTGCTAAATTACGAGTGCTTACTGCATTTTCTGTTTATTGTTTTCTATGGCAGTTACTGTAGGTGCACCAATACATCATTTACTATTTCGTTAAAACTCAGTTACTGATGTGTTCTAATAATACAGTATTTTCCATTATTGACTTCTTTTGACATGTTAACATAAATTCAACATCATTACAATAAAATGAATTCAGAAATCTTAACCAATTTAGGTATAAAATCGATACATGTTGGTAGCTGATTTAAACAAAAAATATTAAGCATTTACATTCATGGCTGTTTCTGTTTCTAGCAGAAAGTTGGTGATAAACTCAAAATTTGGGTATTATAATTTCTTTTTTTTTATCTCTCTTTCAGACTTCCATATGTATCAATACTTCATGCAGATCGTGCCAACAGAGGTTCGAACTTATGCTGCCAACGTTGACACCTACCAATACGCTGTTTCTCACCGGGTAAGTCATTAAGTCTGTGATTGTATATAACCGTCCCGACACTTTATCACTAGCCCTCCACCTCTGGGTTGCGAGTTCGAAACCTACGAGAGGCAGTTGCCAGGTACTGACTGTAGGCCGGTGGTTTTTCTCCAGGTACTCCGGCTTTCCTCCACCTCCAAAAACTGGCACATCCTTAAATGACCCTGGCTGTTAAATGGACGTTAAACAAAAAACAAAACAAACAAAAAAACAAACAAACAAGTAACAAATAACCATTACTGGGCCTAACTAGATCACTCATGAATTACTACCTGGTAAATTTCATCATTACTACATATCATGGGCAGCTATGTGTCTAATTAAGACTTGATATCCATGTTCATTGATAAGGCCTATCAGGTGATGTTATATGGCCTAACTCCCCTAAACAGAGGGGCCACGGTGGCCGAGTGGTTAAAGTGTCCTTCGCGAGTACGAAACCCAAGTGGGACAGTTGTCTGGTACTGACCGTATGTTGGTGGTTTTTCTCCGGGTACTCCGGCTTTCCTCCACCTCCAAACTCAGGCACGTCCTTAAATGACCCTGGTAGGATGATAGTATCTTGCATGAAATCTTTCTGGATCAAACGTAAACAATGTGCAGTCAAGCTGAAGAAAAAATCCAACTTTTGATATGTTGTGGACTTGTTTGAATTTACAGCTCCTTTACTGTAAAGTTGATTATTTTGAGCATGGACTACCATACTCCAACAAAACAAAGAAAACAGATCCAAGGTCCAGTATAGGAAGTTCTGTACTACGACAGTAGAATACACGAGTCCGGTCCATAAAATGTATAAATATAATGTACAGAAGACCTGACAACATCAGTAGGGATATCTTCCTATGGATGTTGTCTGGTCTTCTGAACGTATTGTACTCCAATAACGTTCGAGGAGTAGACGATGAGAACTCAAGATTAATCAGCCGACCTGCAGCCTCTGATATTACAGTTGTAGAGCATGGGCATATATGCCTCTTGACAAACTTTGTTTTATCACATAAATCCACATAGTTGTGTCATAATAAATATCGTTGATCGACACTAACTTATTTTCAGAACCGAAGCATTGACCATTCTTCTGGGAGTCACGGAGTGCCGGGAATATTTGTAAAGTATGATCTGAATTCCCTGAAAATTCGTGTTCGAGAGGTTCACCGACCATTTGGACAGTTTCTCATACGTTTAGTTGGTATCATCGGAGGAATATTTTCTGTATCAGGTAAGTTTACATGTATATTGTGTGGAAAAAGAAACAGTAATTTTGAAAAACTCCAGATATATTGATATGCCACAATTGTTGATGCAGGAGTTTTTATTGATGAGCAATATATACCCGATCCATTAAATCAGTATCTATAATAGGCCTATCACACATCACTAGAATCATTCTTCTTCATCCGTTGACTGGAGACTATATTGTATATTTTCAGGTATAATGCATTCCCTAGGTGGTGTGATAACAGATTTCGTTTGCTGCAATTTCAAACTTGGACAATACAAGAAGGAGGACATACCCAGCAGTATGGCCAACTCTAGTTCAATCACAGACAATTTTCCCTCGGAACAAATTCCCGGGGTCAATTTACTGGCAACAGACAGCTGATGATAGTTCTTATAGATGAATTTATTTTTAATTGTGTGTTTGGATGTTGATTATCTTGTGGGTACTGAAAGTACTTACATACATTCCTGAGGAGTATTTAATTTGATATACATCAATTTGTAAATCATGATAAATATATGTGCAAGTCTTTGTGAAGACTGACTTGCAATTTTTCTACAGTGTGTATATTTTTACATGTTTTGTATGCGAGGTTAGACTTTGAAGATGAGGTAGACATCTTTGTTGGATTGAATTAAATCACCATGTCATCAAGATTATTTAAATACCTGCCAAGTATACAGGATAATTATGAATATTTTTTTGTTAAAAGAAAAATTTATTTAATGGTACTTTGAGAAAACTGATCACCGGTATGTGTATTTCTGATCAGAACTGAGGAAGTTTGAAAGTTTTTATTAATTCCAACTTAAGTCTGTGTAAAGGTGAAGCTTCATTTTACTGACATCGACTTTAAACATGTGTTGAGAACTTTCATATTCCATGCAACAATCTGGAAAGTTTCCCAATATGCAGTTTGGTAGTTATTTTACAACTTCGTCTCACCTGCAACAAATTATTTTTTCCGGCAGCGTCAACATTTCACATCTAGTGCTGCATCTAGATTCGTTGCTCAAGAAGTATAACTCCAACTTTAACCAAGATTGGTATATAGTTAGATCACATTGTAGAAATCTCAACTCAGCCTTCATTTATTGAATATCACCTAGAATTAATTGTCTAGCAACTCTCGAATTTAGGGATGCTCAGAATCTGGTCTTTAAAGTTTCATTTTTAGCTCAGTTTCTCAAAATGCATGAATGTTATTTCAACCAAACCTGGACTATAGTCACAATGCAGGATGGACATCTCATCACACCCTATAGATTACATGAATTTTATTTTTTTTTCTGTATTTTTTGGTTAAAAACCTTACATTTTCTGAAGTTGAACTTTAATTTTATAATAAATCAGATGTATTTTCCTCTCACTTATCAGAAAGATTGATTTTTGGGGTGAAAATTGACATATTTAGGTGAGTTTTGAGTGTTCCCCATTAGTGATTTTGAAATAATTGGCATTTGTTTTGCAAAGCAATCATGCATCAATATTTACACATGTCTATAATGTATTATTTTTTTAGCTCACCTGGTCCGAAGGACCAAGGTGAGCTTATGCCATACTGTGGCGTCCGTCGTCTGTCGTCCGTCCGTCGTCCGTCGTCCGTCCGTCCGTCAACAATTGACTTCTTCTTCATAACCACTGATCAGAATTTGACCAAATTTGGTCAGAAGCATCCCTATGGGTAGGGGACTCAAAATTGTACAAATGATGGGGCTGACCCTCCAGGGGCCTGAAGGGCGGGGCCAAAAGGGGTCAATTTGGCTATATGATATAAACAACTTCTTCTCTGAAACCGAGCAAAGGATATTGCTCCTATTTGCCTGGAAGCATCACTATGAGGTGGGGATTCAAAATTGTACAAATGGTGGTGCTGACCCCCTAGGGGCCTGAGGGGCGGGGCCAAAATGGGTCAATATAGCTATATTGATATTAACGACTTCTTCTCTGGAACCGAGCAATGGATATCACTCATATTTGCCTGGTAGCATCACTTTGGGGTGGGGATTCAAAATTGTACAAATGATGGGACTGACCCCCTAGGGGCCTGAGGGGCCGGCCAAAAAAGGGTCAATATAGCTATATTGATAATACCGACTTCTTCTCTGAAACCGAGCAATGGATATCGCTCATATTTGCCTTGTAGCATTACTTTGGGGTTGGGATTCAAAATTGTACAAATGATGGGGCTGACCCCCAGGGGCCTGAAGGGCGGGGCCAAAAGTGTTCAATTGGGCTATATTGATATAAACAACTTCTTCTCTGAAACCGAGCCAAGGATATTGCTCCTATTTGCCTGGAAGCATCACTATGAGATGGGGATTCATAATTGTACAAATGGTGTGGCTGACCCCTGGGGGCCTGAGGGGCGGGGCCAAGAGGGGTCAATTTGGCTAAATTGATATGAACAACTTCTCCTCTGAAACTAAGCAATATATATTGCTCAATTTTGACTGTGAGAATCGCTTTGGGGTAGGGATTCAAAATTGTACAAATGACAGGGCTGATCCCAGGGGACCTAAGAGGCGGGGCCAAAAGGGGTTATTTTGGCAGAATTGATATAAACAACTTTTTCTCTGAAACTAAGCAATGGATATCTTTAATATGTGACTGGTAGCATTCCCTTGGGTTAAGGATGCAAAATTGTATAAATGATGGGGCCGACCCCTTGGAGGCTGAGGGGCTGGGCCAAAAGGGGTCAATTTTGCTAAATTGATATGAACAACTTCTCTGAAACAGCTCATATTTGACTATTAGCATCCTATTGGGGTAGGGATTCAAAATTGTACAAATGACAGGGCTGATCCCAGGGGACCTAAGAGGCGGGGCCAAAAGGGGTTATTTTGGCAGAATTGATATAAACAACTTTTTCTCTGAAACTAAGCAATGGATATCTTTAATATGTGACTGGTAGCATTCCCTTGGGTTAAGGATGCAAAATTGTATAAATGATGGGGCCGACCCCTTGGAGGCTGAGGGGCTGGGCCAAAAGGGGTCAATTTTGCTAAATTGATATGAACAACTTCTCTGAAACAGCTCATATTTGACTATTAGCATCCTATTGGGGTAGGGATTCAAAATTGTATAAAGGAAGGAACTGACCCCCCAGGGGGCAGAGGGCAGGGTCAAAAGGGGTCAATTGGTCTAAACAAGATCTTCTCTGAAACTAAGCAATGGATCGACGGATATCACTCACATTTGTGTGGTAGCATCCCTTTGGGGTCGCGCCAAAAGTCAATTTCATTTCATGGATTAATGCACCTTTTGGTATTTTTAGTATTAAAATAAAACCAATGTACATGTACCCATATAAAATGCTTATGATATATATTGACATAGCAATACCAGCGACAAATATACTTAAGCATCATTCTTGTTTCATATCTCATGAAACCAGGTGAGCGATTCAGGCCCTCTGGGCCTCTTGTTTTTGGAAAAAATTCTGAAATTATAGGGAATTTTGGAATTTGCTTAAAACTTACTATACTGATGAAGTACGACAGACGAGACATATAATTATGTGTAATTCTTTTTTGAGTGTAAATGTATCTTATTAATTTCATAACTTTTTTTTTTATTTCTTTACAACAGATCTAATACCTAGTTATGATCTATCAAAAGATTGTTCTATCTGGGTAGATAAAACCTTATTATATTTTGTAACCTTTGTAATATTTCAGTTGTAACTGTGTTTATCCAATGAGATAATTGAACATCTGAATCAGTAATTTTGTAGTCACACAGGTCTACGGTGTGTCAAAAAATCTGGTATCCATGTACGAGTGATTGTTATGGAACATTGCCATAATCATGTATGACGTGGGCTATTTATCAGATCTTATCAATTTGATTTTATCTATAAGAGAGTTTGGGATTTTTTTATATATAGTATTTGTCATTTTAATGTTTTCAAAAGTCAAGATTTTGATATACATGTACACTTAGTGGGAAATGTACATCTTCAAAAATCCCAGGGTAATGTTGTCGATCACTTGAATCCTTTTCATAATCTACATTAACGCATCCCCCTGAAATTTGCAGGATGGAAATATAGGGCTGGTATAGAAGTATATAGTAGTCTAGCTGTATGTCCTACAATTAGCCCATGCCTGGTAATAAGCCCATGTTGGGTAAAAAGCCCATTTCTGGTGATAAGCCCATGTTGGGTAAAAAGCCCATTTCTGGTGATAAGCCCATGTTGGATAATAAGCTGATGCATGTTAATAAGTATGTCAGGTAATAAGCCCATGTCTGGTAATAATTCCATGTTTGGTGATAAGCCCATGTCTGGTAATAATTCCATGTCTGGTAATAAGCCCATGTCTGGTAATAATTCCATGTCTGGTAATAAGTCTATGTCTGGTAATAATTCCATGTCTGGTGATAAGCCCATGTCTGGTAATAATTCCATATCTGGTGATAAGCCCATGTCTGGTAATAATTCCATGTCTGGTGATAAGCCCATGTCTGGTAATAATTCCATGTCTGGTGATAAGCCCATGTCTGGTAATAATTCCATGTCTGGTGATAAGCCCATGTCTGGTAATAATTCCATGTTTGGTGATAAGCCCATGTCTGGTAATAATTCCATGTTTGGTGATAAGCCCATGTCTGGTAATAATTCCATGTTTGGTGATAAGCCCATGTCTGGTAATAATTCCATGTTTGGTGATAAGCCCATGTCTGGTAATAATTCCATGTTTGGTGATAAGCCCATGTCTGGTAATAATTCCATGTTTGGTAATAAGCCCATGTCTGGTAATAAGTCAATGTCTGGTAATAAATAAGCCATTGGCCAATAATAAGCCCATGTCAGGTTCATTATGTGAAAAATATGTTTTGTGGGCTATTGGTAGTTTACTGGTCTGGTCATGATTGATAGCAAACCCTGTTAAAGTTCTGATCACATTTTTCAGAACGGGGAGGATGCAAGATAAATTGGGACTTGCTGTAATTTGAATGTCTAGGTTTCTTGGTTACCCAGTTTGATTGATAATGAAGAATTTTTATCTGTGAATTATTCTTTGATTTTTAAAGTTAAAATATACATACTGTCACTCAATTAAGAATGATTTAGGAGAGTGTGTTGAATTGCAGACCCTGATTCTTAGAAAAGAATACCATGAACACACTCAGTATTTATTCTAGCTATTGACTTCGAATACAACTGTAGCTACTGTATTTGGTGCTTCATGACACAATGTGATTATTTTATTTGTGTATCTATATACATAACATGTAATTAAAAGATACCGGTAGCGGCACATGTTTATGACAGCGATGAGATTTAGATCTCTGTATGTGTGTGCGAGTGTGAGGATGTTTGTTTGCTGGGTTTATTGTCCAGCAAACATCCAGGGTCATTTTGAGGCCTGGTCTCCTTGTAGTAGTTGGTGACTACCTCACTGAACATCATACGAGAGGCCTGTCACATGCCATCCAGAGTAATTAGGGTAAAGTGTCTTTCCCAAAGACACAACCACGACAGCACAGACTGGTCTTTTTCCACAACCATAATGTGTGTGAGGAAGGGAGAATGTGTGTAGGTGAGGAATGTTATGGGAAGATAACCTGTTACCAAGGTAATAGATATTATTAGGTGATCTGGTCGAAATTGCCAGCGTAATTACACTGTGGTGTCATTCGTCACTTGTTGTCAGTCTGTCAACATTTCATTGGAACTTAAAGCTTCACATCAAACTTTGACAAATATTTGCCGGCAGATTATTTTTTAGCTCCATGGTGCATGACCATTCTCCTTACCAGTAGAAAAAATAACCTTTCCTTATATATGTTTCTGGTTTAGCCCTCAAAGCATTGTATTCTGCCTTACTTTGGAACTTTTTAGCATTGATGAAGAGGTAAAGTGTGACAAAATTCACTTTAAATACACGTTTTAAACTTTGCTTATCAATACTGCTGAGAATAATTACAATTAGCAGGACGAGTCCATTCTGTGACCAGTATTTTGTGAGAAATTGATTTTAGGTTTGTTTTATCACAGCACACATATTTAGTTGACATTAATGTTTATGGTGTAATAATCAATAGTATATACATTATACTTGCATTGAATGATAAATTATATTAGTTGTATTTTTTCCCTAAAAGATGACATAAAAATCAGTATGTAAAAATGTCTAGTTTTACAGAAATCTGAATATATGTACATGTATTAAATTGTTCATCAGAAATCCAGCAATAAAATTTTTGTTTTGTATAAACTGAAAAGGTGGTGTTTTTTTTATTTGTATATTATAAACAGTAAATTTCTACTCTATTTTACAGTTGGCTCTTTTCAAATTTAATGAGAGATAATTTAATATTATCAAGATTGCAATGAATTGTTTCAGCTTGATTTGTCAACTTTGACACAAGCTTTTGTCCAGAAATAGTGATGCAGATGGAATAAAGTGAGAGATTGATGGATGTTTAACATCACACAATGTAACAAATGGTATAAATGTCACTGGTATGTCGCCCACAATTTCATAGAAAGAATTATAAAAGAATAGGCAGTTAATATATTTATTCTTTCAGCTAGTAGTCACAATACTCTCTTTTCGTTTTTTAACAAAATATTTAACGGTTCCTCTGAAAAGAGCATTTTCAAACTTAGCACTTCTACTTTTTTCTTCTCTCAACTTTCTTTTTTTTTCTTCTTTTTAACTTTTGACAGCAGCACGCAGCTTGGCAGACCGTGCACGTGGATTACTTTCACATTCAGAGGGTGAAGGGACAACAATCCGCTTGCTCATTGGCTCCCATTTTTTGTTCAGAATCTGTTTCATTTCAGCAGTGGAAACCTGGTTGTATCTCATTTGACGGAGACTTAGGTTAGGTTTAGTGTCCAAATCTATGTCATGAAAGTGCCGTTTAACGATGCGGTCCTCTAAGGAGTGAAAGGTCAAGGTCACACATCTTCCGCCTGGTCGGAGATAATGATTCGCCACTTCCAGTCCATTGTTTAACTCATTCAACTCATTGTTTACGAATATCCGCAGTGCCATGAATGTCTGTGTAGCTACATGAGAGGAACGTTTTAATTTGTCCTTCCGACCATAATGTAAAATTCTGCAAATGAAAGTAATAATGTATTTATAAATCTATGAAGAAATCATATAAAAAAAATCTCTTCTTCCTTACTTACATAAATACATTGTATGTACAAAATATATGTTATATGTGTATAAGAAATACATATTACTAGTGGTGGACCGATCTTCAATTATAATAGAAAATTACTCAATCGGAAATAATTCTAGCATTATCGATCGTAAAATATCATAATTGATCAGTGAAATTTCATCCAGAATTTTCCTGTATTCCGGAATCGTTCTTGGACGTTTAGTTTCTTCATTGCTAATTACATGATGGGAGTCCTTTTGATACTTTAATAGAAACCTGGTGCAAGTTCTTCGAATGTTTGGCATTACATTTGGTTCTAGAAAATAGTAATAGTGCATGAATGTTGTATAAAGCTTTTATGAGTAACCTTTGAACGGTTTTCACAAAATTTACCATCAGGTAACAAAATCTGATTATAATCAATAATTGATAGGAAAAAGTCATTCAATTGTTCTGATTAATCTGTTACAAAAATCTCATCCGATTCCCATCACTAAACATTACCATGGTTTTGGGGTACTTATGTAAAAGTTGAGAGAAAAAAATCATCTCACTAGACCTCACTGGTGCAAATTCCCATGTAGCCTAGAAGTAGGCCATGCACATACAGAAAGAAACAGGTCACTAGTTTGGGCCCAAACACAAGTAGGGTAATTTTCATTGTTCCTTCCCATTACAATTTTGGAACCATTGACCAATCCAAATGTAAGCTTAACTATATCAGATTGAGATGCTTACTTTGAGCTCAAACATCTGGGTTGTATTTTCATTTTTTTAAATGAGGGAGTTACACCTTGCAAGACCTCCCAGGTGGGTCTTTCTCATTAACCTATTGGTAGGGCATGCACCTAGAGTGTGAGAGGATGCTAGTCTTAGCCGAGGGTTCTTATTTCATTACTCCTTTCTTTAAGACCTTGATACCTACTCTGGGAAGGCACTGGCAATGATGTCGGCCAACTGTTGTGTACGGGAGATTCTACCAAACGCTGAGCGTGCCTCCACAATGGCATGAGCAATCTTCATGGCACTCTTCTCCCCACTGTATCTCTTGATGATGAACCCCAGCTCTTGCTCATCAAAACTATTAACGATATCAGCTGCTGTGGGTTCCTTGTTATTACTGTAATAGAGACAAGAGATGGTCAGAACTAGGGGTCATCTGTTCTTAGGCATTTTACTTCATTTTTCATAAATGTCGCTGAAGCTGCATTACCAAAAGGAAATTACTTAAAAAATTAATCAGATCTTGTTTTGCTTCATTTCATATGTGGGCGAAATCATAAGAGGCTTACATTTCAAATCAATTGGACAATATGTAGTTATCTCCCATTGCTAATCCATGCTGTTACAGTTAAAACAGAAGGAACCAAAGATCAGATGGGGTTTGCAATTCAAAATTACAAGACACTGTAAATATACATATTTTTGTGGTAATCTTATTTAAGCTTTTTTTGCACAGGAAGCATTCGGCTGAATTAAGATTGCGCTAATTGTAGTTTATCTACATTGGTTTCTATGGCAATCATTATTGGTGCACCATCATTCCCCTAATTTGTTTTAATTTTGTTTTGCCCTAAAATTTGAGTGTGTCAAATTAAATACATTTACAGTAATATAGAGTTATTTTCCTTCTCTAATCTATGCTGCCACTGTCACAGAGTGAGCCCATGTTAAGCAGACAATGAAAAGATCTCTCTTCAAGCAACTTCGTGATACTTGATTATATCTCAGTTGTGTTAGCTCAATATAAAGTGTCTACGACATTCTGTATAGCAGTCTACAATATTCTGTATAGCAGGAGATTATTCAAAAATATACAAGTGATTGCTGGGTTACTTTTTGTGTTATAAACTTGGACTATACCAGGGCTTGGGAAGGACAGGGGCCATGGGCCATAGGGCATACAAAGTCTTTATGGCCCATAGAAATTTGAAAGTCTAAACATAAACAAAGAGAAAAAGGCTCATAAGAATTTGAAAAACAGTGGTAAATGGCCCATACCTAGACTTGGCCTTCCCAATCCCTGCTATACACTTCAAATTACAAATATGCAACTTTTTACATGACTTGACAATAAATAAATTTCAATTGAAATAAGGCCAAAATTAAGCTGTCTCCATCCAGGCAAAAAAATTGTGTATACAATTCTATACAGTGTAATATGATCCTTTTAAAAAAAAAATCCACAGTAAATAACTGACCTGCTTTGGTCCATCCTCATGTCCAGTGGTCCGTCTACACTGAGGGCGAAACCACGCTTTCCTTCATCAAACTGCATGGATGATGCCCCAACATCAAACAGCACACCATTCACTGTACCGGGGGTCACGCCTAACTCGGGCAGGAGTGTGTGGATCAGTGAAAACTTTGAGTGACAGGTCAGGATCTGGCCAGGACTAGAAAAACATTGATGCATGTGTAAATGGTAGGTAGGGTTTGACAGAGTTGTTCAGAAGCAACACATACATAACTGATATACATTGTTAGCAAACAGTTGTGAAGAATTGTTTATTATAATGAAGTATTGCACATTTTCTCTGACATAAATGAATTTTCAAGAAAATTAATAGTACAAAATGATTTTTTTTCATGATCCAACACTTCACCTCTGTAGTGCCATCAACTACTGTGACCCTCACTCGAACCTGTCATCAAAAGCTAATGTGACCCCTAGCTAACCTTTGTACTATCAACTGCTGTGACCCTAACTTGACCTCTTTACATTGAATAAGCTATTGTGACCCTCACTTGACCTCGTCACCATCTGCTACCTTGACTTCTATTTGACCTCTCTACTTTCAGCTACAGTGACTCAGTGACACTAACTTGACCTCTGTACTGGTGGCAATTGTGACCCTAAATTGACCTATTTACCATAATCTATTGTAACCCAAACTTGACCTACATACCATTAGCTATTGTGACCCAAACTTGACCTACATACCATTAGCTATTGTGACCCTACCAATACCTTGACCACTGTACCGACCCTACCAATACCTTGACCACTGTACCATCAGTTAGTGTTACTTGAGCTCTGTCCCGCCAGCTACTGTGACCTTAACTTGAACTCTGTACTACCAGCTAATACATGTGATCCTAACTTGATCGTTGTACCATCAGGTTCTGTGACCTTAACTTGACCTCTATACCACCAGCTACTCTGACCTTAACTTAACCTCTGTATCACCAGCTATTGTGACCATAACTTGACCACTGTACCAACAATTATTGTGATCCTAACTTGACCTCTGTACCATCAGCTTCTGTGACCTTAACTTGACCTCTATACTACCAGCTACTCTGACCTTAACTTGACCTATATTTTACCAGCTATTGTGACCCTAACTTGACCTCTGTACTGTCAATTACTGTGACCCTATCTTGACTTCTGTACCATCAGCTTCTGTGACCTTAACTTGACCACTGTACCATCAGCTACTGTGACCTTAACATGACCTCTGTATCACCAGCTACTGTGACCTTGACCTCTGTACAATCAGATACTGTGACTCGATCCTATTACCTGAAGCTCTTGGCCAGTTCCTGGGCTATAGAGATGGCTGTTGGATCCCGATCGACACATATCACTCTTGCCTTGGGTGCGTGAGAGAGTATATTTCTGGTGTGACCTCCACCACCAAAGGTCATGTCAATGTAAAGCTGTAAAATGGTATGATTTAATTCTTCTGTCAGGAAAACAATAAACTGTATTTCAAATTGGTAATTTGTCATATGTTGTATAAAGGTAAACTATATATTTCAATTTGAACTTAGATCAATACAATTAAAGTGTCTTAACCTGTGACAAATTACAAAAACAAAAAAAAAACAAAAAAAATAAAGAACTGTAATGAGGTCTGATTTTATCTACACTGATGTGGAACTCATTTAGATTTTAATTTTTCCACTCGAAAAAGTCTAATGAATTATAACAAAATTGGGTAAATATTACTGAAAAAGCAAGTACAACAAATGCTGCACATGAGAGGTAAGAATTAAATGAAAACTGAGAGAGTTTCATACAGAGATATAGAGCAGGCGATAGTTTAGTTTGAACAGAGCAAGTTTAGATCCAGGATCAAATAAGATCCAGTTTTGCTTGTAAGTAAGAAAGATAAGTGAAAACTTGTCCGACTGTTACCTGTTCATTTTTTGGTTGGAGATGTTCCATCACCATCTCTGCCATTACAGGAACATGCTGTTGGAAACTTTTGATCCTGTCACAATCAATAGATCCTACTGAGGTGTCAGAAGGGGCCTCAACATGCAAGCCCACAACTCGCAATAGATTTTGTTTACGCTCCATGATTACTCTGCTTCTTTTTGTTATTTGATGAAGCAGTCTTCGCTGGCAGTATGATCCAAATCCCATCTTCCCCATCAGGAGTGCTGTTCTTGTAGATGACATCAGAATGATCAAAGTCTGTCACCTGTAAAAATATTTTTATAATTAGCCCAAGAATTAAATATATCACAAGTCTCTGAATTAACTATAGTAGTTTGAATATTGGACAATCTTTTAAGACTTCCTGGTAAGGCTTAATCATGCACTCTGTTACGCTTGCTTAACGTCTTTTTTCTTTCCTGTGGAAACTGTAAATGTTGACTAAAAGCTGTACTTCACTCAAGCCGGACAATGAACGATAGTCCCTTGGCAAATCACCAATACACTATAGCTATTGCAACAATTAAAACGATCATCAAAGTTTGAAAACTTGATAGGAATAGGTGTTGGTAAAAGACAGTGTGGAAGGAAGAGAAACACTGTGACAGCAAATGACTGGGAAAATGCTGACAGGCATTATATAAGTTGTAGAAGACTAGAAGTCCCAAAAGAAGAGGCAACCATGCATTATACATCCAATATATTGAATAATTAGGATGATGCCATCATGTAACCTGAAGAGAATGTTTATATTTACTCCATGAGAAGAGATCTCTGGGTGGAGGTTAACAAGAAACAAGAGTTGTCAGAAGACAACATATCTCACCAAGTGGCTTGAAATTCAGAATTAAGTTTTTAAAAATAGGTCAAAGGTCACTGTCAAGGTGAGCAGATCCACAAATGTAGTACCAATGGCAAGGAATACACTTCAAATGTTAAAGTCCTATCTCATACAGTTAACATACTGTAGCCTAGGTTACAGGTTTTTCTTAAAGCATGTCGAAGTCACAGTCAAGGTCAGCAGGTCCATCAACGTAAAACATCTACCAATGGAATTTAAGGTCTATTCACAAGGAACAGCAAGTCCACAGGTCAAGGCCAGCAGGTCCCCCTTGTGGTAATGGAAAAGATTTTGTCACAAGGAACAAGCCTGTCAAATATGAAAGCCCTATCTTGTTAAGATACTGTTTTTTAAAAGTAGGTCAAAGGTCACGCTTATATAAGGTCAGGAGGTGCACTAATGTAGTACCAATGGAAAGGTCTTGTCACAAGGAACTCACTGTATTCTCATTTGTATTGACACAATAATGTTTTATAAAAACTTTAAAACTATATCTCTATGAACGCTGCCGATGCTGGGGGTATAATTAGCAATAGCTCCCCTGGACTTTATCCTGGTGATCTGAAAATGAACAAATACTAACATTTTGTTGTCATTATTGTTTTGAAGCTAAAGAACATGGTGCATAACAGTGGAAGTCATTTAGATGAAGAGGCTTCAGTAGTCAATTCATGTGTCTTTTACAATTATGGGACCAGGGTAGAGTTTATGATCATCATCCCAGCAATGAACCTCGTAGTTTTGAATTATTGTTTTAATATTTTAATTCATACTTTGCCTATGAATTTTAAAGCAAAAACATCTCATTATCATAGAAAATAAATCATGCAATTCAAGGTAAATACTGATTCATTCTCAATAACATTCACAATACCCCGAATACACAGGGACTTGAAATATTATCTAAAATAATCTATTAGGCTATATGCAGAAACATACCAACACTTTTATAGTGCTCAATTTTCATTACTTCCCCAAAACAAATTATATCACCAGATATGGTTCAGTTTCATTGTTTTCTTACAGTTATTTCGTTTGTATGTGAATGTTAATAAGTATTCAAACAATATTAATATGTAGCATAATACAAATTAAAAAATAGTTACCAATAGCTCATTCCCCTGTGATAAGTGGATGTTTACATCTAGGTGCACGTTGACACCTCTAGCTAAAGTAATAAGTACGTATTCACTGATTAGAGCATAAAGCTTCATATGCATATGATAACATAATCATAACGTTTAACCTTCTATGTCGTCTAACTGCACGAAACCACTAATATAAACTGTCCAGTCATATAGAAACGTTGTCGTATGCACCCCTCCACACGTGTTATTTCGAGTTATTTTTTGTTTTGTTTCGATGTCAGGGTAAGAGTCCGAGACGTTCCGAGACAGCGACGGTGTTGACCTCTGCTGTCACAAAGGAAAACTAAAGCGGAAGTAACACAGTGGTGAAAGATTCGTATGTGAAATGTAGCAGAAATATACGTTCAAAATGAGGTTGGAATCCAAAGTTCTGTGTTTGCGGGTTTTGTCTGCTGTTTGTATATCACTGATTTGGGTATGTATTTATTTACATTTATTATTTACCCTACAACCAATGTTTTTTTTCCCCGGTAGCAGAAAGCAAGCTTAAAGCTACTGTTGTTGGCAGTATTCGGTTAGGTCTGCAAGGCTTTCAAGTTTCATGCTTGGAGAGTGTTTATCACTGGAAAATCGATGAGAATAAATTAGCTTGCGCTCTTTCCTTTATGATAATTATTTTCTTGAATATATAATGTCTTTCTTACCAAAATGATTCCTACAAAATTGTTTTTGTTTGATTGTAAACACTCCTGTTTTAATAAAAAAAAATATTGTCAACATAACAAAGGTTATTGAGTGGATCGAGTGAGTCAGGGACATATGTCGTATTTAGAAAGAAAAGAAATTCCACATATTTCAAATGTTGTCATCAGGTTCATCCTCAGGTCATTTGAGAAATATTTAATAAATGAAAGGAAAATCTTGTTAATTTTCTTAAAAGAATAACAATTTTTAAGGTTAATATTGTGCCGTGACACTATTGACATATGTGGTCAGAACTGTGATGTCATTAGCATTTACCATACATACAGTAAACATTACATACAGCAATACAGGATATGAATCAATAATGACAGGTATAACCCATTCACAAATCATGTCATACCTGTGGCAACCACCTGCAAGGCCTGATCTATCCACCCACATATATACACAGTGGGCATGATATAATGATATACCTGTAAGATATTTTAAATCATAAATACCATATGTGTGAATTATAGTTTTGTAATGCCCAAAAAATCTTATTGTTTCATATAATACATAAATATGTAAATAAATAGTCTAATATAATATATTATATAATACTTAAGTAAAAATAAAAGAAAATTTTCTTCACTTATTTAGTATTCATTGCTATTCATTATAATGAAATATATATATGAACCTATTAAAATATCTTTAGGCTTATTTATTGCATATGTATTTGCTATCTAGCTTTTCCATCTTTGTATTTCATGGTACATTGAGCAGTTTTCCTTTGCATTATATTTGCTGATTGAGTATATATATGTACATGTTAATGTAACTGTTAAATTCTTACAAAATATAATCTAAAAAAAAAATTAAGCATTAAATATTCAGTGATACATATTGATAAATCAGTATTTCAACATGTACAACAGAAATGTATAGTATGTTTTGAAAGATTACAATATTCATATTTGTAAGGGTGCACATTTATGATTTGTAGATTTTGTGGTGTACTAAAGCTATAACTTCATATGTGGCTAAAATTATGAATTGACAAAAAATTACAGAAAAACAGTATCAACCTCATTCATTTTGTAAATTTCTGGCTGCAATTAACAGATGGGTTTAATTTTGATTGATGGCCATTAATTCTGTTTGAGAGATTCAGTCTGTGTACATACAATAGATCCAGCCAGGTCGTTGTGAGAGTTCATATATTATATGTTTATGTTTAGGTAATGCCTCCATTTTATTAGACGCCTGGGAACACGCTGTAGGACCAGGCATGTGTTACCAATATAATTTTCTCTTCATCGCTTTTCATACACTAACTGTGATTTCTCTGGTCCTTGAAACAAAATAAATGGGTTAGATTTATTGGATCTGTGCAATATAGGTTGTGGGAAGGCAGTGTTGACACTCTGGAGATGAGAGATTTATATAGAACAGCCTATAAACAATCTGTAAATCAATGACCTATATTTGTTCAGGGAATTGAGTAGCACTGAAAACAAATAGCTATAGGGCTTGACAGTAACTCTCACTAATAATAATATCTGGTAATTTATGGTAAGTAAAGCTATATACAAGAACTAGATAAATGGCAGCCAGTAAATATGATTACCGATATCCAGTAACTATCATTACTGATCGATATACATATATATATATGTATATATGTACATTGTCCTGAAACAAATATCTTTTATGATGCATGATCGGATTGGATGAAAAGTTCAAGGACAGATTCACACTATAAATACTATATATGGCACTTTGATATGAATACCAGTATCTCATGTATTGATTTCTAATTCTAGTTTGTTACACATCTTAGACCTGATATACCCAGTTAGCATTATAGTATATATGTATATATACCCATGGCCATGTTAGTTAAAAAAATAAAATACAGAAAAATTAACACATATATTTATACATTTATAACAATCTATACATGTGTAGCGGGTCGATCATCGGTGACCAGGTAGCTCGGTGGTAGAGTCTCCGTATAGAGTTCGGAGGGTCCCGGGTTCGAACCCCGGTCTGGCTGCTACATTTTCTCCTCTCCTGTTACACATGTATATGTGTGTGTTTCAAGCAAATTTATGTAAATATTGCAGATATCAATACAGTATATATATCTTTATTCTTTTAGATAAATGATGCAAAAATTTTAATTTATTAAACTAAGTAACAGCTGCAGATATAATTGTCAATTCTCTCAATTTTGGATTTAAATTTGATCCCAATTTTTTAACCTAATGTTAGACATAATTCAACAGTAAAATTCCTTAACTATCAATAATGTCAAAAATTGAAAGACCAGTTGAATTGTCCATCAGGAAGAAAAACTTAAAACATGTTTGTTTTGTGTACTTTTCAAGGCACTCTAGATCTCTAGCTGCATGTTTTGTCAAAAGGAAGTGTTCCGATATATACTTTCCTAAGATTTTAAATTTTTGACTGCATGCTGTGCATGCTTCCTCTATGGAAATCCCAGAAAGTTGGCAAATGTGCAGAAAAGAAATTGAAATTTGAAGTGAAAACCTTGTTATATTTATAGATATATTATAGCTTTTCTATGCTGACAACACTTCAAACAGTTAGTACCAGAAATGGTCGGAGTAAATGAGCCCCTATTACACTGCTGTAGAGAAGCCAGTTTACTTCTAAGTACCTCAAATTGCCATGCTCTGTAAAGTGATAGGCTGCTATAGTCTGGATTTACTCACCCAGTAGTATTTTAAACGCTTGTATGACACTGATCTGCAAGATGGTGCGTTGATTAGCATTTATCTACGATAGGTTGCCAGAGATTACAGCTGTTCTCAACTAGTCTTCTGTATATTTATCAGAGACTTCGTTTTTAAAACTGATAATTATATAAGTATCATTCATCATTCAATCAATAGAAGTAACAAGTGTAAAAAAATTTGCTGTTTTTTTTTTTTTAAGACTTTATGAAAATTTTCAGTTAGGAAATTGAATAAAATATGCAACTGCATCACAAGGACTTTTGTCAAAAAAGCAAGATGAAAGGATATAGGGACATTCACTCAGCCTGGATAAATCAAGAAGCAGGCTGGACGTGAGGGAATATTCCTTTACTCAAGGAACTGTACATGTTGGCATTTGAAATTCCTTATATTACTTGATAATGTGATTCAGTTACCAAATCTAATAACGTTTGAAAACCGTTGCGATAAATTTTGAGAAAGGGATAAAAGAAGATTCACAATAACACTAGAGTAACATCACAACAAAAACATTGTTATATCTTATCATATGTTTAAATATATATGAACTACAATTTTGTATATATATATGATCTGAATATACAGGCAGCTAAAAGTTCAGCTAAGTTAAAATACATAGTGATACTTGCTAATTATAGCCATCCCTATTTTGTAGGGAGGCACGTACCTACACACATTTTATACATGAATTACCAGTAAATCTTTTAATTGTTCAAAATTTTTAAAAGTCCAATTGCTCCAGTAGTAGCTTTAAACATGTTTTTTTTTGTGAGTTTTTCAAATGTACGAATGATCTTTTCTTGGGGCTTGAAATTTTGACCACCTGCAGTCTTCTTAATGAAAATTACAAGATGCTGGCAACTATGCAAATATCATCTCTGTATATTGTAGTAAATGGTAAATTGTTTTGTAGGAATTCAGTGAAAAACTGTTAAAATATTTCTGATAGAATAGTATACATTAAATTTTGCATGGAATTTGTGATAATTTTAGGTATCTGGTATTTATGATTATATAACTGTTGTATATACATTACTGTCACGTTCATATCTTTCTTGTTCTATTTCCTGCTGTATCTGTGGTCGACATGTATGTACAGAACCGTATCAGCTGATCATTCGTACTTACTGTCAGTTCTAATATGTCTGGAATACCTGTTGATGCCTCTACCGCATACCGCATTACCAGTTTGTACTGAAGCAGACAGAGTACAATGGAAGTATTACATTATATTCAGAGTCTCTGAGATAGGTCTTCTGTTCTTGCATAATGTAGATTATGTCAGCTCTATAGATGCTAGCTATAGAGAGATCTGATTATATAACGTCACTTTTGACTCAATTTTGGAGGTGGGCTTATTTCAAGACAATGCTGTAGCATTTGTTAGCATTTTCACTGAGCTGCAGTATAGACATGGATGGGCTTATTGTCAGACATGGGCTTATTTCAAGACAACGTTGTAGCGTTTGTTAGCATTTTCACTGAGCTCAGTACTAGTAGGCATGGAGCGGCTTCTTGTCAGACATGGGCTTATTTCAAGACAACGCTGTAGCATTTGTTAGCATTTTCACTGAGCTGCAGTAGACATGGATGGGCTTATTGTCAGACATGGGCTTATTTCAGGACAACGCTGTAGCATTTGTTAGCATTTTCACTGAGCTGCAGTAGACATGGATGGGCTTATTGTCAGACATGGGCTTATTTCAAGACAATGCTGTAGCATTTGTTAGCATTTTCGCTGAGCTGCAGTATAGACATGGAGGGGCTTATTGTCAGACATGGGCTTATTTCAGGATAATTATATAGCATTTGTTAGGATTTGCCCTAAGGTGCTGTAGATATGGATGGTCTATAGCGCGTATTGCCAGATAGATATGGTACCTAAAACTAAGCTGACTACATACACCATTCTGTATATAAATGTTGGTAAGAAGTCATTACCAATATGTACTTTTACACAAAATCACTCAAATGGATCCAACACCATCTTCATCCCTCTACAGGTTCTAAATATACATTTATAGATACTTGACCTAGTACATTTTGTGCCAGTCGACTCAATAATTATATTATTCCTGGTGATCATGACTAGATTGAAATGTGGTAGAGCTACACAAATGTATAAAGAAAATTTCAACGACAGAATGATCTGATATACATGTACTTGTTCATTCCACCAGAAGTAACGAAAAGTGGTGTTGACTATTTCAGTTGAGTAAATGAATGAGGTTGAAGTTCTACTAAATTGGTATGTGTTATCTTACAGCACTGCACAGATTTCTAAAAAAATTGGTTGTAAAATGTCTCATCCTTATATAATTAGTACGTATACAGTAAAACGGTTCAATAAAAACAGTATAAATATTTATATATATATATCTGAAATGCTGATGTACTAGTTTCCGGTTATTTTACGTCAGAGAGAGGGCATTGTTTAATTATTGCACTTTTGGAAGCCTTCTTTGTTCGGGCACACACTATTTGTTCATGCAGGTGATTCCAGAGGCCAACTCATTTGCACCCTTCTCAGAAGAGAAGCCTTCTCAGAAGATCGCATTCTGTTATATGTAAATCGAGTTAACCGGAAGAACATAACCCAAAACAAACAAGTTTTTAAATTTTCTCAAACACTGTAACACAAATTAAATGTGTGCGTGTATGTGCCATAAATCCTTATCTAGTGAAACTCATCACTTCGTAAGTCGCATACTTAACATGGTTGCCGCCATCTTGGAAGATAATTATATATATATAAATCTTCCATCTTGGAGACGGAAGAGGTAGAAGATCTTGCAGAAGCAGAAGAGCTACAAATCCAGTGACCGGAAGATATATTCTAGAAGGAGAAGAGTGCAAATCGAGTTGGCCTCAGTCTATATATATATATGACTGATAGATAAAGAATTTGGTGACATTATCCCAGTGTAATTGATATAAGAATTCACAGGATTAAACCCAAACATTCATGATGATGACATAGGTACTTAATTGTCCTTTTAAAGAAAGAAAGAAAACGAGAGAAAGAAAGAAAAAACAGTTTAATTTAAGTGCTGTTTTAAGTGTTTAGGTATGCATAAATTTGCTCCGTGTAATAAAAATAGATCTACCTTCCTGAACAACAGGTTCCTATCAGCTCACTGTTGACAGAACAATGAGATCCGTTTATCAAGATTTGTTTAAAACAGATTCTTGAATTAGTTTACTGTACAGTAGAAATGGATCTGCTCTTTGCATGTGTTGTATACGTATATATACGTCCAGGTTGTATTTTACCTACTGTAACTTAATGCCATCAGGAAAAATAGACCTTCAGAATCTCTCTCGTATCAAGGAGCTTTCTACAGACATTTAGTAGATCATTGCAAGCAGAATATATATCTGTTTTAGGTATTGAGCATGCTGCTTAATGTCAATGTCCAATACATTGGGTTTCAAGACCTGAGCGGATACATATTCAGACAATGCTATACTTTTACTGCCCATTCAATAGATCAATGACACATGTTGGACAAGATTCCCTTCAGTGCGATTCCATCAGCTTATGGGTGATTTCCTCGGCCAGGAATACCATTCCTATGCCATGTAAGCATGAAACACCAAGGCCATACATACTGTAGTTATAATCTCCTTCTCAAAAGGTTAAACATGTTTCTGAGAGAGTAATTTCCATTTGTTGGGTACTAGATGTATCCTGGTCACGCTAGAACTGTTGGACTTGCAGCCATTTATCTAAAATTGGGAGAATACATTTGTTTCCATTGCAGCTGATGTGAATTGGTCTTAAGTGGTTTGGGTATGACTAAATGAATCAAATGTATTCTATAGAATATCTCAAAGTTTAAATGCAAGTGTTATCCTTTCCAGTAAATAGACTCATATTGTTTTTAACATCAGGATGCCTTTGGCACCTGCCGTTATTATATAAAATGTATTTTAAGTTATACTGATTAAAGTTGTAAGAACGTGTGCCTAATCCTTTTTGTCATTTTCAAGACAATAAAATATGTTTAAATCAATACAATGTGTAAATCTCATGCTTTTTAGAAAAAACTAAAAGCTGATCAATTTAAGATTTTCTGTTTAAATGGCAAGTAAAAAAAGAAAATTATCATTCTGACTGATAAAAACTTGTGGTACAATTTTAATGATTAATTTTCACTTTACACATGGCCAGTATCTCATCATCTGCTTGGAATGTATTGTCCACACATCATGTATATTTTCTGTTGAGGCTGGTAAATTAATTCACCATCCAAACATTGAGGAAATATAGTTTTATCAAAACATCGTCTGTCATCTGTCCATAAACAATATGTGTTTTCGCTATTTCTTGAAAGGAACTGGAGAGATATTCCTAAAGCTGAATGTGTAAGATTCCCTTAAGCTTGGTACCTATTTGTGCCGATTCAATTTAGACTTTTCATCTGGAAAAGAAAATGGCTGCCGAGTGGCCATCTTGAATTTTGGGAATTGAAGATTGTTAGCTATGTTTTGAAAAGAACTGGAGTGACTCATTATTCCTGAAACTTCATGTGTGCAGGTTTCCCTTGGTACCTATTTGTGCCGATTCAATTTAGAACATTTATCTGGAAAAGAAAATGGCAGACAGGCGGCCATTTTGATTTTTTTTCTAAAATTGAAGTTTGCTATAGCTATTTCTTGAAAGAACTGTAGGGATGTTTCTCAAACTTCACATGTTTATTCTACTTGTTCTTGGTATCAGAAGAAAGAAAGAAAAAGTAGGGAGAAGATCATTCTTGACATAAAGAACCAATAAAGATCATTCAATGGTGGGCGCCAAGATCCCTCTGGAATCTCTTGTTACATTGTAAATACCATATACACCAGTTTCATGTACATACCAACACTATAAGGCTTTCTGCATGTACAGCAGTTGTTGACAAAATATTCAACAAGTAAAACATTTACTAGAAGCCCAGATGTACATGTGCCGACACTTCAGGCCCCGGGGACTGTCTATAGGCCATGAAATTATTTCATATATGACTGCTATGGCCTTCTCTAGCTATGACATTGGAACTTCTGGAATCAATTTTCAAACAGCCGTTAAAAATTAGACTTGATTACATTTCAAAATAGGACAGAAAGTAAATTTCTCATCGTGTTGTTTTTTTCCATGTAAGTGATTGTAAAAGTCATATACAGTATATTGTGAAATAGATGTTGGAAGACATCAAAGAATATTTATATACATGTATGATCTGCTTGTGATAAACACAGTACCTATTACACAATACATTTGTAACTATAGTGAAATTACCAGAAACAAGCTATGGTACAGGAAATGGACACTCGAGCTTTGTCTCTGAAGCAGATTTAATGTCAGACGTATCATGTCTGCTACATCAAAGTAGGGCTTCTTACAACAGCACTTCACTTAAAAGTGAATCACCAGGACCAGAAAGGTTTGACGAAATAGAATTTCCAGTCATGAACAAATATATTATTTGTGAAAGTCATGATTGTATATACATTCATATACATAATAAAGATTTGTCTTACAAAAGTTGTACTGTACATATGCAAGTACATAGCAAACACTTATCATGATGATGTATATGGTCTGAAATTTTAGATATGCAGGATGAAAATACAAACATGATATATATAGAAGACCATAAAGCTCCTCATTACATTTTATAAGAAAAAATTGGCTCTTAAACATTTATGGGCGGCTTATAAGTAAAAATAAACTCTTAATTATGGGTGTCTCACAAGAAAAAAATAACTCTTCATTATTGGTGCCTTATAAGAAAAAAAATAAACTCTTAATTATAGGTCTAATTGGCAACAGAAAAAAGTGTTTTAAAATAAATAAAAAAATTTCCCTCAATGGTCCATACAAATTCTTTTGGTAGTGCTATATATAATAGCTGGCGTCTTAAAGTGATTGGCTATTATAGTTATTATAGAAGTTAATTAATATATTGATAGTTGGTGCTTAAGAAAGTCTGGTTCTATACTATAACTAGCCTTCAGATGTTTCCTTTCAAAGCATGTTTTTTGCAAGACCTTAGATAAAAAATGATTAGCTATATATTATGCATGTTTCTAGGAATGGCTCCTGGGTCCTTTGTCCTGGGGCTTGGTCTCTATGTCGTAAAATTTCCATCATTATGACATCCATGTAAAAATGTATATTTATGTATATGCTCAAGTCTAGGACAACTACTACAGAACTTATTTTCCATTTCTTTTTCTTTAAAAAAAACAGTAAATTCTGAATATTTCTCAAGTCCATATATTCTTGTTTGTTTTAAGAAATGTAATTAAGTGTAATGGTAAATTCCAGAAAAAATCAAGAAAACATTCAAGACATACCTGCAATTCTTAGCTGGTAATCTCTTTTTATGAGGGTCTGATTCAATGGGTTTGTTTTGTACCTAAAGGAGCATTCCTTCATCTGAATAAAGTTTAGGTCATCAAAATTAAATTTACTGGAAAATATGTATTTTTCCCAAGTGGTAAAAGTTGTAATCTTTACATTAATACGGCAGTTTTACTCTCAAGATAAACCAAAGTTCTTCGAGTATCAAGTCCTGAAAATTCTTAATTTGACCCGAAGTATTACTAATTACCGCAAAGACATACAGTATTTGTATAGGATTCGCCTTTTCCCTGTACATTTCGGTGTTTATTTCATTACCTGTAGGCACAAACCCTCATATAATCATCATTCGAACATAGATTTTATCAATAGAAATTGTGCATGTTTCTGATGTCCGATCGAAGGAATGCCCCTTTAAATGAAGGACTTGTTTCGATCTGTTCTGGCAGAACACTCGGAAGCACACCATACACAGGGGCCTGACTCGCTTTATTTGATACTACTAATGTGGACTCTAAATTAGCCGTATCTCAAGGCAGAACAGTTTTTTGGAAAGTCTATGTAGAATAATTTCTTGTAAATAGATATTCATTCCAGATGGTTTTACTAACACGTCAGCGCTGGAGCTGTTATTTTCTCGTAAAACAGGTCCACGCACCAGTGCCGAGCCTCCTCGAGCCTCGGGGAGGGCTTCTGTTACACTTTTTCAACAATACCAAAACACACACGAGACTGCAGCTTCAACAACACGATTATTAATATTACACACTGTTATCAAGAGAGACGACAACAAAGAGATCTTATATGCTTGTATATTTTTTAATATGTTTTGTCATCAAAAACATGCACATCTTCAAACAGAGCCTGTTCAGACCACTGTTAATGAGACTGGCTGTTTAGTCTACAGACAGTAGTATGATCTTGGCTATAAAGTATTTGTTGCTTGAAATATACAGCTAGAAGCCTTTGATAAAGGACATTCCCTGGAGCTGATTGTTTGAAAGATTTCAGAGTATATAATAAGTATATATCATGTTCACTGTTATTATGAAAAATCTTTTCCATGGAATATGCACAATATATACTACATACCTACATATCATATATCACAAAAAGTTTGCTTCCTGTTCATAACATGTGCAAACAATTTCTTGTTGACAAATTATGTGTCTCGGTCTGGTTTTTTGCTTACCGTATTCATCATGGTATTAATTACTATTAACCCCACCTAGGCAATTAGCAATAGACTCATTGCCTACTTTGAGTAAACAATTGCCATATCTATCCTGTAAGTAGCCCAGAGGGCCAACACAAAATTTGAATAAAATTGTCAAGTTGGGATTATTACAAGACAATGAAATGGCATACCTGGTTTGCCAGACAATGAAATAGCATACCTGGATTATAACCAGACAATGAAATAGCATACCTGGATTATAACCAGACAATGAAATAGCATACCTGGCATTGGCCATTGTCTTCTTGCTGAATAATATGGCGTATGTGTTGGTCCTTCTGGACTCATTATAGGATAAATACGGTACCGGTGGATGAGTTTGGCTAGTGTATAATAAACAGAACAGTTGATGCCTTATTGAATATGTTCAAATTAATTTTGTTAGTGGAGGTAATTTTGATAAATTATCCCGAGTCCAGCAGGATATTTACTCATTTACTATAATTTCCTCTTTCATATTCAAAGAATCCTATCACCAAAATCCATCAGAAGATTATAGGTATTTTCAAAAGCTTAATTTTTCCTAAATGACCAAAGGCAAAAAAAAGCCATCAAATGCTTTTTGTGTCAATGAGTCAGCAAGTAAAATTCTAAGAGGTTACTTAACACATAAGGGGGCTAACTGGAAAATTGCATATATACATGTATATAGTTCTCAATATGGGAAATTTCATTTGGACCTTGAAGTTTTTAACAGGCTTTAAATTACTGAAGATTAAGTATCAAAAGCGTAATTGTGGTATTCTTGGGCTAAACATGAGGGAGTGGTGCCGTTGGGGAATGTCTTGGTGGCCTACTTGATGGCGTAAGGACTCTGATAGGATCTCGACAATTAATGACATCCGCCTAAGCAGCACTAATTTGAGAAAGTAAATGTGAAGGAAGAAAGAAATAATTAGGAAGAAAAATGCTGTTTTTCACTCCTATAAACATTTAAGGATGCCTAGCTTTCTGTCATAGGGAAATTACTAGTAGTATTTGAAAACATATATTTATGTACCATATATACAGTATAGCCTTCATACTTGAAAATTTAATTAATGGAAGGGAAATTTATTTGTTATATTTCGTAACGTATTGAATATAAGACTAGCAGAACTTATTACATAATGTAACTGAAAGATATATTCAGGAACATGCATATGATATTTATTTAGTATTCAATGCTGGAACCTGTCAAGTTAGGAGAAATGAAGTTTCCAATCTCTATATATACAACTTTGACTTCAGTGAAACATTATCAGTATCCAAGGTGCTGCATGTACATCGGATGATTTTCTGGTAATTTTCGTAGCAATGTTGTTCGTTGACAGTTATGCGATCAAAGATGCCATGCACATGTGCAGTACTCCTACCATGATGTAATAAGAGACCAGACCCATCTATTTTCTGCAGAATTAGCACTACATGGAAGTTAATTTCTTGGTAAAATACAAAATTTTAATTGAATTCAAAGGTGTTAATTGTGGAATTCGTTTTACATTGCGTCCTTTTTTGTCAGCCTTAAGGGTCATGCCACTTTATGTTAATGTTAAAAAAATTAAATTAAAAAATAAAATCAAGTCTACCTTTCTGAAAGTACTGCACATATTTCGATGAATCTTTATTCACTTTATCGACAAATAGAGGACTACCATGGTACATGTATTCAGATTGTATAATTATAACTTATTAATCTATAGTAATAACATTTGCAGTGGTTATATCAGTTTTAGACTTCAGCTTACAAGCTAACTTTATATATCAGAAAATGAGTTGTTGCTGAATGTTTTATATAAACTATTGGAGATATAGAGACTTGATTTCATTTAAGATGAAATGTGTCTTGAAGTATTTTTCTTTACATGTGTAAATTCATTTATAACTGTGCATCTAACAGGTAGAAAACCTTCAGATAGGTAAAATCTCTTTATATTAAAACAAAACCTGCAGATAGGTAAAATCTCTTTAGATTAAAAAAAACTTAAGATAGGTAAAATCTCTTTAGATTAAAAACAAAACAGCATACTAAGTATTGATTGGTTCTGGTTTTATTATCACGAGTTTGAACCAGTAAATATCCATGTCTTCCGTTAGTCTTAGAAAACGAAGTGCAGGTTTTGGGATGGGTTAGACTTCCATGTATACTTCATTATAAGCAACAGAGAAGGAATGTGTTGAGATTGCCTGATAATGAAAGTAAAACCTGAAATTACCTGTACACGTATTACCAGATTGGTGGTGTCTTCTCTCCGAGACATTTCGCATATATAGACACTGATCTCGGAGTATGATTGACCTTTACGTGAAGCAGTTCCTGAATCAGAGTATTGATTTTTAGTATGGGGGAACAGCAACATGTTCAAAGTATGGTCAGATTAATTCCTCGTCTGTAAATTAAACTATAAAAAAAGTTATGTATATTTATACCAAAAAATGAATCTCTTGCATTTTCACTTTTTAAAATGAAAAATTAGATAAAGGATGACAGGGCTTTTTCTCACAGGTTTGGGAAAGGGCCTTTTTGTCTCATTTTGGGAAGAAAATTGGTGAATTCAATTGGGAAAGATTTTTTCAGGAGTAAACTGCAAATTTTGGGAATTTGGCTTAAATATGAAATAATTTTAATTTGGAATGCATGGGGCCCATTAACGGCCCCCAAAAGCCCCCCAAAAAAGCCCTGGATGGAGCCAGGAAACAGCTTACCCTCATTCATGGTATATAATGATATACAGGTGCTATATACTGTATTTGAGCTGAATGTTACAATGTACTTTTCTGGGAATTGCGGGACTGATGTGATTTAATATCATTTCTTGAACATACAGAGTTATAGAGAAAATTAAGTATATACATAATTATCATAATATTCTGTTTTAAAGAAACATATATATACACCTTAGCAATTTCACTAGGATTTTTCAGGCAATCCAGATTACCATTTCTTTAGATGAGTTCCAAACCGATATAGTGGGTACCAGTGGTATCCAAACCGATATAGTGGGTACCGGTGGTATCCAAACCGATATAGTGGGTACCGGTGGTATCCAAACGGATATAGTGGGTACCGGTGGTATCCAAACGGATATAGTGGGTACCGGTGGTATCCAAACGGATATAGTGGGTACCGGTGGTATCCAAACGGATATAGTGGGTACCGGTGGTATCCAAACCGATATAGTGGGTACCGGTGGTATCCAAACCGATATAGTGGGTACCAGTGGTATCCAAACCGATATAGTGGGTACCAGTGGTACTCAAAAAGTCCCACAGGAAAAACATTCAGTCTAATATCTGAGTCCCAAACACTCTCTGCATTTAGTATAAAGATGACAAGGCTCAGAAGTACCAACAGCCTGCATATCTTTTTTTCCCTTCCTTCTAATTATAAGTGATTGTAGGATTTCCCAGGGGATAGAAGGTGGTTGACTGCAGCACATTCTACAGCATTAACTGGGTACAACAGCACTTTCACTAATAGCCTAAAATTGCAAGTTAGAATAAAACAGATTTTGAATTATTTTTGTGGGTGTAAGCTTAATAAAAGAAACATGATCTGTAGAAAACTATGTGTTACATCACATATAAAAGTATCGGTCGTTATATTACTGTGACAAAAGAAGGTCACTGTTTCCTATGTTTTGACCTCATGAAAAAGCAGTGCCCTTTATTATACACA
This sequence comes from Pecten maximus, assembly GCF_902652985.1. Taxonomy (NCBI): domain Eukaryota; kingdom Metazoa; phylum Mollusca; class Bivalvia; order Pectinida; family Pectinidae; genus Pecten; species Pecten maximus. Next base: position 21,109,116 of record NC_047024.1, on the reverse strand, counting down.
TTGTGATACTATCTTCATAACCTTTGAAATGGTCATTTAATTTCATTATGCCATAATGCTTATTGTGTTGTATTATCCCAGCAATGCCTGTCCTGCAGGTAGAGTTTACAAATTGTATCTGCTGCCCACCATTGCATGATTGTAAGATGTGACTAAATTTTAGATCTCATCTGTTCTCTTCTTCCTACACAACTTTCTTCTTCCGAATGTCTCCCTTGACATTGAATCACTTTTAGCCTTTAGTTGAGTGTTCGTCTATGTGAGGAAGGCTTTGGATTCTGTCCCCTGGCCAAGACACACAGAGTTTATAAAAATGGTCATTGCTAGTCCTGCTTAATGCTAAGCATTTTGGGAGTGGGACAACTGGTCCGCCTGTTGTCAGTTTACATATATGTGACCAGGTGAAGTGTCCTGCTGGTTGTCTGGCAGTATGCTTCAGTGAGGTTGCACTTTAAAGTTGGCATAAGGACCAGTTCCACACTATTATAAGGAGCCAAACACAAACATACCGCAGCCTCTTAAATCTTAAAACACATACTCTACACTACACTCATGCATCTTGCACACAAGGGAGGCTGTCCTTAAATGACAATAGTTGTTCATAAGACGTTAAACATTTTAATCCTAACCAAACCCACTGGTGTTAAATTTTCAGCAGTTTTCATTGTATTCAGAACTTAAAGGGTTATGTCGCATTTCTCTTTTCCATTTTTTTCCAGATATACATTTATATCATCACTTCTGCTTGGTATATATATAGAGAGCAGGCTGACACAATGCAGATCAAGCCTTTGGTGACCTATCACAGTTAATCTATTGACGTAACATTCAAATTCAGAAAGCCAGCATACAACAACAGAAAAATATATGTACTGGAGTGCTGCACCTTTCCTATATAAACAACAGTCTGAATAATAATTTTCAATGACTGTATATATATGGCTTTATCTAAGGGGTTGATAAAGGATTACATTAATATTCCCAATTGAAATTATTTCATATTTTCACCAAATTCTCAAAATTCGTAGTTTAATCCTCAAAATTTCCTTCCCCTTCACCAATTTTCTTCCCAAAATGAGGCAAAAAGGCCCCTTAAATTCCCAAATCAGTGAAAAACAGGCCTGTAGCTTGTCCAGGTTCATTTTCTCTGCAATCTCTGGCATTTGTTTCTGCTGGGTATATCATAGCTGTTGTTCCAACATAGTAATTAGATGGGTATGAGATATATGGTCTGATTGTGATCAGTTGTTGCTGTACATGTAGCTATGTTAAAGTGTGGTTATTCTGTCATATATAAAAGTTATTAGCTGTAATAGGTCAATTAGTTACATTTATTACATGTTGAACCATTCTATAATTACAGAAATCCTGTGTCCTAATTATTGTTAAGTCCTTCATTGCTAGACTTCCCTGTGATGAAAAATTGTCATTAACTTTTGGTCTTCAATTATTAAATTAATAATATGTTTAAACAGACTAGTTGTGTAAACATCTTTAATCAAATATTTGTCAAAATATTGCAGCATCTGTTTCATTGAGTCTAGAGTTCCATATATAAATAAAGTTGACTATGGTGCAGTTCATTAGATTTCTTTTTTATCAAACAATCTGATTAATTTTTGGTTTATAATGAAATAAATGATAATAAAATAATAATTAATTGTTGACTTAAACACATTGTATAAGGCAGTACATGTTCAGTCAAGTGTTTGTCAATATATTGATGCAAAATCTGCTTCATAAAATCCAGATTTACATATTCTCTTCTTTATGATTAAGCTGAAAATGGTGCAGTATATTATTAATGTAGCACTACCCCCCCCCCCCTCCCCTCTCCCCTCCCCCCTCCCCCTCCCACCTCCTCAAATAGCCTTAAAAAGTGAAGCAGCTGTATCTGGTACCTCAGTATTACAGGAGACATTTCTCCCTGGTTAGGGGAGGTGAACTATTGATTTCTTGACAGGTCCAGTTCTGATGAAAAAATCATGATGTTTAACAGTGTATCATATCATAATCTGTGTGGCATCTATTGTCATGATTAACTCAACAATGCAATCTAGATCCATAGATACTGGTACATGTTTTGTGATTACAAAGAGATTTTGTTTGCTCTAATTAATTTATAATATACAAAAAAAACTTTGTGTTTTAGCCCTCTAATACTTTTTGAGACGAGCATTTCTCTATTGGCTAATTTTGTATACCCCATTATAAACAAAACAATTGTTTGGATTTCATTGTTATTTGTTGATTAATCTTTGTATTTAACAATTAAACACTTGTTATATTGTATTCATTGTCAATATGAATGCAATCTGGGTGATATATAGATAAAATGGTGTCTAACCAATTACATGCTTTATTTTCATCCATATCCGTTTACTTTCATAGGAGTAATAACTTCTTAAAATCAAATTCATTTCTGTGATTGATTTGAAAGCAATTTGACTAAGCACAAATCTTGCTGTGAAAATGATCAACATAGCGCCAATTATTCTCAATCAGAATCCTTGCTGCGTTTGATCCATCTGTAACACATTGCAAAACATTTATGTGACATTGATTAAAATGACTCTGCAATCACAACATGTGATCTAGACTGCATCTGAACACACTGGCAATGACTGCGGCACCAGATGTAAATATTTAGCAATACAAAACATACAACATCTCACTTTTCTCATAATAAGATTGTGATGAAATATAAGTATGATTTTACCCTAAAAATTAAGGAATAATCTTCTCTTCTGGACCAGGGAATCAAACGTTGCATAACTTAGCCCAAAAACATTTTGCCATGTATTGACTTGAAATATACAGGCCTTTAAAGCCTCTTGTATTTTAAATTTTTCTCTTCTAGGTTATATACTTATTAATAGGAAAAGTAACCATGACATATATATAAATCAAATTTTTCAATATTTCAGAAATAAAATTAATTTTCATTGCAATGGATCGAGGAAAAGTAAAATCATGACTCATGATCAATAATGATCAAATGGAATAGAATGTAGGAGCCTCTGATGGCAGATGCTGTGCCCACCTGGGAGTTCATATCCTTTTAATAATTTCCATTTTCAAATGTTAAGCTAGCTTTACAACATCGAAACATTTAGTTAGCTAATTGAATTAAGTGAAACGTGTAGCTTAACTGTTGGTTTAATGTATTTAGGGCATCGTTCCATTTCTGCTTTTGTCTTTGTAATCTAGAGTAGAAAACCCTCTTCACAACGTTGTGTGGTTCTGAGACTGAGAATTGATCCCGTCGGTTTTGTTACCACGCTTGCTGAGCGAGCAGCGCATTTTATTGTCTGCTGAATTAAATCGCCAGGAAAAAGCAAACATGTTTACACTTCCGTAGCAAAACATCTATGTTGCAATCAGTTTCAGTCAAATTGAATTCTAGACAATCTAGGAGTACCTGAACCCTGATCCCAAGAGAATAGCATTGCCCGATAGATGCTTATTGTCTCTGCTCAATCCTAATTTTGGTCTTTGCATTTTTTTTTTCTGTCTTTATGGCTATTGGCAATCCGATGGAGCATCAGCGATGGCGACAGAAATGACCAGCTTTATCCTTCCCAGCCACATATTGATCCGATAGATTAAAGCCCTTTTTCCTGAGGCTCGAGTCTCTGTCGAGCCTAATTTGCTTTTTCTCAAGCTTGAGACTTTGTATAGCATAATTAACCACACTTGGATGCAATATTCTCTTCCACTGTCTTGAGACCTTAAGCTTGACAAGCATAACTCCCATAACTGGTTCCTGAGGCCATTCTTGTAGATTGTGAATATGTTGTGAGACATGCTTTATATTGCTGGTTATAAGTTCCCAACCAGGAACCAAGCATGACTTTGAAGTTTACATAGTGTCTGTCTGTTCTTCCATCCTTCCTTTTGCTTCTGTCCTTCCATCCTTTCATACTTTAGCTTGCCTGGGCTCTATCTCCTATACTAGTATTACATGTACATGTCACTTAATCTTGGGGCATGAGCCGACGCAGCTGAGGTAGTATGTCATGCATCAAAAGTAAGTCACTCTGACCTACATTTTGACCTCAAACCTTCAAAACTAGGGGGTTTGTGTAGGGCAACTGACCTTGAACCTAGCTTTGTAGCTGTATTTGGATTGGTTTGGTTTATTTTATTTACCATCCTATTAACAGCCAGGGTCATTTAAGGACGTGCCAGGTTTATCGAGGTGAAGGAAAGCCGGAGTACCCAGAGAAAAACCACCGGCCCACGGTCAGTACCTGGCAACTGCCCCACGTAGGTTTTGAACTCGCAACCCAGAGGTGGAGGGCTAGTGATAAAGTGTCTGGACACCTTAACCACTCGGCCACCGCGGCCCCTTTGTAGCTGTATGTACTTATTTAACTATGACAAATAAGTATAACTCTGGTCCAAGACATAAAATATAAAGGCGAATTGAGTCGGCTGATCATTACCATAAAAGCCTGCATGTATCTGATGTATGAACTTCCCAGGCGAGTCCCAGCATGTTTTGGTCTGTATTAAGGTACATGGTGGATACAGAAATGTTGTCATGAAATATTCATTGATCAAAGATGCAAAGCATGGCACTTAGTGCAAACGTTACTGCAATTATGGTTTTTTTACGACACTTGCCAGTAAAGGAAATCCTATTGTTTCAAGGATTTCCTGCTACAATTATCTTACATCTCATTGTATGTTGTATTTTGATACCATTACGAGAGTCAAGAATGATTTATGACGACGCAATATGGCTGTGAAGGGAATTTTACCTAACAGCTCTTCATATATATATCGTCGTAAAGATGTACTAGGAGTGGATGCCCGTGCTATTATGCCATCTGAAGTGGCTTTTGATGTGGTTTCGTTGACAATCTATCTGTTTTGGTACTCTAGATCTCCAGTAAATTAAAGACTTCCCATTCTAACACTGCAGTAATGATTTTCTGGCTGTATATACTGTTTTACGTAATTCTACTCACATTTGAAGATTATTGCAGGGAGTTAAAATATTTTATATCATTTTTTTTTTTTTTTTTTAATGTACGAAAGGTAAATTTGTCAAATAAATCTTCTTTATAGATGCTTAACCCCTTCCTCGGCTCTTGTAAATATTTTTACTTTACAAGTTTACATATAAGCTTATAGTCTCTTACTGTTGAAACAAGAGGAGGTTGGAGGAGGGGGGGGGGGGGAGTGACTAAAGGTTTCCAATTCATCATTTCATCATACCAAAATCAGTCTATTTACTGTACATGTGTTATTATATAATTAATTTACAGTTACTTGTAGGTACAGGTACAGATAGTTTTCAGTTAATATTAAAGTGTATCATATATACCTCAAAAGTTTTGTCAGTATGCTCTAGTAGGTTAACATAAACTTCAAAAAATGATAAAGGACCATAAAAAAAAATCTCTGACAGGTTTGAGTTTCAGGGTTTTAGGGTCAAGGTCAAGGTCACTGTTACTATTAGCAATATCCCGTATGATTGTTTGCAGTTAACGTTGTTGCATGAATGGGATTATGCTATTTTGTGTTTGGTATTCATTATTCTAGAAGGTAGCTTAAACACTGCAGTTATATATATGTTGTAATTCATTTCACAAATTAGTTTATTCATGTATATCATAGTATGCCAATTAAAGATTTTGTTGTTGCTGAAGGTTTGATTTTTCTGTGAAATAGAGGGTTAAGATTTATGAACTCGCACAACTAAATCACCCAATCAGCTGGTGTTTCTCCTGAACCAAGTCCCTAATGAAAATGTTTAAGGTTTGTAGCTATTTTCCTGAGTAAATAACATAAAATTGGTACTTTCTATACATGAGCATAAAGAGTAGGGTCTTGAGATTTGAAAATCAAAATATACACTCCTACTAAAAATAGAATGTCATTGGATTCCAGGTGTAAAAAGGCGGGAATTCCCCCAATGGGAGTTCCCCAGTGCACTGTAAATGTCAGGGTTACTGCCTTTCAACTACCCTTGTGCTCTTATTTACTGTCAAACCTATACAATAACATCATTCATTAGGTAGCGAAAACTTCAAACTTGAATTTGATATAAATTTCACATCATTTGAACTTCAACTGAGCGAATGAAGGGATGGAGTCATCACTAGTAATAACATATAGTAAAATATTTAGTTGTGTGAGCCCTTTAAAAGGTCGCCCTACGGAATTAGCAATAAGTGGTAGAAATAAAGAAAGAATTTATGTTATAGACATGTACAATAGGTCTACAAAAAATGATTTTGTTACTTGTAAATTCTACATTGCCGTTTATGTTCCCAAATTTGACATGCAGATAACATGTAAATCACATATGATTTGTGTCTGTGTCTTTAGAAGTCTTACATACATGCTAACTTATAAAAATGGCCATATCAATATTTTCATTATAATCTAGACAGTGTACATGAATGTCGGCCAGATGGTATACATCTTAATTAGGCGAGAATTAGCTTCTTGTCGGTGGTTAGAGATGTAATAGCCATAGTTTTGGAAGTTCCGAGCTGTATCTATCTTCTGTTAATTTCAAACACTAAAAATAGACACCGCCTCCTTATGTTAAATCTAGGGGGGAAGTCAAGGTTTGATGAAGTGAGACAGCTGGCTACAGATTGTTGTCTGTAATATAAGTGATGATATATATATAAATGGTCCAGTGTTACGCTGACCTCAGAGATACATTTACCACTATCCTCCTGGAATCCTGTTTCTTGTTTGTTTATTTTAGACACGGAAATGATTCCTTCAAATATTCAGAAACTATGTAGATATAATTTGAAAAATGTAGCTAATTAAAGAATAAGCTGTTTACAAGGTACAAAATATGCATATACGGTACATCATCATTAGAATTTTAATACATATACGTTCCAAGGAATGCGAAAATCAAATATATAAATAAATTTCTTCTTTAGTGTCATGGATAAGATTTTATTGATTATAAACATGATAATGCATGTTTTTATGATAGACGGGATAATTTGTGTTTAATTTATTTAACTTTTAATCATGAAAGGTTGACATCTATATATAAATATACATTGTATATATATAGTATATGTAAATTGTATAAAGATATCACCCGTAAACAGATTCTACGAACTAGAGCTTTGATTGACAGATTAATTGGCTTTCCTGTATGTATACATATCTCGGCAGATCGGAACTGCTGTAAAATCCATTGAAAATGCTATAGTTCTACCTTTCATAAGGACCCTCATATTTCTTCATTTCATGGACTATCAAAAACATAAACGTGTAGAATTGTGACTATGTCTAATTTGCTGTAAATCTCATTTAATTACTACAATCCGGTAGCAGAGCTAGCAGACCGACAAACATTCTAATTCATCAGAATCAGACTGTGGGAACCTCTCAATCCTGCAGCAACATTCTCAGAAGTGCGCGAAAGAGTGTTCCTAAAAGCCACATTTAATTGGTTCTGTACATGTCACCCCATCTGACAGAAAACTCAGGATCAATTTTTAAACATGACATTTCCTTTCCTCTTAATGTTATTGTCTCGAAATGCTGTTGTCTACACTGTTGTGTTTGTCTTGTAGTGGAAAGGAGCGGGCTGCTCTGGACAGCTGACATATACTTCAAATGGAATATGATATGTTAACTAACTAACTAATGTTGGGTATCAAAAATTAAAATATGGTTATAACAATATGGTGAGAGACCGGTTGAGTATCTGTTCATTAGTATTGACTTATATGTAACAGAGCACATGATTAATTAAATTTCAATCACTGCCTCCGCTAGGGATCGAACCCGGGACCTCTGGCTTACAAGCCTTTAGGTCATTTATGCTAAATAGTGAAAAGCCCGTCAAATTGTCCATGACAATTTCTAGTTGTTTTATGATACCATGTTTTAAGTATGAAAAACACCTCAAACAGCCTTACGCTCAACCGATCGAGCTAAAGAGAATATCTCTCTAACCGCGCGGTATATTGCGGCTAGTATTTACCAGGGTTACATACTCCCCCTCCAGGAAAGAACTCGTCCTCGAGTTTCCAAGGGGTAACAGCGATGCTTTCACAGGCAGCGATGAGTATCATTCCTGAGTCCTTATAATTATATGGGCGCCAATGTAACAGATCTAGAGGGCAGGATTATTTAAATTTAAATCACTGCCTCCGCTAGGGATCGAACCCAGGACCTCTGGCTTACTAGCCTTACGCTCAACCGATCAAGCTAAAGAGAATATCTCTCTAGCCGAGCAGCATCTTGCAGCTAGTATTTACCAGCAGGGTTATATATATATAAATATATATATAATTAGCTAGGATAATGTTGTTTATTCAAATTGTGGTCACATCTTTGCATCTGACTATATCCAAATTGTATTATTTTCTTTCCCTCTTACCGGTAGATGGAAAGTTTCTGGATTTTTCAGCTCGTGACCTGAGGGCCCAGTTCCATCAACATCCTTAACTTTTTTTTTTCCATAATATAAAACATACAGCATTATGGGAGTTAAGGAAAAAAATCTTAGCTGAGAAATCTGTAAGGCTTGCCTATGGAAAAATTTGAGTTAAGAAGTATTGATGAAGCAAGGACCTGAACATTATAAATAGATCTTGCTCAGGTTACTGTAATGTTAAAGACTTTCCTGAACTTGAATTTCTCAGGAAAGCATTATTGCCATTTATTTCACCGAAAGAATAATCGTAATCATGGAATCTTCCAGTAAAGGTGACAATCAATTCAAACCCAGAGAGAAAAACCTCGGGTATCAATATTTTTCTGAATCAAGAATACCAATATATCTTTCTGCAACATGTATTAGTTATTGCCATTACAGGGATCAGAAGGTGTCGTTTTAAATCAAGCTGGCACTGGAGTGAGAGAATTTGACAAGAAATATCCATTAAGCCAGTCAATAGAGATTATTAACCAGCATACACATTGTGGATGGAAGTGTTAACAGAGGCTTACAGCATCATTAACATCAAATCCTTTAATCACGAACCATTGTGTAGTAGTCCCAGTTAGATATACGAGGATTAGCATACAAACTATTGTTATGGAGAATGATATGGTTATATTCTAATGCCTGCTGTATCAGCAATCAACATAAAACATCATCAACACTTTTTGCTTAAATTTTTTTTTTTTTTTTGTCTTTTCGTTTTTTGATGGATTTCAATGATTTTTTACCCAGTAACATCTGAAATTGACGTTTTTCTGAATGAATAGAAACTAAGACATTTGTTGTAAAATGTAAACAATTTTAACTAAGATTGTTAATAACAAAAAAAAAGTGCAGTTAATTAAATCCAAATTCGGATGTTTTATACAAGATGCAATCATTCATGAAATACAAATATTAAAACTGTTTTGACTTTACGAGGGAGTTTCCAATCTCTTCAACCTAATTCACACATCAGTAGTTGTGATCATGATCTGACAATGGTGAAAAACAGTTCCGATATGTAACTATATCTTCCCAGTGGAGATTAAAGCCAGCGTCCTTTAATTCTAATCCCATGTGATGTAAAGTACCTGTGAAACCCCATTAAAACAGATATAGGCAGATCAATAATTCTATTGTGTGTTATATGGCCATTGTCTATTATAGAAATAGGGATGTCAGTCTTTTTACTCATGAATATTCATGAATGTTCCATACTTTGGTTGTATCCTCTCATTTAATTGGTGTATTGATTCTTTTGAAATTGAAATTTTATGACCGAAATGTTTTAGATTATAGTCGTTATCAATAGAAACGATGTTATTATCCAGTATTCCGCTACATGTATTCAAAACGACACATTTTATTGTTATGTGTATACATGCATCAGTGCACAAGTGTTCTGTTAATGGACACATTTTAGTGGTAATCTCATTTTCTCGGTGGAAGTATTATTACCTACACAAATGTACACTAAAATATTATTGTACTAGTTATAGTTTCCATGTCATTTCTATAGCAAATAATGTGGGTTCATGAATTCATCATTGCACTTATCTGTTTAAAATTTGATGATGTGCTAAAATTGTATTACTCCAAAATCAGAAGATTTACGGTTACTTTTAGGTACAGACAGTTTTCAGTACATTTATCACTGAACATTTTTGAAAATTAAAGAGCATCATATATACCTCAGAAGTTTGTAAACACTAAATTAAGTAAAATACTATATTCTTAGATATTTAATACAGAATATCATAGTTATGCTTATACATATGGTTTCAGATAAGAAGCTGTACAGCCATATACAAAATATGCCAACATGACATTTTTTATGCGATCTCTACCCATACATACAGAACCGTTAGCTCATGGCTGTGATGGTAGTTATACAAGTAAGATATGGAAAAAAAAATGGAATTACAGAATGCATGAGCTAACTCATTTATAATCCACTGCTGAGGCTGGACCTAACTCAATTTTGTCTGGCGAATTTTTCCTGGTGTTTAATTTGTATTTACATATTGGTCCACAGGGAATATATTTATCAAAAATTGGAATCTAACTTGCCATGCAAGGACCTCCACAGAAGTTTTGTGTCAGCAAATTTGAGCCATCAGCGGTAGGTTTGCACTGCGACAGCCAGACAGTGGAAACCCGAACACCAACAATAGCAAATAGGCGTTCTTGATATATTCTGCTGGATGATAATTGTTTTTGAAGAAATGGTTTCCCTGCCAATGGCCCACACATGCTCATATGTGTATTTATAATTAACATATATTTTGATATACATGTACTGTAATTGGTTGATTTCACCCACAAATAGAAAATAATTTAATAATAAATTAAGTTAAGGAATGTTGAAGTAATTATATAACCGAGGCTGGTTCCTCAAGAACAGGTGCACATGTATTCCCCCTAGAACTTAGTATATGTCCTAAAATAACAGAGTTGAATTGTTTTAGAACATTCATATAAACATTTTATGAAAAAATGTATCCCAACTTCAATTCATGAAAAAATGTCGAGAGCCATATCTCGTATGTACATCTTGTTTTCGTAATTGATAGTTGTGTTGGATTAGTTCTGTTTAGGCATGATCTGCCTACCTCTCTCCTGGCTGTCTTTATCATTTCATCCGACATTTGTTAAAAATATTTATGGGTGTACCTCTTTGAATAGTGAAGCGTCAAGTCTTTAAAAAAGAACTGAAAAGCCTCTGTGGCCATGGACCAAATATATATAGAATTATCTCCCTTTGTTCATTTCATTCCAGTGCTATCTGTTGTTGCTATCAATTTATTTCAGAATATTTTATTGCACAAATATTAGCACAAAGAGAACTGGGCAACAAGCAAAGCCTTTTCCAGCCTCCTCTTAAATCATTCTGTTGTTGATATTATTGCTAACAGTTTAATTTAGCCATTGTAATTTGAATGGTTGAAATTTTATTTCCAGTTAATGAAGATTATTTCAGTTGATAGGAGCTGCCATTTTAACACTTCAATCTGAGGCCTCCATTTTGTTACCATGGCAACCAAGCTTCTGAAACCATCTGAAGCCATTGTAATTCATATCATTAAAATTTTGCATTATATTAACGAAGATTATGTATTTTGTATATTTCAGTTGATTGGAGCAGCCATCCTAGGGTTTTCTCTGTGGTTTTTGTTGGACGTTTGGATTACACAGTATGTACAGGCTGCGACGGAACTTCAGGAATATCGTATCTATGTATACCTATTCATCGCTGGGGGAAGCTTCATACTCCTTTTCGGCGTCATTGGCATGATCGGTGCCGTCAAACCAAATATTGTGTGTCTTGTTGTGGTGAGTATGAATCGGAAACATGAGTACTGTACAAAATGTTCTTTCTATGATTTATTTATTTATCAAAAACATGACCATTAAAGATTCTTAAATATTGACTTAAAATGGCTTGATTGACAGAAAGTTGAGAAAATGAAGTGTGGCACATATTTCAAGATGCATTTTGCTGTGATGTAAATTTCTTTAACAAAAATGATTTCATTCACAATAAAAGGTGATCGACTGTAAATGTGCATGTTTTATCGGGAATATTACTTTTGCTATTTTCTCACTGGAAGAATTATTCTAAATTATGATTGTGCTAATAACACTTTCTATATACATGTACTTTTTGTAATGAAATCTGTGACATGGATGTACTTATTCTTCATTGTGCTAATATAATCTGTTAGAATTTGGTCCCGAACGAAAATTTGAGTACCAGGTATTCAAAAATTAGTACAATATACAGAGTTATGTCACATTCATAATCTCAGTGGGTTTCGGAAGTTTTTTCGATAAAAACGCTGTAGAGGTCAATGATGCATTTTCATCAGTAAATAAAAGAATGTATTGTTGAGGTGAGGTCAGTTGAATATTTACTTAACCCTGTGGACCATTCAGGACACAGCCGCTTAGTTAAGATAAGTAATTGAACCAATTCAGACAGGAGGATAAAGAGTTCATTTTAAATATAGATTTAGCGCGAGAATTATTCAAATGCATAGTTTTATACACTGGAATTACACGATTGTGTGATCGGAGACGCAGCGGTAATACATGCATACACTAGCCTTTCACCTAGGCAGCTGGGGTTTGATTCCCCGATCTGATGTGAAGAGATATGGTGGTCACCTGCTCGACTAAGTGGGTTTTCTCTGGGTACTCTGCTTCCTCCCACAGTAAGACTTCTGTCACAACTTTACTCTAACACTTCTATCTGGGCCAACAAGATTTGATTATATGTCAATATGAAAAAAGTTTATTTAAACTGTGGCAAAAATAATTGTTCCTAATGATCGTGTAAATCTACTTTCGAATTTATCAAGAAGAAATGATGAAAGTACATAATGTGCTTAAAATGTACAAAAAAACCCCAAAAAAGCAAAAAATACAAAAAAATAACATTGCAGAATTGCCAAATAAAAGTATTGTATCAATTTGTAATCCCCTTTGTGCCTCTTGCTAAAGTACAAAATGATAGACCATTCAGTGATTGTGTATGTTCGACAAATCTGGAAGGTTTGGGCTTGTGTCTTCTGATATAAGAGAAGACGAGACTCGTGCTAATTAAGTTTGGATTCTGAGTGAAAATCAATCATTTCTTGTAGCATACATCACAATTAGTGTGACTGTTACACGAGTTCCCTCCTCCCATAAAGTATAGGCCACACTCGCTGGTTTAGGTATAGCGTTACACAGAATTGTCTCTCTTACATAAAAAGGTAACGGGCAGAATCGATGAATTGACTTGATTTGATTCTACCCCCGCAGATCCTCAACAGTGTCTTCATCTCTTTGATTTAGATCAGTCCAATATGAATCGCAGAGTTCGTTCACTGTAAACCATAAGGTTACCGACCGTATTTACCATATAAGGGCGTAGTTCTTGAGTGAGAAATCTTACTTTGTCACTTGCGCTGTCTGTCATGAGTTTTGTATAGATATTGCCTAGGCTAGATAATGTGATATTTCTGCTCTCATATTTATGTGGTAGGTAGTATTGTGAATGATTTTTTTATACGAGTTGATGGAAATATACAGACCTATATCAAGAAGAATATATATATTCAGTCTGTAATATAAATGCAAATTCACTTTTAAACATATTGTGCTGTTTTATGTTAGGGAATATCGATTGCTAAGGTAACCCATACATTGTTTCTTTACACAGTCATCATCATTTGAATTTAAAATTTAAAACAAAGAGAGAGAATCCATGGGTTCAAAGGTTAAGGGCAGGTCACAAAAATCTATAGCTTCCATGCAGTATCTTGGGTTCCTGATATGTAGAAAATTTTCCCATTTTCGTTATATTTGCAGTAGACACTGACAGGAGAATAAAGGCTTAAAATAAAATTGATATGATACTGTACATGTGATATGGTATTATAGACAGGGCTGTGTCACTGTATATACAATCCCAGTATAGTGTAAACCTCTAGAGACACCTACAGGACAAGACCAAATGAGTTCCAATTATCTCCAGGCTAAATCTCGGAAACCACCAATCAGGAGAAAGGACACAATTTTTCTCCAATATGTACTAATCAGACTGTTGGCAAGGTAAACGGTGGTCCATGCTGAATGTTTAATGATCGTACAGAGTGATAAACAGATATAAGCTTTAACGATGGACAGACATGAAAGGTGGACATTAAACAAATGAGATCCTCACAACCTTTCATTGATCCTGGTTATTTTATGTCACTTAAAAACCTAGGATACAGCCTTAATGCAACGGTATCAATTTATATGTGTTCTTCTTTTGAAAAAAAGTGTTAATCATTATTGTTCAAATTTATGCAATATCAGCATGATGGAAAGCAATCACTTGAACGCCATTCCAGGAATGTTCTTTGAGTCAATCACGAGACTCATATAGGGTAGCTGTATGTGAAAAGCATTAAAAATTTACCATTTACAATTTTCTGCGAATTTATGTTTTGCAAATTTTTTAATTTTAATTGAATGGCAAAAAATAGGTACATGTAAAATATTCTTCTCTAGTATTATTATGCTAATCACTCTTGTTGGCTGGATGGAAGCATGCAGGGGGTCTTACTGAAGGAGGAAACACAGGGGCTTGGCACGTTTCTATGACCCAGACTGAAAAAATAACCCCAGAGTCTGACCCTTAGATCACTTATCATTTATGACAATTCATGATGATCAATAATAAGTCATCTAAGGGTCAGACACTTGCCAGGTTAATTTTTCATTATCTTCAAATAAGCCCCCTCCCCAGGTGTTAATTTTTTGTATTAAAGTTTGTAGAAGGCTTACTTGTGAACCAGTTTTAGCTGACTATTTTGAAGTTGATGATACTGCAAAAATGAAGAAAGGGGCTTATTTGTGGGCAAGGGACTTATTTACCGATAAATATGGTATATCTTTATACAGTTCATTGAAATGCTTTACTCTCAGTTGAAAAAAATATCCAGTTTTCGAAAATCTTGTAAAACAATTTAAGTTACCCTTGTTTTCTATTGGGAGTTATGCTGAATTCAGTCGCTGTTACATCTGGCAAAATCTCAGCCTACCCAGGCCTACAATACTGGATAGACTTAAAAATAAATTTACATGGATGATGTTTTGTATGAAATGTAAAAATATTCATGTTATGGGTAAGGCATTAGAGACATGGTTTGTATTGATTGAGAATCGGAATAATCTGAATTTCTGGAGAAATGCTGAGGTTTCAGAAATTGTAAGGTGCATATCATGACACAGAGATCTTTTATTCAAGATATGAATTTTGTTGTTATACCACTGATTCATTGGGCATTTAGAGGCTTGCTCTACAACACAGGACACACTAGATCTGCATTTACATACATAAGGTTATAGGATACAGGATTCGATGAATACTTGAGATATAAAGATGCATACACAATTTTTAGCTCACCTGCCCGAAGGGCAAGTGAGCTTATGCCATGGTGCGGCGTCCGTCGTCCGTCCGTCCGTCCGGCCGTCCGGCGTCAACTTTTTCATTTAAACAACTTCTTCTCAATAACCAAGAGGCCCAGGGACTTGATATTGGGCCTGTAGCATGCTGGGGTAAAGGGCTACAAAGTTTGTTCAAATAAATGACCTTGACCTTCATTCAAGGTCACATGGGTCAAATAGGCTATAATCTTCAAGCGACTTCTTCTCAATAACCAAGAGTCCCAGGGACTTGATATTGGGCCTGTAGCTTGCTGGGGTGAAGGGCTATAAAGTTTGTTCAAATAAATGACCTTGACCTTCATTCAAGGTCACATGGGTCAAATAGGCTATAATCTTCAAACGACTTCTTCTCAATAACCAAGAGGCTCAGGGACTTGATATTGAGCATGTAGCATGCTGGAGTGAAGGGCTGCAAAGTTTGTTCAAATAAATGACCTTGACCTTCATTCAAGGTCACATGGATCAAATAGGCTATAATCTTCAAACAACTTCTTCTCAATAACCAAGAGGCCCAGGGACTTGATATTGGGCCTGTAGCATGCTGGGGTGAAGGGCTACAAAGTTTATTCAAATAAATGACCTTGACCTTCATTCAAGGTCACATGGGTCAAATAGGCTATAATCTTCAAACGACTTCTTCTCAATAACCATGAGGCACAGGGACTTGATATTGGGCCTGTAGTTTGCTGTTGTGAAGGGCTACAAAGTTTGTTAAAATAAATGACCTTCACCTTCATTGAAGGTCACATGGGTCAAATAGGCTATAATCTTCAAACGACTTCTTCTCAATAACCATGAGGCCCAGGGACTTGATATTGGGCCTGTAGCTTGCTGGGGTGAAGGGCTACAAAGTTTGTTCAAATAAATGACCTTGACCTTCATTCAAGGTCACATGGGTCAAATAGGCTATAATCTTCAAACGACTTCTTCTCAATAACCACGAGGCCCAGGGACTTGATATTGGGCATGTAGCATGCTGGAGTGAAGGGCTGCAAAGTTTGTTCAAATAAATGACCTTGACCTTCATTCAAGGTCACATGAATCAAATAGGCTATAATATTCAAACGACTTCTTCTCAATAACCAAGAGGCCCAGGGACTTGATATTGGGCCTGTAGCATGCTGGGGTGAAGGGCTACAAAGTTTGTTCAAATAAATGACCTTGACCTGCATTCAAGGTCACATGGGTCAAATAGGCTATAATCTTCAAACGACTTCTTCTCAATAACCAAGAGGCCCAGGGACTTGATATTGGGCCTGTAGCAAGCTGTTCAAATAAATGACCTTGACCTACATTCAAGGTCACAGGTGAAATTTGCGATAGCCAAGAGCCTCCAAGACCTGATATTAGGCCAATAGAATGCTGGAATGAAGGACTAGAAAATGTTTAATATGAATAAAACTAGCTTACAATGCTATTTGCATAAAGAGGTAATCAACATAGTATCTTTAGAAATGACCTCATCAACTTCAAAGTTGCTGTAGAGCCAGGTGAGCGGTACAGGCCCATTGGGCCTCTTGTTGTTCTACATATCAGGCGGGGTCATGGTGGGCGAGTGGTTAAGGTGTCCTGACACTTCATCACTAGCTCTCCACCTCTGGGTCACGAGTTTGAAACCCATGTGGGAGATTTGCCTGGTAGTGACCGTAGGTCGGTGGTAAAATACTTTAGCTGTCAAACACTCGGAAAGCTTCGTGTTTGGCAACCTAAGAAAGAATCTTCCCCCTCGGGTTGAGATTCCCCTGTCTCGTTCCCAAGGTTGTGAAAGATTCTATTAATCTCAGACAAGTTCGAGTTTCAAGTTTTTTAGGTCAAGGTCACTGTTTCTGTTTGACAAGTTTCAGTTTCAAGGTTTTAAGGTCAAGGTCACTGTTTCTGCTTCTAGCCAGGGCTGGTAGGGCACTTGTATTGCTTTAGTAATACCCAGTACACCTGTTGTAATAATTTTCTGTTTTCGTTTCAGTTTCTAGTCTTCTCAGTGCTGTTATTTTTACTGCTAGTAGTCAGTGTTGTATTGGGCTACTTTTACAGAGTACAGGTAAGTTACATGTATAAGTATGTTCATACAGAAATATTACATCTATATGCCAACCTTTCAAATTGTTTCCTTAGACAAATTTTTGTATGGTCAAATAAACTTTATGCTGGGTTTAAACTGAATTGTGATTTGAACTCAAAATTTTTTGAAAAATTGACAAAATAAAAACACAGATTTGGATTACATGGAGACCCATGTATTTCATACGAGGAAGCCTTTTCTGTGACGTTGTTGATATAGGCAGCGATTTTGCTATTAAATGAAAAATAAAGATATTTGCAAAATTTGATGTCTGAATTATTTATTAAATGCTAATGTTTTAAATGAAGATTTAATTTTTTTCAAGACAGTTTTGATGACATGTTGCCAGTCTAAGTTTATTTTAATGAAAACATTTCAAGTGCAAGTGTGTCTAATTCTGCTTCATTGATTTGGTGCATGAGAAATATTGGTCTTTGATGTGAAATAGTTATAACATGTATATTGGATATAAAAATTATTTGGTTTCCATGGCAACAGATAGAAGATACAATACAGAAATCACAGTTACTGACGACTGTAGTACGGACCCAGTACGGAAAGGACAATGTCATAACAAGTGGGATAGACTACATGCAGGTTGAGGTAGGTACCTTACAAGTAAATACCGGAATTGTTCTGCAATAAGCCCAGGGGACCAATGCATGACCTCTGACTCATATGTTGGGAGTGGGCTTTAATTGCTAGGCCATGGGTTTATTGCCGGGTAAGTATGGTAATGACCTTCCACTGTTTTCCCCTTCAATGCAAACTATAAGAAAAAATGTTCATCACTTAACTTGTGAAAATTTTACATTATTATGAAGTTTTGTGTATCATACAAGAGGTCATCTGATTAATCAAGGTCGTGAGATCAAAGGTCAAGGCGAAATGTTATATCTTTTAAATGGTTGATATTTTGTTTTGAAATATTGGAGCAAGATTGGTAGGAATTAAACAGGAAATTAAATTATCGATGGTCAAGGTCATCAGATAAAAGGTCAAGGTTGCTGCCAGCTAAAATCCACAAGGATGGGATTAGTGATGATGAGGGACATCAGTCAAGCATACAACAGGACTCCTTCTGACCAATGTCACTGTTCTTGTAAAAAAATATTGTTTACTAAACAGGGTTCGTCACTCAAAAACGTTAGTGTAAATCCCTGCTGATACCTACGTATGATGTAAGATAAAGAGAACATTTGAGGGTTATACAAAGTTCTTGTGCGAAAGACAGAAACGAGTAGATTAACTTCGTGCTTGTCATGTTGCGATTGCTGTAAGAAAACTAATATGTGTATAGATTGTCAGTCTTCCTCAGATCAATGGTCAGAAGGTCCTGGTGTGATGATGCTATTAATATCAATAATACCAGAATTCCCTGTGGTCAGTGATGTATCGGTCAGTCTTGGTCTGTGCGACTCTGACCAGCCAGACTTCATTACAGGCAGCTAGGCTCACATGAGATTGAAATCCACAGTCTATAAACTTCGTGGGAGAATTACATGGTTGAAAGCTTTCATTAAATGCTGCCATCAGTAGTTTTGAAATATGTTGCCCCCATAAATGTTTTTTTTTTCTAGTATTTTAAGAATCTGTCAATTTCCCCAATGGATATATAACTAGTACTCATTCATTTTGTTCATTTATAGCAATGAAATATATTTAAACTAAAATCAAAATGAAAAATAATAACCTTATCCTTATGGATTCAGTTGCTGTAATATCAAACTTACTGAGTTTTTTCTAGTTATTCAGAGCTTTTTCTAGATATTCAGAGTTTTCTCTAGATATTCAGAGTTTTCTATAGATATTCAGAATTTTCTCTACATATTCAGAATTTTCTCTAGATATTCAGAGTTTTCTCTAGATATTCAGATCAAGTTTTCTCTAGGTATTCAGAGTTTTCTCTTGATATTCTGAATTTTTCTCTAGATATTAGGAGGTCGAAATTTCTCAATTTTCTGCACTTTTCTCAGCCATGCTTCAAGGTATGTTATTGAAAGTTGGTATATAACTTCAGTATGAATAGCTACAGATCAAGTTCGAATTTCAGGGATATTTGGGTCGAGGTCAAGGTCACTGTTACTATTTTTAGTGGGGGCCAGTAGGGGACATACTCTTAGAATGTTTGTTACTCTTGCATTTTACGATATTTATAATATTGGTGTATTGGTTAATTATGTGATAATTTCTTTTTTGCACAGCTACACTGCTGTGGTGGCGTAAGTTTCGAGGACTACAAAGGATCGGACTGGGTCACCGTCATCGGAAACACAGATCAGGGTGTGGAAGCCAACAGTAAGAACACAGCTCCGCTAAGCTGTTGTAGCAGCTACTGGTACATCAAGCCTTCTGTATCATCGGACAACAAGTACTGCAAGATGTATAAGGAGAGCGTACAATCTAGTCAGCGTAACGAACCTACAGAAGAGATTTACAAAAAGGTAAGTTTATACGACAGTTGTACCTACAGACGAGATTTACAAAAAGGTAAGTTTATACGACAGTTGTATTACGACCTACTGACGAGATTTTCAAAAAGGTAAGTTTATACGACAGTTGTATGAGAACCTACAGACGAGATTTAAAACAAGGTTAGTTTATACGATAGTTGTATAATGAACCTACAGACGAGATTTACAAAAAGGTAAGTATATAGGACAGTTGTATAATGAACCTACAGACGAGATTTACAAAAAGGTAAGTTTATACGACAGTTGTATAATGAACCTACTGACGAGATTTACAAAAAGGTAAGTACAGGTAAGATTTACAAAAAGGTAAGTTTATATGACAGTTGTATAACAACCCTACAGACGAGATTTACAAAAAGGTAAGTTTATATGACAGTTGTATAATGAACCTACAGGTAATATTTACAAAAAGGGAAGTTTATACGTCTTTACAGAAAAAAAAGATTTACAAAAAGGGAAGTTTATATGATGGTTGTATAACAGACCTACAGACAAGATTTATAAAAAGGTAAGTTTATATGACAGTTGTATAATGAACCTACAGGTAATATTTACAAAAAGGGAAGTTTATACGTCTTTACAAAAAAAAAAAGATTTACAAAAAGGTCAGTTTATACGACAGTTGTATGAGAACCTAAAGACGAGATTTATAAAAAGGTAAATTTATTTATTTAATTTCAATTTTAATCAGATGTTGATTGGTCTATATTGGTTCATATCCCAGTCGTTTACTATATAACATGAAGCGTTCATTGTGTATGTTTTCATGGTTGCTATGGAAGCTCAAATATAAAAACAATGAATATCATTATATATCATGTATTGCATTTGGGCTAACCGTGAAAGTTTGAACCCCAAAAATAATCTAACAGTTTCAAACCAAAGAAAAAAGTAAGTTATTACTGTGTGAACACAGAAAGATATAAATCTAACTTATTCTGACCAATTACCCAAAATTGGATTGTACCCAAAATTATTCTCTTTATTCTCTCACAAAAACAGTTTTAGATCTGTAACTGAGTTCAAAATTGGTTTTACAATTGTATAGGACTATAGCCTTATAATGTATATCATAGAGAGTATAGCCTTATAATGCATATCCATAGAAAGTTTTGCTCAGTGATACCAAATGAAATATTTCAAACTTACAAGTTATTTGCTACCATACTTGACTGGCCATGTTTTGTTTTAAGCTGACCTAAGAGACTACAAAGTTGGATCTAATTTAATACAAAGCGTAGCTATTGCAGTTTAAATACTGACCATATACACAGTATTGCATACCACTTTTGTCAACAATACTATTAGTCAATTTGTTCCTTTTTCTATAAGTGGGGTTACGATAGTTTATTCGGTTAAAGCACTGGCCAAGTAACCTCAGGTGAAGATTTGAGGTGTGTAGTTTGACACTCCCTACCCATGTCTGTTTGTGTTTCTTGGAAAGCTGAGAAACAGGCCAGTCTGTGCTGTCATGGTTGTGTCCTTGGACAAGACACTTTACCCTGATAGCTTCAGATGGCATGTGACGGGTCTCCTGTATGTTGTGCAGTGAGGTAGTCACCAACTATAACATGAAGTTCATGGGGCGATAAACCCAGCGGACAAACAAACAAATTTCCTGTAAGAGTGATTAAAATGAAGAAAATTTTACATGTTTTCCAGGGTTGTGGAGAAGCCATAGTGGATTTCCTGAAAGAGCAGTTCTTCATAATCTGTGCTGTGGGCATAGCTATAGTAACAGTGGTGGTAAGTTTGTGTTGTAACAAAAGAACAAAATCGAAGATAAAACAGATTCAAATGTAAATATAGCTTATATAAAAAATTTAAAGTTCAATGTTTTTATAGTAAAACTTCCTCAATAGTGACCCTGATTCAGACTGTTAACATGTATTTCGTAATCTTTTCAAATGCCCCACTATCCAAAAATTACAAAACTGATTAGATTATGGGATAAATACTCTCCTGCTAGATTTTACCATTAATTTTGTTTGGGGCTCGTTTTGATTTTCTGAGTTTCCTTTTGGATTTCCACAGTTTAGGCCCCTTGTATCACCGTCAAGTCCTAGAAGGGGAAACCTTTTTATGATCCAGTTTTATATTTATTGCTCAGAAAAAACTCATTCCCTGTCTTGTGCAAAATTCATAGACGATGTCCTTGTGTGTGTTTTGTGCAAATTCATTCCCTGTCTTGTGCTAAATTCATAGACGATGTTCTTGTGTGTGTTTTTGTGCAAATTCATTCTCTGTCTTGTGCTAAATTCAAATTAGACAATGTTCTTGTGTGTGTTTTTATTCTATTTTTCTGAGTGAAAAGTTTTAAGTGAATATGACAGGTGCTAAAAGTTTTATGCACAATGGTTACTTATCTAAAATGTCCTGATTTACTTTCTCTTCATTTTATCAATTTCATCATTGTTTATCAATATTATTTCCTATTTTTTACAGTTGTTCACCATTGTGTTCCTGTCCCTTCTCATCCACTTCTTGCGAAGGGACCCTCCGATGTCTATGACTGATGATGTCGTGTACGAGATGGCACGTTGCCAAGAAAAATCTCCGTACCCCACACGGGGTCAAGGCGGACCTTACGCCAATCTCTACAACAACTAACTCAGGACGTCATCACTGACAGAATAACATCAGATTTACATCGCAGATCATCGGCTGCCATCTTCCTTCATTAAGACATTGTGCAGTCTGGAGTTGTCTCCCTTCTCAAATGTCAACCGTTTGAAGGGCGGATATGGTATTCTAGCAGAATATTCAAATTCATTCAACAGCGTCCAGAATGGAGTTCACAAAACATTTTTGTTGGCGTTTGCTACACATTTAACAGGTGGATTTATGTAAGAAGTAAAATCTGTCAACTCGTCACAATCATAGGAGACTCATATCAGATGGAAATATGAAAAAGAGAGAAAAAATATGCTTTTTATTATCATTGTGTTGTTGTCCTTAGAGAACCTTGTACTAGTTCAACTCATTGATCATGAACCACTGATCATGAGGACCTTGAGAAACAATGGTGTTGCAGGCACAATTCATTATTCCTAAGTTAACACATTGTATTTCTAGGAGAAAAAATTACTTCATTGAGTTCATTATAAGGAAGAATTCAGAAAATTTCATAGGAAACATTTCATGAACTTCATGACACACCTTTGCTGAACATTCATGATTGTAGGTGCTCAAGGCATGGAGTATTTTTTTCTACTGCATTACATAGAATCGACTACATCAGATATTTTTTGAGCATTTCATTTATGTGAATCTAGGATTCGCATCCAGAACACAATGTGAAATGTTAAAAGCAATTCTTTTTTTAATGAATGAATGAATGACCATTTTGCAAGCTGTCATTCTTGAGTACCAGTTACATAATTTTGATATTTTTTATCATAATTGCAAATCTGGAACTTTTTGACTTCCTGTACCTGGATGAGAATGTTAAAAAAACAATTAAATCCTGGATTCTTATTTTTCGCTTAAGAATATTACAGAGAATTTGATCAAGTAGTTAAATGCTTTTCATTGCTTATATCTGCACTTACCTGATGGCTGAACTATTTTGTACTGAAATATTCATATCTGTTGATGGCAGTGGTTCATCTTAACATTGTTTAACATTTAAACCTTACAATTTAAAACACGAACTTGTGAATGTGTATGAGAAACAGAAAGAGCACAGAAATTTCAAACCAAGACAGCAATTGAAGAAATTTAATGAAATTTGTTTAAGAATTAGAAAATAAGGGGACAAAAGAGACAATGTGTGTGCCACAATGTGTAACCCATTCACCTCATAATGATGAATTGTCATGCTGACAATAAATGAATTATGGTAACTTAACATGGCAGCAAAATGTGGCCTGTTGAAATAGTTTATCACTTGCACAGTTTCCAATACATTCTTTCTGGTTAATATATAGTGTAATATTATCAATGTTAGCTTCAGAGTTCGTTGTGTAAGAACGTGTCACGTTAAGATTAATAAATTAATGTTTATATTTTTTTTAATGTTGAGAAAATACAGACTGTTAAGCAAGTTAAATGATTTTAATAAAGTGAAAAAACTAAAGACATTGGTTATACAAACTTAAAATTCTATTTATATTACTTCACAAACGATGTGATTACCAGGATGTCAAGTTTTCTTGTTGGCCTACATTCTGTAAACGTATTTATTTGGTGTGCACAAATTTTAGCACATAAATGATGCAAAATTAGTACAATAATGAATTGGCGTACCCATGGTTACGTCCATCGAAAAACAATATACGGAGACTGCAATTAGCGCAAGCTTAATTCAGCAGAAGGATTTCATTGCAAAAGGCGTTAAATAGAAAAGATTATCACTTAAATGTGTACGTTTACAGTATTCTGTATTGTAGATGTAATCTTGTTATTTTAATGACATTTTTACTAATAATGACACCGTATGATGCCAGATGTTTTGCTTGGATAGTGTGATTTGGTAAATTTGTGAATGTTGATGTCAGAATTTTCCTTGATATTGTCAATGTTTTCTTTTTTGCAATGACATCATATACCCTGATGATCCTTCACCTTCATAACCATGTCCGGAATATTTGCTTTCATGACGAAATACGCAATTGTTACAAATTTATATGAAATTATCTCCCCTTAATATATCAGAAATTATCTCCCCTGATATATTTTATTTAAAATTGAGATATATTTGAAGTTATCTCCCCTTGATGCCATTCCTTCAATTTTCATGTAAAGATATTTTCAAGGCAAATTGATTCATTACAATGGTTTCATATTTAGGAAGTTGGCTGTGTGTGTGTAGTATAGTGATTGTTGTAATCCCCAACATTTTTACTTAATTACTGAACTGGATGGCTCCTATTCAATCGGTATCATTGTACGCCTTGTTTGTGAACATTATACAGTAGATCCTCTGGGGCGCAAATGATTGCCTAATCTCATCGCTGTCCTGTGAGTAACTTTACCATCCAATATTTTCATATTTGAGAAGGTATAAAAAATAGTCATTAATGTTAGTTATATCATGCTGAAACATTGATTGAAATTATAGAAGGAAAAGTACATTATATTTGGTATGTTCAATGTATGTGGTCAAATGTATCATTGTATACCATTTCAAGATCATGTGCACAACTGCTATACATATGTATATGTACACCTATGTACAGGTACGTATGTGTACACCAGCTTTACCTAAGTACAGGTACATATGTGTACACATACATACAGGTACATATGTGTACACATACATACAGGTACATATGTGTACACCTGGTATTTCCTATGTACTTACGATTGTTTTGCTCAGCCAAGGTCAAACACATGTGGGGAGAACCTTGTGTGAAAGTTGTACAATCTATCAACTGTGGGTGCTGGTAACCAGAATTTCTGTCTGATCATTCCCCAGTCATTTGTATATTGTAATATTACTAAATGACGACCTTTAACATTTGACCTTTTTACATGTATATGACAAATTGGCCTTCCCTGTTCTACACCATTTATACACACAACACCTTATTGATCCGTAATGAGATCATTCTGCCTGAAATGTTTTAATTTTATAAAAAATTATATTTCCTTGTTCTTTAAACAAAGTTCTGTTTTGACCACCCGTGTGTGAACTTTTCATGTTTTAATGTAAAAAAAAAAAAAAGAAGATTTTTATCATTTTCTGCCATATTTGATACATTTAGTATAAGGTAGTCGATGACTGTATATCTGTGCTTATCTTCATCTCAGTCTATCTTGACAAGGCATGTTAGGAAAATATTGTTTTGCTCATTGAATACGCTGTTATAGGCATGCATGCTGTGCGTGCATATATGTTAATGGAACTGCTTTAGTTCATAAGTAGGAACTCTCATGTTTAACATCTTTCATTTCTACAATATCTAAGGATGTATTTTCAGAAATGATATTTTCCACATTCTGGTTACAAGTAATTAACGAGGTAATTATGAAAATAATTGAATGACACAACTCTGAACAGGGCTGCAGGTGCTTGAATTATTGAACCCTCAGATTTGACAAAAGCTAACCACCCTACAAAAATCATAGTTCTGAAGCAGATTTAAATGTTTGAGCAGTACTTATTATAGTTCTGTAACAAGAGGGATCAATTCTTCAAGGACTTGTGTAAAGGGCCTGGGTGATCGAATAATTTGAAATTTAAAAAATTTGATTTTGTTGATGATGATTGTAAGTAATTATTGTTATTAATTAAACAAGGGAAGCTTTACCAGTAAATATCTTGTTTGATTTAATGAAATCCTCTTGATCAAGAACTGTGTTTGTGCTCCACATATTGAATAGTTTACCATTTTATCTGATACTAGAAAAATGGTATTCATATAAAAAAAAACATCAGTTTTTGTGATGGAGTAGTTAGAATAGTGTGCCATTCCATCTTTTTCAAAGAAGATTTTTTGTAGGTATTTGTAGATTTTTAGCCATTTCATCTGGCATGATTTTGTACTATTTACTTTTTAATACAAGTGTTGTTTTGATATAAAACAATAGGCATTGAGAATGCATTGTATTATGTATATTGTTTTGTATGGTTGCTGTTTTTAGAGACACACATTTTCAGATTGGTTGTATCTGTGAAATTATCCCCAAATTATATGATATATGCCAACAAACTGTCAATTTTGTTCTTAATTTAACCTTTTTTTCTATCTTGAGAATAATTATTAATATTATTTGACCTTAAGTTTGCATATCAACAACAATACCGGTTATTCAATAATTTATAGCACAGGGATTTGACACCAGTTCCCAACCCATGACTTGTATATAGAATATATTTATATCGTTGTGGGTTTGGAATTTGTGCCAAGTCCCTGTGATTGATAGCAGTAATAAGTCATAAGATTACACTAGTTAGTTCAGTATTATTACATATGTATTTGTGGATACATATGTACTTGTAATGCTGAAATCGAAAGGTTTTGGGGGAATGTTGCAATAAAAAAATTACACAGCGAATGTCAGACAATTTTTGTAATAAAATTCAAAATCTTTTAAAATTCAGTGATGTAAGCCTGTATATAATAAAAACAATACTAATATCATTACCTAGCGGCTATGGATATCCAGGCAGATGCGGGTTGGACATTCAGTGAGATCAAGTACGATAATCAGTGAGGTAGTCACCAACTACAACAAGTAGTCAAGCCTCAAAATGCTTATACCTGTTCACAGGGCAGTAAAACCAGAAAGCAAACAAAAATCCTCTGTTACATTAATTTTGAATCCAACTTTACATTACGATTCTCAAAATTTCATCATGGAGGATTTTAAGTTTTATAACTTGGATTTAAACTTACACTAGTATCAAGGTTTTCTATCAGCAGAAATGACATTTTACTGACAATGTTCTTATCAGTACCACAGGGACATGGCATACATTTACTTACGATACTCTATTTGATTTATATACATCATATATACAGTAACAATATGTGGAATAGGAGTTGTGCCAAATTCCTGTGATTAGTAAATTTCACTCGAATGTAATATTGAATTAAATTTTTAAATCATTAATACATGAAGTGGTTGAACACTTTGATTCTGGATAACAAGTTCTGTCATATTGACGTGATTACTTCCATGGATATTGATTTTGGATTTTATTGCCTAAATTGTCTGAATATAGTGTACATATGATATGTATCGGTAATTTACTACTCACTAGGTTGTCACTTAATTTTATTGATTCAAAACGGTTGTATTTTACCACATATTGTCGGTTTTACATTGCAGTAGGGTTGTTATGGACTAGAAAAAAAAATCCACTACAGAGAGATTACATTATTTATTTTTAGTCTTGGTTGGTGGGTTATTTTTTTTCAGTAAATGTGTCCAGAAATAAATTTGTATTTGTCTTCATTTTTAGATAAATATTAATGTAATGTCATTAGATATCTATTCACAATTACAATTAAGCTATATATTAAAGAAATATTCATGCCTGAAAATCATCAAATATTTGACTATTAATGTTCATTTCAATTTATGTATATACTATATATGTATCAAACCTTCCCATGAAAGATTGTGAAATATATATGTTAGGTGTTTCATTTGATATAATTTTTAAGTAAATCATTTTAAACCATGTTGATACTTCCCAACTTTTATGTTCATTATGTGATGTGAGCCCTAATGTCTGATTGGAGATGATTAAGCTTATGTTATTAATGTCTTCAGTGATCGTTTAGTCCCACTTATTTGTTTCATCCATTTGCTGAATTTCAGCAGATGACTTTATTTATTTAAAGACAAAGATCAGAAGGTACATCATAGATTTCAGGGTTGGTAATTTTTTCTTAAATGCGAAAAAAAAAAATTTAATCAAGCAATTTTAAATTTTGAATAAAGAAATATTCAATCATTCCTAAACAAAAAACAAAACAAAAAAATGCAAATCTGTTTATCATTTCTTTCAAACAGATTAAGCATTTATATAAATTGTATACATTTAATTACATGTTCAATCAAAACAATTTTCTTTCAAACATTTTTTCCAGCTTTTTCAAACTTGCATCATTATATAAAGTCAAAAATATAAAACTAAATTTTTTAAAGATAGAATAAAATGATCATCATCTCTTATTTAACAGATGCTGAATATTCTGACCCTGAATCACAGGGTTATGTTGATTTTGGTTATGTCATAAGCTGATACATATTCCCAGTGTCCAGTTTAATTTACGAAATATCACCAAGACCCTGTGTCTGAATGCTTCAAGTGTAAATTAAGCATATGTTGTACATGTATCGGGTTGTCTGCTTTATGTGTGGAAATTTTCAACTTTGATA
Source organism: Pecten maximus (assembly GCF_902652985.1). NCBI lineage: Eukaryota > Metazoa > Mollusca > Bivalvia > Pectinida > Pectinidae > Pecten > Pecten maximus. Next base: position 21,080,336 of record NC_047024.1, on the reverse strand, counting down.
AGACGAATATAGTATTTTTACAATTTGTATGGACATTAAATTTCCATGTGTTGTCAGTATACACAATAAATGTGAAATTAAATAAAAACATTGGGATTGTTGTTATTTTGGTATGAAAAGTCGAGAGAGATTCCGAGTGAACTATTGTGGAACTCTCCACAGTGGAAAACACAAATGTTCAATGGTACAATTATGGGAAATCTGAATAATGTGTAGCAAAACTCGATCAAAAACACTTTTAACTGTACTATAGATGCTGAAAAGGGCATAATTTGTTTCAATTTAAGTATTTGTCAGACTCTAAATCCTAACTCTTCTTATTTGGGACAGAAAGTTTACGTAACTCTCGTCAAGTTGGTTACGAAACACTACAGCTCCTACTTATGAAATCAATTTTGGGCGGGAAAATATAGTAAACAACAACAGAAACCAAAATGTCCACAACACGATCCAGGGGAAAACAGAATCGAACAGATGGAGATGAAGTGCCGAATCCGAAGCGGAGAAAGGTGAGGAAAATGATGTGTTTATTTCCAATAAACACGACGATTTACTGGGTTTGAGAACTGAATATTACGCTATATAATGAGATCGATCTACATTTATCTCTAGCTAGGCTATAGGGTAAAGGCATTATATACTGTCCGATGGTACAGGGATATATTTATTAGCAATTTAGCATATAAGACTAGACAAGCCCTGCGCTTTCTCAATGGCAAATGAAAATGAATATACCAATGTTTTAAAAAGGGAATTCGAAGGACATATAATAAAACGTGCATGTTCAGGCAACTTGTGTATAATTCGAATGAGTAATGAACAATACCATAATGGAAATGAAAAAGGACAGTTATCGTTCCATGTATGAAAAATGCACGTGACTGTTTCGTGTTTAAGTTAAAAGAAAACTTCACCATGCTTATATTATGCCAAAATGTTTTCTATAATGTTCTGTTTAGTGATTACATTATTGAAAGAAGAATTAATCGATATAATGAAAATGTTTGCATATTATAAAGCATTTAATGTCAGACTACAGGGTTTCCTTTTGTCCAACACCAGGAAGAATTCGATTCCAGCAGACGTGTGCATTTATATTGCATACCAAAAACTCTAAGAGGTGTTTGAGACGGAAGAAACTGGATCTGTACTTGAATTTGCCCAAAATATCTTATATTGTCGGTGGACATGAATTGATAGGTAAAAGAAAGAAAAACTGACTTAAAAAATTATTATGATTAGAGAAAAATGAAAACTAATTAAACTCATGATAAAAAACACTCTAATTAGACTATGTCATCACCACCGGCGTGCAGCGATAACATAAAATTTAAGCTGTCTGGTATATGTTTTTAACAGACAGTTAAAGGTGCTGTTGTGGAGAAGGAGAAGGAACCATTGCAAGAGGTTGAAGCTAATCGTCCAAGCACAATGACACAGAAAGAAGCCAAGATGATGGCCAAGCATACACAACTGTCTGTAAAAGCTGAGTTGGACTCGACATCACAGTCAAGTGATGAGGATCCGGAGGACCTGAAGGATGAGGTACAATAGATTGCCCTCTGAATTAGTGTTGTAGTGATCAGTCCACTTGTTTAATCCACCTTATTATATTACTTACAGCTAGCCCAGGGCTAGTAGACACCAAAAATCCACTAGCCCAAATTTAAAAAATATACTAGCCCAACAAATATGGGGAGAAATTGGAAAAATTAAAGATTAAATAACCAACATATTCAGAAAGACTCTGTATGATATATTTTTTACATGTTTAAAAAAAACAGGCCTTAGCTGTTTCCATTTGAAAAATAAATCTTTTCCTTTATCTATAATATTATTGAAATATTAATAGAATTGAATTTTAATGTTTAGACTCCCTCCTGAAACATCATGAGCAAGTCGCTAGCCCCAGGCCAGTGTATGGCTGTACTTTAAACTACTGATACCTCATGCCAACAGAACACTGACTACAGTTGGTTTGACGAAACATAACAATGGGCGAAGTCACATTTGACAGTAAAACTGTAACTGACTGAAACCATTGTTTTGGTCAGGTATTGTTTTGCTGTAACTTTTTTCACTGGTTTGGGATGAGGCTATTTTGCATAAATTTGGGAAGAAAATTTAAAAGAAAATTTGAAATTTTGGAGATTTGGCTTAAATATGACGGGGATTCAATTGAAAATGAGGCCATAATCAGCCCTCAAAAAGCCCTCAGAGAAGCCCTATTAAACTGTAGAATCCAATCTGTTTCAGTATGGAATTAACCTCTATGAAAAGAAAAGACTGCAGAACATCCAAGACAATGCTGACTTTTTCTCCAAACTGGGAATAATGGAGGTAATCTTTACTATTGGTTCACATAATCTTAGTGTATGTGTGTAATGTAATAAAGATTTCCTTTGATTTCTCACCATAATTTCAAAATACAATAATTAATTAAGGAACAGATAAATAAAACATCAGAATGTTGACTTTTGTTGAATTTTTTCCGTTGACTATTTAACCCATTAATTTATTTGTCAGATTGCAATTATGTCTAAGACACTTTGAATTCAAAATTTAAAATTTTTGAAGATTTGTGTGATTAATTCATATTATCCCACACCTTCACTGGGGATTTTTATTTGGGTTTGTCTGTCTGTCTGGCCGTCTGTTACGCTCGTTTTCTTGCAATAACAGCAGCAAATATAAACAGCTTTTCTTCAGACATGATAACAAGGTTCAATGCTGTAAGGGCTAGGCCAAGTTCAATAGCCACTTTTTACCAGATGTTTTTTGGCAGAGTTATGGCCCCTTGATTAACAAAAAACATCATTTTCTGCCATTTCGTTGCATTAACTGGAATAGTTGTTAACAGATTTTCTTTAAACTTGATAACAAATTTAAATACATTAAGGGCTAGGTCAACTTTGAATGCCACTTTTGCTGGATGTTATTTGATGGAGTTATGGCCCCTTCATTAATGAAAAAAAAAAAGTTCTGTATCCATGCAATAACTCCCACAAATATTATCAGATTATCATCAAACTTAGTAACAGTGTATTGGCAGATCAGAAGAGAAGTCCTGCAATGGTGTTATATGTTGGGAAAGTAGGGGATATAAATTCCATGAATTTGCTTGTTTGAATGAGATACTAGTGTATCCTTGATTTTGATTGGTCAATTACCGTATTTATCCACAAATATGATCCTTCAGGCAATAAGACCACTGCTTCATGTTTGCAAATCATCATTTTTTTTTTCAAATAAGTTTGCAAATGAGCCTTTTCCAAACTTTGATACTAAGAAAAATGAGCTTATTTTAGGATACATACCGTATGTAACCTGAATGTAAATGCTTTGATGCTCATATTGCAGATGAAAAATGAAGTAAAGATGGCCAATACTAAACCAAAAACGTCCAGCAGAGGCCTGAAACCGTAAGTGGATGTCAGAATTCATACCACACTAGGGAATGAATGGGTTTATCATCCGTGAATGCAACCAGGGTCATTTTGAGGCAGGATCTCCTTGTAGTAGTTAGTGACTAACTCACTGAACAACATATGACCTACTCAAGTCAAAAGGATATAGAAATATTTATATTGTCTCTGAAAAAATCAAATATACACTTCAAAAAATTTATATACAAAATGTTCAAAATCTTCCAGTAAGATAGTTATATTCAACAGGAGGACTGAAATTTTTTTTTAATTACTTGAGAAAATATTTCTTTTCTTATTGGTATTAAATGGTACCTCTCAAATTAAATCACTTCTGTTGGTAGTTCTTGTTTGCTGAACCTGGAGTCTTCCTGTTGGGCAAACATTTTCTGGTACTTATATAGCCCTTGCAACTTCACAATCGACAGCATGACATTAGGTATTGATTTTAAATCAGAAAAGTACTTTCTTTTCAAACCATTTAAACCCAGTTATTAGCTGGCTGATGCAGATAAAGCCATGGTATAATAAAAAATGTGATTTATTTAGTCTGTAGCTTTGCAGTTGTTAAATAACTTTGATTTTAGGGTAAAGGAGAAATCGTCGCCCCTTCCACGTAGAAGCAGTTTGCGTCTGAAAAGGATTGACCCTGACGGTAACACACTGCCACCCTTACCTGTGGTGCCTGAGCCAGTTGATGAACATGTAATTGAAACTTTCTCATATCAATTCAACAGCTCTTTGTTTCTCACATTTAACTTCGTATTCTGTTATTGAAAATGTAAGAACAAGCTCTTCTATCTCACATTTAACTTGGTATTTCGTCTTTGAAAATATAAGAACAATCTCTTTGTTTTTCACATTTAACTTGGTATTCTCTTATTGAATATGAAATTAAAAGCTCTTCATTTCTCATCTTTAGCCCTTTTAGCATCTAAAAGCTTACTTTGCTCTTCTGAGTTCAGTGTTTAATATGTTAATGTTTTAAACATGACATTATTCTAGTCATGCTTTTCAAACATCAATATTGATCACGGTTTGAAATTAACTCTTTATAACTAGAAAATTTTAGGCACTGGCAATGAATTGCTAGTGATGAAAACAGCTAATTTCTACCTCTGTTGATATTATGAGTAGTGTCAAACCTGCCCTACTATATAACAACAACCCGTCTCTGAAAGTTAACTCTATATGATAAAAACCTGTCTATAAAGGCCACCTCTATATAATAAAACCTGTCGATAAAGGCCACCTCTATATGGTAAAAACCTGCCTATAAAGACCACATCTATATGATAAAAACATGTCTATATAAAGGCCGCCTCTATGATAAAAACCTGTCTGTAAAGGCCACCTCTATATGATAAAAACCTGCCTATAAAGACCACCTCTATATGATAAAAACCTGTCCATAAAGGCCATCTCTATGATAAAAACCTAACTATAAAGGCCACCTCTATATGACAAAACTTGTTTAAAAAGGCCACCTCTACATGATAAAAACCTGTCTGTAAAGGCCACCTTTATATGACAAAACTTGTCTGTAAAGACCACCTCTATATGATAAAAAACTGTCTGTAAAGGCCACCTCTTTATAAAAAAAAAACTTGTCTATAAAGGCCACCTCTATATGATAAAAACCTGCCTATAAAGGCCACCTCTATATGACAAACTTGTTTAAAAAGGCCACCTCTACATGATAAAAACCTGTCTGTAAAGACCACCTCTCTATGATAAAAAACTGTCTGTAAAGGCCACCTCTTTATAAAAAAAACTTGTCTATAAAGGCCACCTCTATATGATAAAAACCTGTCTAAATGCACCAATATACAAAAACCTCTGTTACAGTGTCGTTCGGCTGTAAAATATAAATTCATGTATGACTTTTGTTTAAAATTTACACATTTATGTGTCAGGCAAGGAAACCAAGTGGTCCACTAGAAATGAAGGAAAGTTTACTGAAGGAAGAAAGTTTAGAGGATCACAAAGATCTGATTGACAAATTAAAAGGACTTGTGTTCGAGGGAACAAAATCAAGGGAAGACAACCCAAGCAAAACTGCTCTTGGCAGGTAAACAACAGACTTAGATTTCTAGCCAATTATTTTCATGTTAGAATCAGTGAATGTTTTTCAGAAAAAACATTTCCTGTTGAAGGTAGTTTTATCAAATTTGTAAAAACTGTGCTTTACTTAAGTTGAAGTTTAGCATTTTACATTGTATTTTAAATGTGCTGAATAATAATTCAAAATCATAAAAACACTTTGGTAACTGCTGTTCAGAATCTTGAGTGTTAATTTGGAAGTTTATTCAACTTTGATGTCATAGTTCGAAAATCTGATAAAAGAGCTAATGCCGTGTCGTAGCATTCATCATCTATGATCTGTAAACTTTTCTTAAAAATCACTACTAGTCATGAACGACTGAATGGATTTTGAGCAAATATGGTCTGAAGCACCCTGGAGTGAAAGAGAAACAATTTGATATAAATGTTAGGTCTGTGGGGCAGTGCCAAATAGGGGAAATACCACAAATTCTTTGAATTCCTTTAGAAATGTAGGATGTTTCACCATAATCACTGCAATATCCAGGTGAGTGATACAGGCTGCCTGGGCCTGTTTGTGTTGTATTAGCAGAACAGTATGAGCTGTTTGTGTACTTTATAAAATTGACAGGAAATAATCCTAACGAAAGGATGAAATTGCACTCCTAGCATAATGAATTATATGTAAATACTTATAGCGTACGTGCTTGTGTATTTACTAAATTCTTTAAAGTCATTAGAAAGAGTTCTGAAAAGATTAAAAAAGCAAGAAATTTTGCAATTTGTGCAGAATTGATGTTGTGTGTTTATTGTGTGTATTGTTAATTGAATTGCAGTTTTATGAAAAGCTTCAGTAAAATGAAGCTTACAGCAGAAAGAGTTGCCAAAGTGGTACGTGAAAGAATTTTTTCTGTGGACATCCATCCTTCGGAGGACAAGGTCCTAGTTGTGGCGGGGGATAAGTGGGGAGCCGTGGGACTGTGGGATGTGGTAAGTGATGTGTAGCACAGTGTGTATGATTGGAGTTTGATGGAACTTGTCGGAAAGAGGGTGACACACCAGTATATTGCATGATATTAGAGTACTTTAAGGCCATATGTTGTAGTTTTTCAAAATATTTGTTGTATCAATTTTCTATCAAAATTTTTAGCTCACCTGGTCCAAAGAACCAAGGTGAGCTGATGCCATACCCAAGTCCGAAAATCAAAATCATTCAACAGTAACTTACAGAGTTATTGCCCTTCGTAATATTATTGTAATTATTATTGGACCTTGTGAACACGATAATTCAAGTAAATATCAACCAAATTTGAGAAATGTATGGTGAAATTTTTTTTTTTTTCAAGAATGACATGATTTAGTCAGTTCAAAAGTAGGATAATATTTGTAACGTGGGACAAGCGAGGTTGTTCTCCAGTTGGGGAAAAGAAAACTCAATAACGGATATGTACAAAAATAGTAAATTTATATACACAACACAACACAAAATACAGCAAGATAACTACAAATGTTCATATCACACTCTCACATCTTACACACACTTAACAATGTCTCTGCACATGTCTCCTATGCTCCAGAAAACACTAGTTGGAGATCAGCTGCATATATATAGGACATCAGTCTGTTGGTCTGATGTTTACCCATGTGTGGCAATATCCTATAAGAAAAATCACAGACTAAATAACACTTTGTCTGTCTGCACAGCCTCCTACACGGACGGCTGATATCATCGTACGAATGATGAATGTAGATGTATTGTCAATCACTGACATATGAGAACCCGTCGTCAGATCTATCTGGGTCTCCATAACTCGGCAAACTGCGCCTTGTCCTCAACATAGGGCTTTTATTTACTGAAGTCCAGTATGGCAGCATCTGGTCCTGTAATATGACTCAGGCGGTTTTGACCATCCGGCTTCACCTCACTCCAGTCCACATTATTGCTGTGGAAACAAACACACTTGCTACACACAAATACACAACCACGCATATTGCTACTTTATATAATATTACACCTACTTTCAAAGTATACATTTCAAATATTATTTCTAAAATGTATCATAAATACCATAAATATGACATGAATAATGAATACAAGTATAGGAAATGTAATATTGACACTTTTTACCCCGAAAAAGTGCTGGTCCATGTATCAACTTAATCATACAAAAACTAACCGTACAATCCCTATGGGCTTCCATACAATAAAATTTGACTAGCACTGAAGTTTCATAAAGTTATATAAAATATACAAATAACCTTAATACCTTCCAAATATCTAATATACATGTTTATATTTGGAAGTACGATTGAACAAATGTATATAAATCAATTACAACAGTTACAAATCATTGAACGATATGCATGATTGGACCGCACGTTAATGCATGAACAACATTCCAAGGTAAAATAACCCCTTTTTACACAAAATAAACGATGATTATCCAATATATATATAATTACTAACTGATAAAACAATACTTACCACAGACTGTAAGGTTTCTGTGCCCGTATAATGTTAAAATATCTCAAATCCGTCGACACGGCCTGTTAGAACACTGTCATGGCTCCTGCTCGTGCGCGCTCACTCACCCTCTACGGAACATCCGTTACGCCATACAGATAGTAACAACACATCACAATATATACAGACACACATGACAAATATACAAATACAAGCGATTGTGACAGAAATTAAATGTTTGGATTTCTCTCCTTGTAACAATATCCATTACAAACTTTCTAGATGCCGGGCCGTGAACACTCCACCGACGGTGTAATAGCCTACACTCCCCACTCACGTCCTGTTAACGGTCTACGTTTCTGTCCGTGGAATTCTTTACACCTCTACTCCTGTAGTTACGATGGTACGCTGCGAGTCGGAGACCTTCAAAAGGAAGTTTTTGATGAGGTGAGTTGTTTCACAGTTATCATTATCATAGCCCTACATAGTGAGAGTGTTATAGTATAGTGTCATCTGACCGTCCAGTTGGGGGCAAGTTTGTTTGTTTTTAAAAAGCCATGGGCCACAATAGCTCAGTCGGTCAGAGCACCGTAACTTTAGGTGATGACCTGAGGTGCGTGGTGGTTTGACGCTCCCTACCAGTATCTGTTTTTGTTTCTTGGGAAGCTGAGAAACGGACAGGTCTGTGTGCTGTCATAGTTGAATCCTTGGGCAAGACACTTAACTGTAATTACTCTGGATGGCATGCAATGGGTCTCCCGTATGTTGTTTAGTGAGGTAGTCACCAACTACTACAAGGAGACCCCACCTCCAAATGATCCTGGTTGATCACGATACAATAACCCAGCAAAACAAACAAACAATCAGATATATCCTAATTCAACTATTTTTCCAGAAGTTATTGCCTAGTATGTTTACCTGTAGATCTTCATCCTTAGTTTCCAACCAATTTCTTTCAAACTTAGACTTTGCTATGACATGAAATTGTTCTTTTTCAGCAGCATTTTGATGTGACAGTTTATCTTTCATTACAATATTTGTATTAACATGATAGTAAAATACAATAGTGTATTTCTGTTTGGAACGGGGGTTGGTATATATTGTTAGCACCACAGTACTCTGAAAGCTAGCCATGGACTAGGTTCTGTTTGTTGCTAACTTTCCCTTAAAAGGATATTTGTCAAGAATGATTAAAGTAATTATGACTTAAGTTGGCATAAAACATGGTTGATTAAGAAAAACTCCATGTTACCCTATTAAGGGCATTGAAATCCTATATAATAGTCTCTGATAGGCAGAAATGTTGTAACATATTGTATTTTGTAGCTAAGTATTTCATTTCTTATATACAGGTATATGCCACTCCAGAAGATGATTACAACTTGCTGAAGAACTTTGATTTCCAGTCAGAATCGTCCATTCTTGTCTCACAGCAGGATGGCTCTGTAGCTTTAGTGGACAGACGTACTAAAGGGTAGGTCAAGGTCATTTAATAAAGGTGAAGGTCGTTAAGAATTGGTAGTTATAAAGTTCAACAAGAGTATCAAACCAACACTGATAGGAGGTCAATATACAATCAGCCATCATCAATAACATATTTTATTTAGAAATGAACATATCTGTAAGTGTTAGAAAGGATTGGACAAGAGCATCATATTGTAAGAAATGAAGGCCAAGGTCATCTAAATTAGTCAAGGTCATAATATTATATGTCATTTACATCATTTTGTAAGTGAAGGTCAGTCATCTCATTGTGGGTCAAGGTCATTAATGATCAGTCATGGATACTATAGGGTAGGTCAAAGTCATTAAGGATTGGTCAAGCCCATCTGAAGGAAATTTCACCAGTTTTTAATTTGTTGTTCAATCACAGTCATGATTTGCATAAACCCTCACAGATCACAGTTGGCTTTTGAGCATGTTTTAATTTATCATTTAAATTTTGAAAAATACTATGAAGGACAACTTAACATCAACATCAGGACCATTGTAGAGAAGAAAGGTGATACCTGATTATAAACTTTTTTCTTTTCTTTTTTTTTTAGATTTATTTGTAAGTAAAAATTAATAACAGAATACTTCCTTGTAATTGAGATTTCTTTAATACACACGTATACATAATTTGCTATTTTCAGAGTTGAAGCTGAACACGAATACAAACTACACTGGAAGTCCTTGCGAACTGTCAGCGTCCACCCAGTACACACACATATCTTTGCCACTGCCTCCACCGACGGGTAAGTCATATACTTAAGATAGATACCTTGAAAGATACTACATCACTGACAGGATATTTACTGCTTCTGACAAAAATGTATAAAATGACATCCACGCTGTAGAAATATAGCTAACATCAACAAGAAGGGTCAATTAAATTAACATAAATATTTCAAAACTCAGGTGACCGTTAAGGCCCATGTAATGGTGTAAAGTTTGTAACTTTTGAAAGTGTATAAATATAAACAACATTCTGTTCTTGTTTTCAACCAATCAAAACTGCTTTGTTGGAGATGTAGCCCTGATACGTCAAAATACGAAAAAAAATTCAGATCACAATTGTTCGTTTTAACTGAAAAAGCGTGTTTCCGTAGGACTGTGAGTTTGTGGGACCACAGAAAATTGAAGTCCAGTGGCAAGAAAAATGAGCCAATCTACTTGAAACAGCACGCTAAAAGTGTGACAAGTGCTTACTTCTCTCCTCTCACTGGGAAATATATCCTCACCACCTCCTTAGACGACAAAATCAGGTGAGTTCCGTACTTTTATAGAATTTTTGTCACCTTTACTTTATCTTATATTGGTACAAGATATAAAAATCATCTTGAAAAGTCAGGTTACCAATGACCCTCGTACCTTTTCATGGATAACTGTATCCATAAGAATATCTTCATTAAGTTCACACAATGACACATAATGTGTAAAACCTCATTTTGTATGTATACACGTAATATTTTTTAAAAATGATTATTTTGTTTTCCCCAGTGTATTTGAAAATTCCAGCTCAGGAACATCTTTGGGAGAAGGTAGAGTAATGAGGTAAGTTAAGTACATAGAGACATGGAAATAACATTCACCTTTGTTGTTTAAAATTACAGTAGATCTGTTTAGTGGTGATGTGTTATGGGTTTTCCGCCAAATTCCCATCATTGGAAACCTACGACTGATCGCACTACGCTACGCTACACGCTACACTTATCACACATAAGTGTATCGTAGCGTAGTGCGATCAGTAAATCAACCGTGGGTTTCTGACAATGCCAAATTCCAGGCCAGCTTGATTTATTGCCTATTTACCTATCTTTATCCGTTCGTCCTCCTGTCAGCTTTATTTCTTCTCACCGAACTCTTTAACTTAACAGGCTTGTTATAGTCTGTGATGTGTAGCTGTACCGATTATAATAGTAAACCTACCAATATTATGCCCTTGTGCTAGTGTCGGGCAGAGTGATTTAGTATGACCTCAGACTCTGAGAATACAAGGGGAACAGTATCCCCCATGGCATGGCTGCCAACCAATTTTGAGATAACTCACCCAGTGTTACCCTGACCTTGACCACAGAGTTTAACAGACAATAGGGTTTATCCATTATGACCAAACAGTTGATGGACCTAGTGATATTTAAATTGCATTTGGACAAACATTTCAACCTAACATACAACATACACTATACACCACACAAGTATGTAAAGTCCAATGTGCATTTTACAGTCGTGTCCTCATTGCAGGGGCACTTAAATAACATCCTAAGTGAGCACTGTCTTATCACATAAACCTAACATACAACAAACATTCGCAATAGGAAAACACTCTAGGAACAGAAACCCATCACCACCCACAAACACAATACACATACACGTCCCAACCAACCCCCCAGGGATATAGGACCCCGACCCAGCCCTCACCCTTTTCTCCTTATTACCCTCCCACTAGCTATACCCTCCAACCACCTACCCACAAAACCCATATACCAAATTGTTCCCAGCACCATTCGGCCTGCAACAAACCCTGCTAACAAGTTTTGTATCATAATCACCCCACATCCCTCACTTCTTCTTCCCCACCACAATACTAAATCCACACTCTACGTATCACAACTATATAGTAAAACGTCGGAATGTGTACAGACTAGTAATGTCGGAATTGTGTGGCTCTTAAGGAAGTATGGACATTTGGCAAAGAGGACAATGCATATTATGTCAGAGAGACATCGAAGGAAGCTTACAAGCGAGAATACCAAAAATAGACACCAGCACTTAAAACTAACCACTAACCACTAACACCTAGTCCGTCGGATGGGACATAAAACGGTGCCCCGTGTAAGAATGTCCAACTTGCACGATAAAGATCCCTCTGCGGTCTTTCGTTGAAGAGTAGGTGTGATAACGCCGGCCCAGAGGATATGTTTTTTTTAGGCCAATATTTTATTTTTTTCATATTATTTAATAGGTATTTAGACGGACATCAAAAACTTTGATACATCAAATTTATATGGTAGGGTCTTCTCTCTTCCCACTCATCTTCGATAGGGTAGGCGTAGCTGCTACTAAACAGTGCCAGGTTAGGATTCATTCGGACTCGGGGAGTCGTCTCAAAAATCACCCATAAGTTCCCCAACCGACTCCCTTCTCTTCTCTCCTACTCTTACCATTTACTTCATACTATACCCCCTCTACTCAATTTCCTATCTGTTCTCGTCAGCTGAAAGGCCGTAAAACCCATAGATAAATAAATTAATTAATAAAAACATTTCAAGACCTTTTTATTAATATCTATAGATTTGTCAAGATTTATGCCTGAAACTAGAAATTGACAAATCCGTTTGTCTTAAATTTCTCTTATCTTACAGTCATAACAACCATGTTGGTCGCTGGCTGACCGGCTTCAGAGCATCCTGGCACCCCCGAAGAGAGGATGTATTCGTGGTCGGCAGTATGAAGAGACCCAGACAGGTACGGATAAAAACTTGTATCTGAAATGATTATGGTTACATGTTTCCTCTTTGTCCGTCTTGTATGTGACACCCTACAAAAGTTTGTCAAAGATTGTTAGGGCTCTACTGTCTTCATTCCTCGAGGTATTTTGATTAAACTTGCCACAATTACCAAGGACAAGTTCAATTTTCAGGGTTGTTGGGTCAAGGTCACTGTTGTATGCTTGTTATTATTATGTATTATGTATCAAACTTGTTTATTGGTTTCCACATTACAGGGACACTCATTAAAGTTCCTTTATTTATCACATGACTGGCCCATTTTGCCACATCAGAAATACACTGTTATAATGTCATAAAAAAATATGTCGTTGCATTATTATCTGGGTAAATGGAAACGTCCCAACCGAGCCAGATTTTGCCCGTCTTATATAGAAACAAAAATCAAAAAAAAAAAATTTAAATTATATTCCCATAAATAGTAGTTATGTGATCAATAGAATCTTACACTCGTGGCTATTTCATATGAAATTTATTAAACTTGTTAGTTATAACTCATTGCCTTAAGACTTGTGGCATATTAAATCATTGAACTCCTTTAATAAATTCCATATGACATAGCTACTCATGTAAGATCCTCTTTTTGTAACATACCTTATTCTACATTATGGTTTCATGGACAGCTTTTTTATTATTTATTTTTATCCAAATATATTTTGATATAAAATGGCTTGTTGTACAATGGCATTTCTTTTGTTTCAGATTGAGATCTACAATGATTTGTGTGAACCCTTGACAACATTCCAGTGTCCAGACAACCTTGGATCCGTGTGTTCACTAAATGCTATTCATCCCACCAGAGACATCCTTGTTGGAGCTAACTCCAGTGGCAGGCTGCATGTCTTCATGAAAACTTAAAATGGGCCATCAGTTCTCACATATCACTACGAAATCAGATTTTAAAATGTTTCTGAAAAACAGATTTTGTTTTAATGCAAAAGCAACATAAATGGAAGCTACCATTTACATTTTAAAAAGATCTGGTTTAAAAGTAATTTGATGAAGAAACGACCGTCAATAAATCAAGATTTTGCTATGTGTACTATGTACCGAGTAGACAGATTTTGTCTTGCCATTCCTACTTGATCACCGATAGATTTGTTGTGATCAACCGGACTATAGTAGGACCATATTGACTGTAATAATGCATTGTTGGACACGGAAGTTCCGAGATACAGACTTCGAGTGAGTGTCCATATCCTAGAACAAGAAGTGGATTACAGGAAGTGAGATAATATTACCACTGAGAGAAGTGGATTTATATCCACAAGGTTGATAACAAATGGGTGTCCTGTGAGCCCAAGACAGCAGTTTGGTAATAGGAGAATGGCTTGCGTACAAGTTGATTATAACACTATTTTACATTTATATGATATAAAATGTGAGCGTGTGCCATTTTGATTCAGACGAGGCGACTATGTGAGAATGGCGATACTTTACTGTTGAGGCTGTGCAAGTATTCCTGGAATCTGGGAACTTTCAGCTTTTTAAAGTGAAAAAAAACTACTGTATTTGAGCTAAAATAAGTGTTCTGTGTATTTACAAAAATACAAAGTCTGTGCGCTTAAAAAAAAATCATATACAGGGAAAAGTTTTCATGTGAAATCAGTGTGGGAAAAACATTATTAACTTTAATAGTAACCTTTTTTTTCCACTTACATACCTCTATGTAGAAAAAAGGTTTTTTTATGTTACAATTAGCATACCTATCCTCCATTCCTAAAGAAAAGATGGGGTGTATTTTGTAGAGGCAGGTGCACTCGCTAGGTCAAATACGGTATGTGATTTCACTAGTTGTTCCTAGGCTCTGCCTAGCTTCGCTGTTTGAAGTTTTATTTCTTTAAAGATAAATAAGAAATCATTGTCGACATTGTAGTGGAAAAAGAACGAAAAATAAGAAAAGGAATTCCACATGCTTGGCATCTCCTACGGCTTTTCAAGTAAAATAACCACCCAACAAAAGGCTCAATGTTTGTCAAGGCATAACCACCAAAAGTGATTCAAACTGTAAGGTATTATGCATTTATTCTTATATAGTCATACTTCAGCCCCCAAAATTGGTTTTAATTAATTAGAATTACGATAATTTGTTAAAAAGAGTTCATCCATTGGATAGATATAATCGTATTATACTGTATACTCCTAAGATATTATATAGCAGATAGCTTATGAATACCAAGTAGCTTTTCTTTGTTTTAAAAGAATTATCATGTAGACTATACCAATTTTTGAGTGCATCTCCGACAATTATTGACATATTTAGTGTTAGATTCCATTTGCTCCCCTGATAAAGACAAACAAAATTGCCTACATCTGGTTTAAGATAGTGTAGATAATGGTGTAGACTCTTAGAAATATTTTTATCCATCAATAATCTCGTGTCTAGTAATAAGCCCACACATGTATATTGCAGTAAGTAAAAATGTTTTCATTTCCTTCACCTGCAATATTAGTCTCATCCTAAATTTTGAGTCAAAATTTATGTTCTGGCCACCATGGAATTTTACAGGATAAATATGGTTTAGATATATATGTAGATACAACAAATTTCCTCATCAGTACAATACATTTGTTCATTATAAAGTCGGTATACAGACAAAACACAGAAGACTCGGGTATTTTCTAGTCCGGATTCTAATTTCAGAATCAAAACATTTATTGATATAAATATATTTACATTAGTTAAGAAATCATTTGAAAAATAATCTCAGTAAAAACAGAGCATGCAAGTTTATATGATGTGTATTGTATGTTGTGTAAAATAATCATGTTTCCCACAATAATTTGGTCCTTTATATTGTGTCCTGATAAAATAAGTTTTTCTGCTATATAAAAACATAAGTTAACTTCTATTGAAAAGTAGATATCTAGAATTTCTGTTTTCAGCAGCAAGGTTATTTAGTTGTTTATATATCTATAAACAAGTGATTTTTGTCAATCTATTCAATTGTAGGTTGTTGATAATACTTATGATATTCAAATAAATATCTCCATAATGTTAAGAAAACATCACAAATTTGATAGATTTAAGATAATCATAATTGTAAAAAATACTGTTTTACAAAAATGTTCTAAATAAAAAAATTTACAAACTGATTTTTTGTTGTTTTCGTTTTATTTACATATATATATATATAAAGTACGGGACATGTACTGCAAAAGGTAAATGCCTTGTTTGAAAGCAAGCGATACATCATTTTGTTGATCTCCGAAGGTCACTGATCGAACAATAACTTTTGGAAACTTGTGGTAATATACTCGTGTGCCTCGCTTATGCTGGGCAAATACTTTGTTTGAAAGCAAGCTTTTTAAGCGATACATAATTTTGTCAGCTTGTATCTATAGGTCACCTGTTTAACACATTGTCAGTATGGTATATCTGACAACAGACATCTTCATATATCTGTGTATTAAAACATGTTTTCAGTGGAATGATCTATCAAATCTGGAAGGGTTTTCTTTGACAAAATGATATAAACCAAAAGCCTTGCAGAAAATGCAATATTAAAGGACATCCATGCATATATCTTGGGAAATATATTGAAAAAGCCATTCAGGCAAAAATTTGGCTTAAAAAATAAAAACTGCAAGTAGAAAAAAAATTTAGTATTTAGCTTGTTACGACTTGTTCTAGAACTCCATGAGAGCTATTGGATTTAAATTGTGCCGCATTGCATTTTCTGTCCTATGTAACTTCTAAATAATTTCATAGATGCTGAATTGAGTGATGAACACAATATTTCTACAATTAAATTGCAGGATTTCCATGAACATGATGACAAGAACTTAACATTTCACTGGTGTACTCATTGAGTTAAAAATTAACATGATCACAGTCACAATGGCACAAGTCTCTACATGATTGATCCTACACATCCCCGTTAGAAATATTGGCGTTCACTTATGTCATAACTGCCATCCACGTCGGGCCAGGTTTGACGTTGACTGACTTTTTTGGCGAAACCTGCAAAGATGATATAAAATTATTTAGACACTTGTAGAGCTTCGGGACAAGAACAACAAATATCTTGGGTTTCTTGTATGTAATTTTTCGACCTTTTTAACAGTATTTTATCCTAACACTAAATTTATACTGTAACATACTACCTCCATTCTGTAATTCTAGACAAGACATTTATCATCCCCATAAAACAATTTGATCTAGTTTATACACTGACATATCAAATAACGTTTTGATCATCAGCCTCACCTTTTCATGGTAAAGGAGATGGGTGCAATTAATTTTAGTAAATAAAAAGGCCACAGACTCGATAACCAAATGCCCATATATCATCTGATAATATAGTGTGTTAATTAGGTTGGTTACAGTAATACACATCCAAGAGATTAGTTTATTGTCTTCCTTTGTGTAGTTCACCTTTAAATACATTTAAAGGGACATTCCTTCATTTGAATATTAAGGTGTATGTCGCAAAAATGAAACTTAATGGGAAATATGGGTTTTTTTTTTCAAATAGTAAAAGTTATAATCTTTAAACTAATATGGCAGATTTACTCTCAAGGGAAACCCAAAGTGCATAAGTATTTAATCATAAAAATTTGACCCTAGGTATCACTAATTACCACAAAGGCAGACAGTATTTGTGTACGAAATGCCATTTTTCTGTAAATTTTGGCGTTACTTTCATTACTGTAGACATATAATCCTCATTCGGGTATAAATTTTATCCATAGAAATTTTGCATGTTTCTGATGTCAGAACGAAGGAATGTCCCTTTGATACAAATTATACTACACAAAGAATCTGTAGAGAAACTCACAAAGATTTGGTTGACTTTGACTTGTAGGGATGACCTCTCAGGTCATCATTTTCCTCTGTCAGTCCCCTCTTGTGCCTAAATAACAAAAGCCAAGACTGAAAACAGGCAGTTAAGAAAAAGTCCACAACACTTCACACTTGATAATAACATGTATAATCTGAACCATCTCCAGCAGCTGTGAGTGAGTAGTGTTTAGTCCAGAATAACCCAAATCTTAACTTCTATTTTAGCCTTTCTTATAGTTGTAGGTTATCTTTAAGTTGATACATCCAGCAAAGAAAAGTGTGATCAAACATTTAATGGAGGTCAGATAGCCTACCAGGTTTTAAAAGTGGTTGGTCAGAAACAGAGCGAACTAAATATGTGAAGAGACTCGAGAGATATCTTGTAGTGTAAATAAGTAGGTCCCCCCCCCCCCCCCCCCCCCTCCCATGTTAAAATTTCACGACTTTAATACTCATACAAAAAATTATGTGCAAGTCCGGGCTTATGTTTTTACATGGCAGCAATGCCCTTGTCAATGAGGTATTATAGGTTTTCAGACATGTAAAAAATTCTTCTCATGTAATCCAATGTTTTTGGTCACAAAAACTTACCGTGAAGGGAATCTGCCTGATGCAGCTTTTGTCATCCTCATGTAGCCAGGAGTCGTTCCTTTGGAAACTTCCCCGCGATCTTCTGTTTACGAAGGAAAACATTGTTACTTTGGCCTCAATAGCACATGATGTTAAATAAAAATGATATTTTTCCGGTGCTACATACTACATAGTGTGTTGTGCTGCTTATAATAAAATCTTTGTGGGTACTTTCCTCAACGGTTTGAAGTAATTAAGATTGTTCTGTTGTAAAAACTTTTGTAGAACCAACAAATAATCAACAAACATTTGACATGTATACATATATCATTCATATTTGTTGTACCATATTCAATCTGACCTTATACGCGCACACCCACCATTTGTTTTTTACAGGAAAGGAGGATATTTGTGGATGGTTGTACAATACATAACGAACATTTCATGCTATACAATAACAAGTGATCTGCTGGACAGAAAAAAAACATCTCTATCAGATGCCGAATTTAAAACGACAAACATCGCTAACAAATTATACGACTCGTGGTTCAACAATACAGGCAATAACTGACCTTGTGGCCTGTCCACCATCGAGAAGAGACCCATCTGTAGGAGTTGTCTGCTCTTCTCCTTACGCGAGTTGTCTGTTGCCTGTCTAGTCAGCTGATTACCTGAAGAAGACACTTTAAGTATCCGCATAGGAGTGTTCAGTTTGCCGTCTTTCCCCTGTAAGGGCGTATTCAGAGAGCTTCCCTTCGACATTTGTACTGGTGTGTTTTCTTTGTCCTCTGTGTATCTGGAAATGAAATAGGTCGGTCAATGAGAATCTTTGTAATACTAAATTCATTCATGATTGATTTCTTTAGTTAGATATCATCCTACAAACTACATTAATACTATATACTTCATTACATGAGATGTTTGTGGATATTTTTTTGAGGTTTCGACTACAAATATATTTAAATAGTTAAATGCCATAATTATTGCATGGTTCTCTATATAAAGAAAAAACATTTGTATTTATCTTTTTTTATTGACTTTTTTCAGGTTTATTTATAATTTAAAACTAAATGATAACAAATTTTAAATGGGCATTATTTTTTGTGGACACTAAGTATGCATCCAATCCTAGAATTTTATGAACTGAAAATGGAACCAGTTATGTTGGTAGATCCAATGTTGATAAGCTTAAATCTAATTCAACTTAAATACATTTCTTTTATTAAAACATTACATTAGATTTCACCATACTGACCTACTACGTCCTGGTGTCATCTGAGTGGCTAAAGGTGTGTTACTGTCAACTTGTCGCAGGGGCACTCGCCCACATGACAATGACGGACTAGAAGCTACCTCAGCATAGGATCGCACTGAAGAGAAAAAATACAACACTATTGGATATAAATAGAATCTTAAACGAGATGTCTGGGGTTTTATATGATAAAGGTCAAAATTGACATAACACTGAAAATAAAATGTTTAAAGATATAGAATGAGCTCGATAACAAATCTTCTAAGAAATGAGTATTCCAAGTATGACACTGAAAATATAATGTTTTAAGATATTTAGAATGTGCTCGATAACAAATCTTCTAAGAAAGCATGCGCAGTATTCCATAAACATTTTATCATAATTCGATGAGAGGACTCCAGAATAAAGAAATTTCTATTCATGGTAGGTGTAAGAGAAAATTTATCTGGCTTAGCATATTGTTTGAGTTAAATCAAATCTGTTGGTGATTTTTGTGTGAAAATCCTGGAGTCCTCCCATGGGGTAGATGTTTTACTGGAAACGACCAATCAAAGAATTTTCAGACGACAACATAGCTCACTGAGTGGGTTGAAAATCTGAAGTAGGTCAAAGGTCACGGTCAAGGTCAGCAAGTCCACAAATGCAGTACTGATACAAAGGACTTGTCACATATTCCACACTTGTCAAATATATATAAAGCCCTATCTCATATTGTTAGCATGCTGTGACCAAGGTTGAAGTTTTCTAAAAGAATGTCAAAGGTCATGGTCAAGGTCAGCAGCTCTGCAGGTCCACAAATGGAAACCAATGGAAAGGTCTTGTCACAAGGAAGTTGTAGGAACATATACCAAATACAATATGAAAGCCCTATCTTGTACATTTCACATACAGTGGCCAAGATTAAAGTTTTTTAAAGCAGATCAAAGGTCACAGTCAAAGTCAGCAGGTATGCAAATGTAGTACCAATGGAAAGTTTTTTTTCATGAGGAACACACATGTCAGATGTATCCTCATTAATATTGACACAATACTGTTTTTTTCAGATTAAAAAACTTTAACCTAGCTACATACAATGCAAATGCCAGCTAGGGGTTAAGCAATATTTCACCTAAATATCATATATAAGATACAATTGTTCTTTACAATAAGTTGCTGTCAACTTTATCCAAACCTAATCCCTATATTGATAACAGATCATGAAGATTATAAAGCAAACTTGTCTTGATTGAAAAATAACAGCAGTCAAGGTTTTAGTAATAAAAATCTCTATAAAGTATTTTTTTAAATTCATGTGGCTTTGACAGTTGATAAAGACTGTTCATAAAGACATAAACACCTGTGACCCCCAGTCACTGATTTCACAAACCTACCTTTCTTCGGAGTACAAACACCATCAAACTGAATGGAGCGAACACAGCTGCTCTTCTCTGTTCTACCACCTGAAATGCCAGGATTACCTCCCTTGCTCACAGTTCCAGAATCAACAGAGTTTGACGCCTTTGTGACGGGTGAAGAGTTCACACCAGGACCTAAAGGTTTTGTCTCTGAAGTTGAGTCTGTGTTGAAAGGATGAATGTTGAGCAAAGTCAGAAGAGAGGATTTGTTTGTCGAGGCCAGTGTTGTTGTTGTTATTGTTGGCTGTGACAATTTGTTGGCGGAGTTTAAAATTGATTTACTCTGTGAATTAGCACTAATAACTTGTCCAAACACACTGCCACTTTGTGACTGTAAAGATGTCCCTCTATGTGTCCCGATACGACTGGGTGGCTGTAAAGATGTCCCACTGCCACCAAGTGGCTGTAAAGATGTCCCACTGCCACCAAGTGGCTGTAAAGATGTCCCACTATGTCCCATGCTGCCACCAAGTGGATGTAAAGATGTCCCACTATGTCCCATGCTGCCACCAAGTGTTCCTGTGCCACTGTGTGGCTGGTTTGATGTCTCTCTACCACTAGATGGCAGTAGTGTAGAGTCCTCATGACTACATGAATGTGAGCGTTCCACACTGTTGTCGTCCACTATCGGTAATCGACCAAGAACACAATGGTCAATATTCTCTTGGTTAAGAGTAAATGTAGAATTCAAATCTTGACTAGCCTCCATCTGATTTCCAATCTGCGATCTTTGACCTCCCCGTGACGATCGGTCATCCACACTACCACGTACACAAGATAACCCAATGTTTGTCACGCAGTTATCTCCCTTGAACACATTGGAGTCTCTAATCACATTTACGCCACAGCTTTTCTCACCAGCTGAACTTTCAATACTATGACTAGGTACATCTGAGAAAATCTCATCAGAGCAATGAGTATTTGAGTTTAAAGGTCCAGGCACTTTCGCCACTGCTGACTGCGGTGGTTTTGTGTCCGAAGGCATAAGTCTGACCACTCTACGTTCAGAATGTATATGGTCTCTCCGCACTCGCACTGGCTGGACACTGCGGCTTGTCACTGGTATCCTCTTGGGTCCTGTAAAACAGACAATCATTCCAATGCTGTATACCATAGTTATATTGAAATCTTCAGAAGTGGTAATTTCATGATTTCGCAATAATATTGGTCAGCTCTTTATATATAGTAATTACACAAACATATTTCAAAGACAGAGATTACTAATTCAGGTCGCTTCAAAATTACAGAGAAATTGAGTTTAGGAAGGTTTCGTACTGCGTCCCTATATGTAATACATTGGTTGAGTGTGAAACAATTTTTATAAATTCTTTGTTCTTTCAATCTCTACTGTAAACCAACATCATTAGTTTAGCGGTAATCCTTATTTTGGCTCTTTTCGCGCTTGACACACTGTATTAATTAAATAATTATTGCACTAATCACACTATATGCTACAGTGTATTTTTATTGAAAAGAAATTCAATTAATTTGTTAAGACTTTGGAAATGGGTTGATTGAGATTGAAGAGTGTAAAAGTTCAAGGACAAGTAGTGTGCAGCCAGTCGGGATCAAACCCTGCTCTACCAACTGAGCTAAAGGGAAATTCCCCCTAGCCCAAAGCTAGAAGGCGACCATACAACTATGTACAGTATTTACAATCAAAACCCGACCTGCTACACTTGCATCAAAATAAGCCTAATTACAGTATTTACTGACAACCGATCACAGCTGCCCAAAACTTGCTGTAAATAGGTATTCTTGTACAACCACTGTAATGTTACAGAGCTGCCCTATTACCATACACTAGGTACTTACCTGGCATGGCATCTTGATCCACTGACGCAGCCTCGGATATCACAGAGGATTGTGCAGATGCCGACAAGCTGCTTGTTGATGAGACTGAGGCTGAAGACAGATTGGTCACAGATGACCGAGCAGATGGTGTCTGGTCTGTCATGGACGAATGGTTGGTCATCGACAGGGACGACTGACTAGATACAAGTGTACTCTTCTCACACATGTGTTGAGCTGGAACACAGCAGTATAATTATTAATTTTCAGAGTGGATCTTGGTACATTCATGTTTGAAGAACTGTCAGATAACACAGACATGTTTAAGAAAACAAGAACATCAGAAAACTATATACATGTATACTGTACAACATGAAATGATTGTGTGTACTTTCTTTTCATGGTTTAGAACTTTCAAATTCGTTTTGTTGTTACAAACTTTCGTGGTTAGCCCATAAAATATTATAATAATGCATACAGCAATATTCATAATATTTATATCGGTGTTTCCATAGTTACCACGAAAACAGTGAAAGTTTATACACAATGAATGTTTCAGGTAATACAGTATATGAAAAATAAAAACGACTGTATTTATTCTAATAAGCAACCATCCCCATTGAAAATAAACACCTCTCTTTTAAGAACTTCACACACGCAGGTTGTTTCTTAGAGTAATGCATGTTATCAACAAATACTGCAAGAGTAAACGTCAATTTCTACACATGTGACATTATCTTTAAATTGAAGATATTTTAAAATGATCTTATGAAAATTTCCCTTACATAACAGGATTTATAGCAGATTTTTCTCCTCACCTAGCCAAGGTGAGATAAAAATTACACAACATCCATACATTATATACTTAATGAAACCGAATGTTTGGAAGATTCTATTGCATAAAAAGGGTATTTTTTCAAACCCTCATGCAAATGAAAACAGCATTTGAACAGACTGATCTAAAACAGCGATATGTTTACTTCAATCCTATCTTTGGAAATGCTACATAACAGAAACAACGATCAGAGCTACAATAAGTTGTTACAAAATTATTCATTTTATTATCAAATCATAAATTGTTACACTTGTTTTCATATTAATCATGATTTATGCAATGATTGCTATGATACTGAAAACTGTGTACTTTGCCCTTTGAGATAAAATATTATATACAAACCTGCTAGCAATGACTTAAAATTCAGCATTTCACCGAGGGATAAGGCACTGTTCTGATCGGCTAAACTTTGGTCTGCGAAGGTCACTTCACGGCCTTCTGTGATCGTCTGTATGGTGTGATACTGTGAGTCCAGGGTAGAGGTCAGAAGGTCGTGACCTTTCAGAATACTGTGTTGTTGTTTTACCATGTTGAGTAGTTGTAAAATTAACCTATGAAAAAGAGGAAAGAGTATTTAATAATGATAAAACATTTTTTCTTAAACTTCCATAATCTGAAACAGTTTATGATGATGCATTTGTACACTGGCTTGAAAAGTTAAACATGTATACAAATGTCCAACTCCCAATATGATGGCAATGGAGTTAAGGTCTAACCAAAGTCAATCAAGCAAAAAATATAGGTCACAGTGACCCGACTGTTATTTGAGAATGTTGATCAATATCAGTAAAAGAAAATCTCACTGTGTATCCTAGATATTTGCATATCAGAATGTTGAGTCCCGGGTTTACAATGTTGTAGCTAGAATGCAGCATGTCTTATAATATTACTATATAATGATACTGGAAGATTTAACTTTTTTTTAATTATCATTTGGGTTTTACTTAAAATCCAGCAAAACTTCATGTCAGGAGGATACAACAACTAATACAGAACTGAAGTATGGTCTGTTCCATTTTTTTCAGATACTCCAACACCCATCAAAAGCTAAGGCATAGTTAGTGTAAGGAATACTTGGAAAATGGGCATTTACCCCCAC
Organism: Pecten maximus; assembly: GCF_902652985.1. Lineage (NCBI taxonomy): Eukaryota > Metazoa > Mollusca > Bivalvia > Pectinida > Pectinidae > Pecten > Pecten maximus. The sequence continues at coordinate 21,055,686 of NC_047024.1, read as the reverse complement.
CACCCAGCAACTTCTAATACAACTGCCTCCCACCCCTCTCAAAGAGATATTTTTGGATTTTTGGTCCTATCCCACCATACCTCTCAGCACCAGAGATCTCTCGTTCCTGGGATCGAACCACCTTGGCCATGTACTTCATACAGTACTGAGATTCTGTCAGGGCCAGCCTGGACTCATGTAACTGAAGATTCAGCTTCAAGTTCTGTATCACAACAAAATTACATTGTAAACCAACAGATACATATAGAGTTAGGATCTGATAATGTCCTCATTGTCATGAAAATCACACCTCATAAAATTCAGCAGTGTATTTGTTTGACATATGACCTCCATTATGAACATTTGGCCTCCATAATGAACATTTGACCTCCATAATGAACATTTCAACTCCATAATGAACATTTCAACTCCATAATGAACATTTGACCACACAGTTCTGTCATAGCTAATACCAGGTCATAATATTCCTGAATCATTGTCTGAATTGCACATTAAGAAACAAATTCTGATGATACCTCTGTAGCCAGGTTATCCCCTCCTCCATTGTTCTGTTCCTGGACGGCCGACTTCAGCCCCTCCAGACTGTGGTTACTCTTCGCCAGCCTCACACCTTTGTCCTCCTTCATCTGGACAAAGCTAGTCATCCGTTCGTGAGCCGAGTGTATCATCCGTTGGATTTTGTCCTTTGTCTAAAAAAAGAAATTAGATTATATAACAATGTTATAGAAAGTAGTTTCACAAATAAGCCCTCCCCAACTTTAATACTAATCTTGAGGATAAATACAGTACAAAACATTTACATTAATTAGAGGAGGAGGCTTATTTGAAGATAATAGAATGCTCAACTTTTACAATTGTGGATAGGGCTTATTTGAGTATGAATATGGTATTATACCTGTATACTGTGGGAGAGGGCTTATTTGAGGAAAAATATGGTACAAAAGTTTTACACTAGGTGAGGGGGCTTATTCGAGGATAAATACGGTGATGAACTTTCACACTAGTGGAGAGGGACTAGTTGAGGATAAATAGTGCTAGAATTTTACATCAGGGGAGGAGGCTTTTTTGTGGATGAATATGGTACTAAACGTTTACACTAGGGGAAAGGGATTAGTTTAGGATAAATACTGTATTCATGTAATGATTTATTATGTTTGAAATACTGAATAGTGATGTAGCAACAAAACACTTTCAGTAGCGAAATAGTCAATAACGGCCTTTCAAAGATCTATTCTAATTCAAGGAGTCAATCCAATTTATTCATTTCATGATAATCAAGTAAATCATACCCCATTTTGCTGGGAATCATTAAAGCAGGCCATTCTAGCCAGACAGCGTTCCTTTCGACTAATTTTCCACTTCATATCCCGACTTTTCAGCTCAGAATCGAGATATTCCCTGCATATCTGTAGTCTGGAGAAGAATATCTCTTCCATGTTTTCCTTCAACCTGCAAAAAGAAACGCAACAATTTACTTCAAAGTGAAATTTGTTACGTATTTTTATAGGAAATACACCTGCATCTTCATTATATAAAGGATGATGAATCAAACCCTGTTTAGTGTAGTCGAGAAACTGAAGTCTGACCATGTGACTCGGTGTTATATATAAAGATATTAAGCTTTTATTATCATTATTTATCATATTACAGGGATTTCGTACTTACATTTCAAGTCACATAAATTGACATCATATCCTTATACATATAGTCTAAGGAGAGGTTAAAGTACACATAGATTTATCCATACAGTATTGTACTATAACATTTGTCCAAACATTGTGACCTTGACATTGACTACCATAACTTTTGAACTTGACACTGATTTAATACCATAACTTGTGAACTTGACACTGATTTAATACCAGAACTTGTGAATGTGACCCTGATAACCATACAATGTGACCTTGACAATGGTAAATATACCTTGTGACCTTGACTTTGATTACCTTACATTGTGACCTTGACACTGATTACTATACCTTGTGACCTTGACAAAGATTACCATATATTGTATCATTGACACTGACTACCATTCATTGTGACCTTGACACTGATTGCTATACCTTGTAACATTGACAATGATTACTATACACTGTGACCTTGACAATGATTACTATACATTGTGACCTTGACACTGATTGCTATACCTTGTAACCTTGACAATGACTATCATACCCTGTGACCTTGACAATGATTACTATACCTTGTTACCTTGACAAAGATTACCATATATTGTATCATTGACACTGACTACCATTCATTGTGACCTTAATTACTATACACTGTGACCTTGACAATGATTATATACATTTGACCTTGACATTAATAACTGTACCTTGTGACCTTGACACTGATTACTATACCTTGTGACTGTCTTGTTAGGTACTGTACAGAGTTGCTGGGCTGTAACCATTTTACCATCCTCGTAGTTCTGGAGTTTTCCTTTCAGCTCATTAATCTGACAAATAGAAAGATCAAATAATAATGTCAATTGGCAAATCAACAACAATTTAATTATTTTTTTTATTAAATTGACCCCTCAATATATTATCCATACAGATATCTCTAGCACTAGCAAGTGTTATACATAAGTGACCTAAGAAATAATTTTTAACCATCATATTCTGGCTCTAGATAGTTTGAGGCAGAAGTCACTTATCCTTGTGGAACACCTGGTCCTGGTACATTTTTAAGCCCATTAGTTAGTATTTACCTCTTTTCTGAGCTCCTGGATGATCTGACCGTATCTGGCCACATGGAAGTCAACATTGAGAACATTCTTCTTCAGCTGGAACAGACAGACAACATGTTTTAATATATTCATCATGTAGTAAGTTCAGCATGCCAACACAATTACCTCTGACTTAATGACAACAATGGGCTTATTACAGGTCAATTAAGTCAAGAATGGGCTTATTACAGGTCAATTAAGTCAAGAATGTACTGTACACCTAAGCATGACCTTGGACCTTTCTGTACACCTAAACATGGCCTTGTCCCTTCTGTACACCTAAACATGACTTTTGACCCTTCTGTACACCTATTAAAGCATGACCTTCGACCTTTGATCCATACATTTTGTATGTATGGTACGTATCTTTACCTGTGCCTGTATATGTTTTGCCCGGTCAGCATACTTGAGAGTGTTATATGTATCTTCGTATGACAAACTGGAGGGACTGAAAAGGAAAAAACAACAAAATAAAACACGAGAATAAAACAGTTAATGATTTTATTCTATCATTTATAATTTAAAAGCTCTGATTATCCGGATGTTTCAAAGCCAGAAATGTGATATAATAGCTTTAATAAATGTTTATCCCAAACTGACAATGATGTTCTGAAAGGAAGTACTTTCCTTAGCTATCAAAAACCCCAGCCAGCAAGCTAAGTGAATGTTCTACCAACCTAACAGCAGCGATCATAACTGTCTGACAGTTGCCACCGAGGGAGTCCTTCAAAAGTCGGGTCAGTTTGCTGTCTCTGTAGGGAACGTGGCCTTTGTACTGAAGAAAACAAGACATCACAAATTATTTAATCAAATCACTTTATTTGCATATGTTGTTTAATACCTCAGCAACGTCATCATAATGAAATATAGTGTAAAAAATTGTACCAGTATGATGACAGTGACATATTGTTATCTATAATACATATCAACAGAACCTTACACCAGGCACTATCTTGCTGTACCAGACTATGATGTTGCTGACCAGGCACTATCTTGCTGTACCAGACTATGATGTTGCTGACCAGACACTATCTTGCTGTACCAGACTATGATGTTGCTGACCAGGCACTATCTTGCTGTACCAGACTATGATGTTGCTGACCAGGCACTATCTTGCTGTACCAGACTATGATGTTGCTGACCAGACACTATCTTGCTGTACCAGACTATGATGTTGCTGACCAGACACTATCTTGCTGTACCAGACTATGATGTTGCTGACCAGACACTATCTTGCTGTACCAGACTATGATGTTGCTGACCAGACACTATCTTGCTGTACCAGACTATGATGTTGCTGACCAGACACTATCTTGCTGTACCAGACTATGATGTTGCTGACCAGACACTATCTTGCTGTATTTACCAGACTATGATGTTGCTGACCAGACACTATCTTGCTGTACCAGACTATGATGTTGCTGAAAATTAAATCTTTATCTGCTGCATAATGTAATAATCTCCCCTATACCCAGGAATCATGCAATATGGCTGAATTTTCACATTTATATATATTTTTTTTTTATATATTTCCAGAGTTTCATATTGCAGCAAAGTTGACCATATCTAAGTCAATTCTATCATTTAAAATCATCAGTAAAAGATGAGACATTAAAATATCTCATTCTGACATGTCTAACTATGAAAATTGGCTGGCTACGCCGATCAACTTACATGAATTTGCCTCAAAAGTAGGAAAATCCTTGTAAAACAGGGATATTAACCCTGATGTTGTTTATTACATGTGACAACCGTCATCTTTGATACTACCATAAACAGTTTGAGGAATTATGGGTAATGATGTAATATCATGAGTTTATATTTAGGAAAGTGGCAACGGCAAACATTAAGATTTCCATAGACAGGATCTCCCGCCACCATCAGACTAGGAGTTAAATTAAAATGTTACAATTAATTGAGTCTTACCTTGCTGTCTGCCAAAGCATTAATGACATTTCCCAGGGCCAAGAGAGACCGATTTATGTTGGCACCCTCACGGAACCTCGCCCCACAATTCTTAGTGACCGTAGCTCTCTCAGAACCAGCAAGGTCCACCAGACACATTTTGGCTACGCGTACCTCTGTTGAGATGTTGGCTGTTCTATCTCGCTGTCTTACAAAAACCTAGAGATACAATATTGCATGTTAATGAAATGTAATTGAGACAGTTTAGTATAAAATGAGCATCTCAGACAATTCCCAGACAACTTAAACCACGGTTCTTGGGATTTGAAATTCTCCATTAGAAATTTGGGGCAAGTAGATGGGACATACACCTATGTAGGAAGAAGTCAAGCTTAAAATGTAATTACTAGGAATACTCAATCTCCATATATGCAACTGGAGGACAAAATCTACCATACTCAAACTCAAACTACAAAATCTACCATATATCAGTACTCATACTTGGAGGACAAAATCTACCATATCAGTACTCAAACTCAAACGACAAAATCTACCATATCAGTATTCAAATTTGGAGGACAAAAATCTACCATATCGGTATTCATACTTGGAGAACAAAATCTGCAATATCGGTATTCATACTTGGAGGACAAAATCTGCCACACTCATACTTGGAGGAAAAAATCTACCATATCGGTTTTCATACTTGGAGGACAAAATCTGCCATACTCATACTTGGAGGACAAAATCTACCATATCGGTACTCATACTTGTAGGACAAAATCTGCCACACTCTTACTTGGAGGACAAAATCTGCTATACTCATACTCAAATGACAAAATCTACCATATCGGTACACATACTTGGGAGGACAAAATCTGCCAAATCTGTATTCATACTTAAAGGGCAAAATCTTACCGTTTTCATACATGGAGAACAAAATCGACCATACTCATACTCGGAGAACAAAATCGACCATACTCATACTCGGAGAACAAAATCTACTATACTCAAACTCAAAGAGCAAAATCTGATAATTGGCGGATATTACCTACCATTCTGGGACTCGGAAGATTAAATCTACCATACTCTTACTCAGAGGACCAAATCGACATACTCACTGAGAGGACAAGTGACACAGATATTCTTAGGTAAGGAAGACTGACGACTAAAAGGTGTGTGTGTATTTTTTGCATCATTGAAATAAATAGTACTTGTTGTTTCCCCAACTGGAAGACTAACAAACAAAAAGCTGTGTTTCCACTAGTGTGCTCAACAAAAATCATTCCAACAGATAATGACACCACTAAGTGATATCACTTCTTGGAAGGCTACTTGATGTGTGAAAACAAGGTGTACATGTGTACAGTTCAAACAGATCATGTCATCTTTGTAGATGACATACCAACCTGGAAGACAGCATGTGAGCGTGACGACTCAGCATTGGCGTCTGTAGGGTGCTGCGTTCTGTTCTGATTCCCAAAGTGCAGCATGTGTAAGAGCTCTTCAGCATCTCTTGGCTGGAATGTCACAAAAACTTAAACCTAGTATCAATTGTATCATACAACAGTTCTAGCTCCAAGCTGCATTTCTTGTAATATTTATAATGAAATATTCTTACCCTTAAACCAGAGATAATTTGATCTGTGAATTTACTTCAAAAGCAATGCAACAAAAAAATAAAAAGTCATCACCACCCTTCTGTATAACCCTTTATTTTTTTACTTACAATTGTTTTTCAAAAAAGAAACAAGAAATAAACATTGTTTGGCCTTAATCTATTTATAGAGTGATACAACTGCTTACAACTTTAAATTTGTGTCATATTAAAAAAATATGGCAATGGCTAATAATGCCATGCTCATAATTGGCGGCAGAAATAAAATAAAATTTCTCTGAACAAGATTCTTATGTATACATGAAGATTTACTATGTTGATTATACTGACCGTGTGAAGAGACAGTCCTGATATGGCCACACCATTCCTGGCATCTTCTCTGACTGGAAGACAACCTCCTTTGACCAACAGGTCATGAATCTGCTCATTGTATACCTGAACAGGCAAAATGGAATGTTTGATTGCAACACTTAAATATACACGGCCAAATCAACAGTGAGGTCAGTGCTATTTCTACTCAGAATTTGTAACAGATTTTTCCTGCCTAAATCAAGAAAATATTCCATGTTTTTTTTTTCCTTTTTGCTTTTTAGCAAGTGAAAGGCAGAATTATGATATCACTGACATTCTTCAGCAATGCTATTTAACTAAACTGTCTATAGTTTCATTGACTTGCAGAAAAACACAGGACAATTTAAACATGTTTATTTCAAAAAGATTTCATTAATATGGATGATCAATTTTTCAAACTTTTTAAAAGTAATACCTCAAGATAGGACACAGCCACATCACAGATTTTCTCATCCTGAATGGCAGCTATCCGTGTGTATAAGTCCATCATTGTGAGGTATATGACGCCAGGCTGTTGTGGGTTACCCAACATGGTGTGAGTTTTACCTGCTCCAGTGGCTCCATAGGCAAACACTGTTAAAACAACGGTGTAATGTCACTTAGTAATATTATCAAAGATAAGCCCTTAATTTCAATGTACAATGTACAAGGATGCTAAAAATGTTCCAGATTTTTTCATCAAACCTTAAGCATTTTTTTCTGTAGTCTTAATAGCTGTAGATAATTGAAACTTAGATATTAAAACCCATAATTTCAAATTATAAGCATGTTAAAAAGTTTTAGATTTCTTTGTCAAATTATTTTTTGTAGTCTTACAATGACTCAAAATCATGTACAACAACACCATTGTTCTCATGACTTCAATATTTTCAACCATTTTTTTTGTTTCATCATTTATACATATAGTCAGCTATCCGAGATTTTTTTATTTCAGCATTTAAACAGTAGCTAAAATATAAACGTAATAATTGTTCACTTTTTTTGCAGATTTAATAGTGATTATATAAAATAATAAAAAAAAACAACATAAGCTGTTTACCTGAACAGTTGTAGCCTTCCAACAGCCCATCCAGAATTTGTTTGGTAGATTCTTCGTACACATTGTGATTTGCCGAATTCTGGTCAAAAACATGGTCAAAGGCAAATTTCAAATCCTTACACTGCTTCTTTCGGATATCTCTCCGACGATGTCGGTTCCGGTAGCCATATCCAGGCGACGATTGTTCTTTTGGGTCAAATACTAATACATTTTCATTCATAGCCTTAACCACTACACGGGAATTACTTCCCCCTTCTGCTGCATTCTCTGGTCGGATTCTTACCACGACCTTGACCTTACTATTACTGGCCCCTGAAGATTCAGGTGAATCTGTTGATTTGCGAGGGGGCGTCGCCACCACTTCTGCATAACTTGGTACACGTTTCCTTTGTCCCAGTGTCATGGTGTCATTAATTAACAAAACAACATTCAAACTACGTCATAAAAGGGTTTTTTCATTTCATCACATTTAATCTGAAAACAAAAGAAATTTTTTGAATTAAAAACAGGAAAGTAAGTACTTTGCTATTAATGAAAAGATTAGGGATGATTCAATTCAATTTCTTTACTGACAAATTTCAGCCCACATGGGGAAACAAAAGTTACACAAACAGATCTAGAGTCTAGAAGTTCAAATTAAACTCCAACTAGATATAACACTTCAATTTATTTTTTTCACAAATAGCTATATAATGAGAATAATAACATTTGTCAGGGCTTTTTCTGGGGGCTTTTTTTGGCCGTTAATGGGCCCCATTCAGAATTGAAATAATTTCATATTTAACTCTTTTCCACTTAGCACTCCCTATACTTTACCACCTAATGATGACATCTGACGCCCCTACCTGTATCCCTAATGACGACATTTCAAATTTGCCACCTTTTTGTAGAGCTCGCTGACTTACCTGTAAATATGAGTTGAAGTGAAACTTTATTTTTGGATTTGCAAACTGTAATTCAATTCTGGAGACTCTCATGATTAATTTTGTGTATGTAAATCATATCTTCAACAATAAATTCTTTTCTTCTCAGTGTTTTAAATCATTAATTAATTTAAATTTTTCAGTTAGCTATTAATCATTCTAGGGCTTCACCAAGTATAGCTTTTGGGGAAATAGCAGGGGTGTCATATGTAGTCATTAGGTGGTAAAGAGTTAGGCCAAATTCCCAAAATTCACCAATTCACAAAATTAGTCAAAAAGGCCCTTTTCCAAACCAGTGAAAAATAAACCCTGTCCGTTTAAATTTGGTAGAGCTCTGTGATCGCTAATGTGCTAGCGACAGTCGCATGTGAGCTTCAGACCACTTTCCCCTAGAATGTGGGTATACGTAAGAGCAGCACTATCAGAAGGGGATGATGTCTGCTGGGTTTGTTGTTTCCCCATCGATGGCACGTTGGTTTTCCCCCATGGGTTTTACTCCATTGGGTACATTAATCAAAACAATATTTGTTCGAATTCCCTCAGCGAAGTAGTAATAAAAGCTCTACAGTACAGAGCTTATGTTGCTTGTTAACCATGTAAACGATGATAAATAAACGTTATTTTCATTTTTTTAGATGGTGGCCAGCCTACAGTAGTTAAAATAAACTAAAACGTACATGTACTACAGTATATATATAATATAATCATTAATGTAAGGTCAGGGTGTTTAATCTAATTCAGGAGTCAAAATAAGAAGAAGAATTCCACCTTGGTTACTGCTTGATTCTCTGGTTTATGTGTTTAAGCATCTAAGTTTAGACTTGGGTTGCACTTTAGACAGATCGTTTGTTATTGGCAAAGACATAGCGATCTCAAATAAGTTATATTAGACCACTGCATTTACAGTAGCATCACTAATACAGACTTGCACAAGTCCGAAATTGACATCTTCTAAATTATGTAAGCATTTGTCAGCTGTTTGTTGAGTTATGACAGAACTAAGAGATAATCAGATATAACGAACAGACCTACACAACTATCGTATTCTACACATAGAAAGGAGTCCGAAATGATGACATATTATATACAGATATATGCTGATTCAGCTGCGAATACACGAACACGCATGTGACGTGTGGAGCTTCACTCACGATCAACAATTTTTAATCGTAAACTGATGAATCATTTGTATCGTTAAACAGATCTCAACGAAATTGCAATTATTTTCAAGCGAAGAATTACAGAAATGGCGTGTTGGTTACCTGTTAAAGTACTTCGTTTGGCGTTTGTTTACTTGTAGCTTCATCTTTGCTTTCTGACATTTTCAAAATACCCACTTCTCCCTAACAAAGATTTCGATTGGTCCATTTTCCGGAAGTGTTAATACAGAACGGTAGACAACTCTTGTAGTTTCTGAAAACGCAGGGTGTTTTTTTTTTCGTCGTAAAAATTGTTATGAATAGATTCTACCACATACTACCAAGTTTTCTTTTCTAACACTAAAAGAAAAAAAATCGAACAACGTAGTGATCTTTGAACAATATTGACTGTAAATAAATACAAATAACAGATAAATATGTATATCTAGATTATCTAGCTGTTGAAGGACTCTTTCCAAAGCGGAAAAAGTCCCTATTTATGGATATCCATAATTCATTTCAAATATCTATAATTCATTTTTAAATATCCATAAATGATTTATGGATATTCATAAATGATTGATGGATATCCATAATTCGACTTATTTATGGATATCCATAAATCGGACCACTGTCAGCAGGGTAGACAACTCTTGGTTGTCTCTATCGGAACTCCTCTGACTTTATAAAAGTTAGTTTATTACTTTTATTTAGCATTTATTTAGCATAAATAATGGACGCAGGCTTGTAGCCTCTATATCCATATCAATATCAATACATAGTATAATATAAATATTTCCTATGTAATTAATGGCTTTATACATGTATTAGTTCCTGTACATTCATGAATAAAAACGTTTATTTTTTCCAATGATCATCTAACATTATTTCAAATTTTATGACAGAATCAGCATTGACAACAATTTGTGGCAAGCTATTCCATAAATCAATAACTCGGTAACTGAAAAAATGTTTCCTCCCATCAAGACGACATCGCTTTTTGAATATTTTCTTATCGTGACCTCTGGTTCTACTCATCTTGTCCATTTGGAAAAAGTTTTTTGTTATTCTACTAGATTCTATCGTATATGTTATTTACTATCTTAAAAACGTTAATCATATCTCCTCTGGTCCTACGGTGCTGTAGCGTTGGGAGATTTAACCGTTGTAGCCGTTCCGGGTACGATATATTTTTAAATCCAGGGATCAGTTTTGTTGCCCTTCTCTGCACATTTTCAATGAGTTCTATATCTTTTACTTTTGATGGGTTCCAAACACTTGCAGCATACTCAAGGTAGGGTCTAACTAGAGCTTTAAATAGCATTTTGAACATGAGTTCGTCCAGATACACAAAAGATCTTCTTATCAGTCCAACTATACTGTTAGCTTTATTGACAATTAACTGTATGTGCGTTTTGAAGTTTAAATCCTCATCTATGGTGACACCAATGTCCTTTTCGTTCTTGACATGTTCCAGTTTGATTCTTTCTCCTCCCGATCCTTCCATATAGTATTTTCGTTTTTGAGTTGCTTTAAGCGAAAGAACTATTTATTAGGGTGGAATTTCAGTAGCCATTCGTCGGACCAATTTTGAAGATTATCCAAATCGTTCTGGAGTATTTTAACATCCTCGCTATTGCGTATTTGTCTGTATAATTTGGTATCATCAGCAAAGAGCGGCGATTGGGACACTGGTATTTCTGGTAGATCGTTGATATACATACAACAAATAATATTGGGCCCAATACACTTCCCTGGGGGATACCACTCATTACCGGGTACGATTTAGAGGATTCTCCGTTGACTATTACTCGCTGGCATCTATTTCTTAAGAAGTCTTTTATCCAATTAACAACCTGAAGGCTAACACCATATCCTGACAATTTCCTCAATAAACGTTGGTGTGGCATTACTGTCGATTTGTGTTTTTGTTTCGGTAATTTTAATCTAGATTTGAAATTGAGTAATATCAGAGACCTATAACATATAGGTTATATGTCTCTGGTAATATGCATATATTGTATGAAAGGCATTTTAAATGGACCTAGATTGATGAAATCTTCTGTCCTTCCTATTTCGTAGTAGAATCTACCTGTCGTGATTGCACGTATTTTTACTTGAATTTTACTCGTTTTGTAGATCTACATAAATTATGAACAAATTTTTGCAACGAATATGTGGCATATTACGTACATAAAAATTTGATCAGAGAACGGGCCACACTAAAATACGCCATAGGGAAATATACGCCATAGGTACGCCATAGGAGTTTTTCGCACGCCATAGCAAAATGTAACCGATATATACACAAAATAACTTGTTTTTTTCATTGATATACCTATTTTACAGGTTCTGATAAAGTTTCATTTCAAACAAATGTGTACTTTGTAAGAAAATCGGTCTTATTTGCGTAGTCAGTTTCAAGCACTATACGCCATACGTGTTTATGCACGCCATAGCAAAGTTCAAGGGTTGTTTCTGCAAAATCAAAGAATTTTTCACATTGTATGTGTATTATACATGATTTAGTAAAGATTCATGAAATAAAAATGTGTACTTTGTAAGAAAATCGGTCTTATTTGCGTAGTCAGTTTCAAGCACTTTACACTACTAGATCCTCTACAGTACGCCATACGTGTTTATGCACGCCATAGCAAAGTTCAAGGGTTGTTTCTGCAAAATCAATGAATGTTTCACATTGTATGTGTATTATACATGATTTAGTAAATATTCGTGAAATAAAAATGTGTATTTTGTAAGAAAATTGATGTTTTTGTCTATCGCAATTTCAGGTCGATTTCAAGGGAAGTAACTCTTGCAAAATGATTAGAAGGACACTATTAATTGGTATATATATATGAAACCAAAGATATATGTTGACATCTCTGAAATGATATATATATTATATATATATATAAATTATGTAATTTAATACAGAAAATATTCTGAAATTTTCAGAAGATGAAAGATGGAAGCATGGAAGATATTAATCTATATATCTTAAATCATGTTTACTTATATATAATGAGCACTAAAAGATTTCAACTATTATGATTATGTTGCTCATCATTATTTTTCATGTCTTCCCTTTATGAAATTGTGTGTAAGTGAGTGTGAAAGGTGTGCTGTTTAGACTATGTATAATTATTATACCTATCTGCAACCGGTCTATGGATAAGACTTATATAGGGTAATCCTTTTGTCTGATCCTATTATTTCATATATATAAATATTTAAAATAAAACTTAACAAATGATAATAATATACATAAATAACATTTAAATTTCTAATATAATTATGTTTATTGATTGTATGTATATTGAACATGTATTTGTATATATTTGGAATAATAAAATAATTTTTTAATTGAAATGGAAGCATGTATTGTACAGACATTATTACACTACACCAGAGACATATATATATACATCTGTATATATGTCTCTGACTACACATAATATCATACATGTATTAAAACAACTTCAATTTCAAAAGGAATCACACAATAAAAGTTTTATTTTCAACATTTTATTTTGTGTGTGTTTTTTTTTTTTTTTTTTTTCATTGATTTCATAAAATCTTTTAATGTATACAACTTATTAAATAGTGACACACTTAAAGTATGCATGTTTCATAACATTGTAACAATTTTTCCACTGGCAGCAATGTTGATGATGATGTGGTGGGGGTGTGGCGTTGTGGGCGGGCCCATGTACGCCAGTCGCTCTACGATGGTATTAAAATAGCCCACGTTATAGTTTTTTTTGTCGTGGGAGGGTGACCGAAGGGAGCCAAGAGGCTTACTATATACTTGTGTTAAAAATTTATCTTTATATATTTATAAGTTATCTTTGCAAAAAAAAAAAAAAAAAGTAAAATCGATAGATATATGTATTTGTTCAAAAGTGAGATTATTGTCGTATGTTGATGTTCGAATAGGGGTGATATATAATGTGTCTGTTGTGTACCCCGGGTCTAAGGCCACCAGTTACACCCGACAGTCGAGGACGTCACTGCTTCCGTAAGGTACAGTACTTTGTCCTTTTGCCGGGCTTGGCTGGAGGTATAGATGGTCCGGGGCGTCCCTATAGTGTATGCGGGTTTTTATCTTATACTAATGTATGCAAATTATATAGTATGAGAAAATGTAGAAAAAAGCGGCAATAGAAGTTTTATAAAAGAAAAGCAAAGGATTTAACATAAAAAGGAGGAGAAAAATCATTTAGCTGTCTAATACTTATAAAAAGTAATTTATTGTTACGTGAGGGCTAATGTACCCAGCTTATTTAAATAATTACGTAATAGCTACGTATAAAATGTATCAGTTAAAAACATTAAAAAAATCAACTAATTCCTCTGCCACAGGAATAGTTGTCTGGTATCATTTTGATGAAACAAAATATTTAAGTTATTTTGGTTGCCAGGCGGACTGTGTCCTTTAGTGTCCTGGCCAAGAAAGTGGGATAAATAAAAAAAAAAAAAAAAAAAAATGATACGATGCTGATGAGATTAATGTAATTGAATGAAGTAGAATTGAAGAAGTTTGGTTTAAAATATTACCAGCTATTATGTGGAGATGATATAAAAAAGAGAACACAAATTATTACTTAACTATTTCCTCTGCCACAGGAATAGTTATCTCCATATGTAATTTTCACTTTAATCTTATAAAAATATCCTTATACCAGTAAGTACAAGGTATAGATTGTCAGGCGGGTTTGACCCATTTAGTGTCCTGACCGGTATTTCTTGGGAGTTGTCTCCCCTGGTCCACTACAGGATTAGTGGGGGGTTGACTCGTTTCACAATATATAAATAAAAATTTATGTGCGGAGCACTTATTATGGAAAAAGTTGGGTTCTTTATAAAAAGAAAAAGGTACAAGCTGGATATCAAGGGTTGTTAGTTGTTATAAAAAGAAACCTTGATTCCTGAGTTATATCGACTATTTTCTTAAGGAAATTAGTCGATGTACAAAGTATTATTAGTAAGCTATTACCCCGAAAAAAAAGTTCAAATTCTTTAGCACTATGATAACACTTTTCCGAACATGAAGGCGATGGAGTATTCATGAGTCTATACATTAATATATGTTTACTTAAAATATAAACTTTTGTAGTTTAGTTCATATATTTACTTAGGGAGCAATTCCCTTTTATACTGTATAGAAAAATAAAAAACAATTTGTATCAGGTGGGCTCGCCCTACATTCTCATGACTGACCTTGTGACCCATTTCCCGTTACTTCTTTCTAACCGTACCGGGATCTGAGCCACACACATATATATGCCATTAACACACGGGTGTGTTAATATTCACTGAAATGGCTGCTGTGGGGTATAATGAGAAGTGCGCTAGTGATTGGGCAATCCCCTACCGACAGGACACACCTCCCATATATACCGTCGACTGTATACTTCATATCGCTCACCCGTACCTGTATATTTGTATCGATCCACCTTCATGTTGGGCTGACTTAAATTGCTAACTGCCAGCGGTGTTACCAAGTGTAATCTAAATTCTATTTATCCTATCTATAAATGGGAAAAAGAAAAAACCTACTGAAAGGCTTATAATGTTATCCCTATTAAAGTCTATACGGTAGAAAAAATACCTCCCTATTTATACGGGCTTTATTTAATAGTTTAAAGAAATAGTTCGTGTATACTGTAGCAGCAGTATCACGACTCCCCCTTATTTATTCAATACAGTTATTTATCAGAAATGATAGAGTGGG
The DNA here is from genome assembly GCF_902652985.1 of Pecten maximus. Classification (NCBI taxonomy): domain Eukaryota; kingdom Metazoa; phylum Mollusca; class Bivalvia; order Pectinida; family Pectinidae; genus Pecten; species Pecten maximus. The sequence goes on along the minus strand of NC_047024.1, from coordinate 21,040,243 downwards.
GCATGAGGACATTAGCGTATGAGTGTGCCGTGCAATACGTCACACCCCTAATTGCCGTATTCCTCCTATATACTCTAAAAATAAAAAAATAAATAAAAACTAGGCCTATTCTAAGACATGATAATAAAAAGAAGTTCTACTTCTGAGATAGATGCATATAAGACGAAGATGAGTGAAGATGAGTCAAGAGTTGTAATGCCATGTTATGGCATTATATAAATTCAATGTTAATTAAACTATTTAAAAATGACCTGATAATTTAGGACACCACTGTTTGATGAGACAGGTCCCTGTGCCCCTTGTCATTGTGTTGGGGACAGGTATTGTCTTACAAAGTATGATAAAAGGTTTAAAAGCACGTGACAAGTATCTAGATTTTGATGGTTATTTTGAAGAAAAATAAATTGTATTTATAGTATATTTGCTATACCAGTCTTAGAAATATATTTGAGTACTGCCGTAGTAGCTTTGGGATTGTCTGCAAATAAATTTGGAAATATATTAGTTAGTGTGGATGGCTGTATGTCCATATCCCGGAATAGCCTCTGCCTCTGTATATAAAAACGATCACATTTTAATAAATAATGCTCAATGGTTTCTGGTACGTTGCAAGTTTCGCAAAGACCGTCTGGATGTAGATTCATCTGAAATAGATAATGATTTAATCGGCATTTTCCTAATCTTAAACGTGTATATGCAGTGACTAATTGTTTGTTATTACAGATGATTTTTTTGGTAAAAGTTTTCAGAATTGGCATGTGTATTTTCATTGATTTGCCGATATCAGGATCTCCCCAGTATGTTTGCCAGCAATCAAACATTTTATTCTGTAAAAAAGAATGTATTTCTCCTTTTACTAAAGGTACATGTATATCAATTTTTTCTGAGTTTAAAGAACTTTTGGCCTCGGCATCAGCCATGTCGTTTCCATGGATACCAATATGGCTTGGTATCCATGCCAGGGATACAGTGCTACCTAAAATAGATGATAATTTCAAGATTTCGTATATAATCGGGTTTGTAATTTTGTGTTCTGGTGTTTGTAATGCTTGTAGTGCGCTCAGTGAGTCTACAAGTATGACGGAGTTATCTGCCGCTGTATTGGTTAGAAACTGTAAAGTAAGTTGTATGGCTGCAAGTTCCGCTGTCATAATAGAAATATTATTACTCAATCGGAACTTATTTTTAATGTCTAAGGCTGGAATGACAAAAGCACATCCACATTTTTGAGTATTTGGATCTTTAGATCCATCTGTATATATATGTGTTCCTTTAAATGAGTCGATATAAAGTCGTGTTGGAACTATGGCGTCTGCAGGAGACATTGATTTATTTACGGTCTCGTGTAAGTCTATATTAATCATCGGTTTGTTCAGGGTCCACAATGGGATTGAACTAAACTCTGCTGTATGTACGTTGATGTTACCCAGCTGAAAAGTAGATTGGATATCTTTTAGACATGTATAATACGATTTGTATGAAGGCAGTATTTTATTTTCATTATATTTGAATTTGAAGTCATTTTCAAGACTTTCCAATGTAGGGTGCGCCATTGTCAGCCCCTCAAGTTTTAATTGATATTTTGCGATGATGGAATTTCGGCGTATTTGAAGCGGAGGGTCTCCAGCCTCGGCTTGGAGACTAGAGAGTGAAGTTCCCTTCATGGCATGCAGACAGGTTGCAAGACATTTATATTGTACAACATTTAATTTTTCTAATTGTGAATTACTGGCCGAGTTGTATACTGCGGCACCGTAATCTAGTATACTACGTATTAGAGTTTTATACAACGTCAATAATGTATAGCGGTCACACCCCCAATCTGTTCCTCTTAAATACTTGAGTAAGTTAAGCCGTTGTTCACAACGTTGTACAATATTTTCGATATGTGGACCCCAGGGCTAGTCTCTTTAGTTTGAGACAGCGCTTCAATAAACTCCTGAAAAGTAAACATATTATTAATATTACTTGTGCATGGCACTGTATCATTTACATAATCTGAGTATTGTTTATCAAATTCAGATTTATTTTTAATAAAATCATCTGTATAATTAATTGTTTTACTTACTGCAGTGTAGGTTTCTGCTAAAAGATTACATTTTTCAGTATTAGTAATTACATATCTATTAGTAGTGGTATTCAATAATGCTGGTATTTGTTTGCTGGTATTTGAGGTTTTCATATTTCTCACTGCCTTCCATACTTTTGCTAGAGATGTGTCGTCATTCATATCATTACAAAGATTTCTCCAGTATTTCTCTTTTGTTTCTAATAGTGTTTGTTTGGATAATTCTCTCTTACGCCGATAATCTTGTAAGTTTTCATTGTTAAAATCACGTCGGGCTTTATTATATGCCCGGTGCTTGTCACGTACAACCCGTGTACACTCCCCGTTCCACCACGGTACTGCAGATCTATTAATTGTTTTTTTTTCTGCTTTTTCGGAACACAGCTATCAGTAATGTTTATAATGGTATCGATAAGTTTAGTGTGGCTGCTCTCGACATTACCGTCTAAGAGTGCGGGAGTTACCTCCCTTGTACTGGTGGTTTTATATCTTTCCCAGTCAGCCTTGTGAAAATTCCATCGTGACTTGTTTACAGTATTATTTAAAAGTGGTTTACATTTATAAATTGTTAAAACAGGATAGTGATCACTATCAAAATTATCTGGATATACATTCCAGGTACAATCTCCCGCTATTGTGGGAGTAACTATTGTCAGGTCTATCGGTGTTATATCCAGGGTAGCTGGGCTCACTCTGGTTCCAGAACCATCATTTAGTAAAACAAGATTAGTATTATTTATGAACTCATACAAAACTTTACCCTCGGGGTCACACCTGGTACCGCCCCAGAGAGTATGATGACTATTAAAGTCTCCACATATGATATATGGGGTATCTATATATTTGTTAAGTTCTGTATAGTCAGATACAACATTTGTCTTACATGTATTGTATATATAAATTATACTAATTGATTTGTCGTTTAGTTTAATAACAACACCGATAACTTCCATGACTTTACTTGTAATGTTAAGTTCGTGATAATTTAGATTTTCACGTACATATATAGCCACCCCGCCCTTTCCGTCTAAACGGTTTTTTAATACCGGTGGATAAAAACCTGGAATATTAAAACTAGTGTTTTCTTTTAGCCATGTTTCCTGTAAACAAATGACGTGTATATCATGTCTATTTTCAATAAATTTTAAAAACTCGAATCCATGTTTCGCTATGCTCCGGGCATTCCACTGTAGGATGCCTATACCCGTGGTGTTATTGGTAGACATATTATTTCACGAGTGTATCGGGTAACATTGTGCTGTCGAGCTTGACTCCAAATATGGTTTCAGCTTGACTAAGTACATATATAAGTATTTCTGTCCAACTAGAACCTTCATTGATTTTGGCGATGACAGAAACTGCTAACTGTAGTAGCTTTTTGATAGGTACTGTCACCACAGGTTCCTGTGGGACAGTAACTGACGGACGGACGGACGGATGGTCGGGCTGACTTTTAGGGATGTTGAAATCAGCTACCCCGGAGTACGGTACGGGGTTAATTGTTTCCGGTGTGTTTTCGGAGACTGACTGTGCATACGATTTTTTTTTATATTCTTGTACCGCCTCTCGACGTGAACAATGTTCTGTCACCTGTATTTTTACAATGTCTACAGCCTTTTTCCTGGCCGTACAACCCCCGTAGGCGGCACTGTGTGCCCCTCCACAGTTTACACATTTTAAGTCCTCGGACTTACAATCGACCACTTTGTGGTCTCCCCCACACTTCTGGCATCGTAATGCCCCTTTACAGCGGGCAGCTATATGCCCGTACCGGTTACACTTGTAACACCTTAGTGGAGGTGGAACGTACAGTTTTACTTTAAAAGTTCTGTAGCCAACGGCTACTCGCTCCGGTATATCTTTTGTACTGAAGGTCAGTCGGACAGTGGTGCTGTTTTTGTCACTGTCGTACTGACGGCCCTTCATACGAGTAGCTCTTGTGACCCCCTCTTCACTGAGACTCTCTACCAGATCTTTATCGGAAAGTTCAGTGCTTACACCATAAATGACTCCCTCTGATCTATTAGAGGTTAACGGAGTTTTGACCTGGATTTTAAACTCACCAAGCTGCTTTAAGACGAGTAACTTTTTCTTTTGGGTGGTGTCCATACACTTTACTAGGAGGTCTCCATTGCCTAGTCCCCTGATGGCTCTGGTTGGATATTCTAGAGCTCCTGTAATAAGTTTTTGAATTACAATGGGATTTTTATTTGCAAGTTTCACTTGTTGACATTTTATTATAACAGTGTCATCTGTTTTTTCACTCACCTGGCCGTATATTCACACAATAAAAGTTTTATTTTCAACATTTTATTTTGTGTGTGTTTTTTTTTTTTTTTTTTCATTGATTTCATAAAATCTTTTAATGTATACAACTTATTAAATAGTGACACACTTAAAGTATGCATGTTTCATAACATTGTAACAATTTTTCCACTGGCAGCAATGTTTCCATCATCAAGGTACACTAGTATTTGTTGTTACAAGAATACTGAACACTTTTCATTACCTTTACCTGTACAGTTAACATCAGTCCAAATACTTAATTCATGTGTTAATGAACTTAGTGATTCAATGCTGTTCACATATACACATAATCCCAAACCATTAAACAATTTGTGAACAGTGTTTTTGATTATTAATGAGAGTGGTCAAATAATGTGTTGTTTACTTAATGAATTAATATTTTCTAATAAGTGTTCACAATTACATCACATTGAATAGTGTGTAAACATAGATACTCATAAACAGGTTGATGAAGGATGTTGATAAATGAACTTAAAATCAGGACATTCCATGAGCAATTAAAGAAAATAAGTTTTTAAAGGTAATTAAGCTGTCCCTGCATTGTGTCAGATGGTATAAATAAGACCCTTTTCATTTTCTGTTCATTCTATTACCTTCCCCCTACAAAGAAACATTCATACTCATCTATTACCCAGCAATGGCCAAGTTTGCAGTATTTGGGAGCAGCTATGTTACTCGTCTTGAGAGATATTGTCATGGTGATCTTAAGGTAAATAATGATAGCAAATGTGTTTGAGAATAGAATAAATATCAAAAACTCTATTTGTTGGGTAATTCCCAAAATGCAAGTAATATTAATAAAAAAAACAATAATAATAACTGTCAAAGTTGGTATTTGAATTTAATTTTTCAATCTTGTTCACTAATATGAAATATTATGCTTATTCATACTATTGTTTCTTATGCAGGTTCCTGGCACCGTCAGATTCTTCGGGAAGGGTGGCATGCGTTCTGATTCGATTCCAAGACAACTACTTAGAGACCTGATAGAGTACAACCCTGATGTTGTACTCATCCAACTAGGAGGAAATGACATCTCAGCGACATCATCCCCCAACGACATTTTCCAGAGACTTCTGACACTGCAGGTGGACCTACATCATGCTGGAATTCAGCAGGTGTACTTTACAGAGATTGTGCGACGTGGTAACTTTGACAAGTCCCCAGGCCTGACAGCGACGTCTTTTGAGAAACAACGGAAGAAGATAAATCGACTACTGCTGACTAGACTGAGATACATCAAGATTAGAGTTAACTTTCCAGAGGACTATGACCGTGACCAAGTGCATTTCAACGACTCAGGACTCAGGACCCAGTTCCATGCTTTGAGACGACCATTTTTTGCATAATTGATTGAAATTGATAAACACCTTTTATTATGTCATGTTACGCTTTGTAATTTATAATATGTTTCAAGCATTTAATCTTAAAAATGATTGATTTATTGATAATGGGTAATAGAGACAATGTTATAAAACATATACTTTAAGTGTGTCACTATTCGCTAGATTTGAAAATTTATGACATTGTAAAATAAATAAAAAGGTTGTATTAAATTTATGTAATTCATTTTGAAATAGAAGCTGTTTTGATATATATTATGTATATTGTTATAATGTATGTCATATGTTTCAATATTTAATCTGTTGAAAATGAAAATACACATGCATCATAATTCTATGTGTACAATAATGATTTCTTTAAATATATCATTTGTAGATTTGATAGTAACATGAATTTGAAAAATTAATATTTTTATTTTACTACAAAAAATAAATAAGTTTTCAGTATTTAATTGCAACTGGTCATTTCTAATAATATATGATTATATCACAATTTATATTTGTTTATGTTATTTGTATTACTAAATACAAATTGTTTTACAAATGTTGTATATATTACATTATGATTTGTGTTTTCATAAATAAATAGGCCAGTGTTTCATAGTGAGTCAAATATTGTGTTGTTCATTTTGTAAGTGTAAGAGTTACTTCCCTTGGGATTGACTCGGAAATCGTGATGGACAAAATCATCGTTTTTCATACAAAATACACATTTTTATTTAATGACACTTTTACATATCATGTATAATACATATACAACGATGAAAAAACATTGATTTTGCAGAAATAACACTTTGATTGTTCTATGGCGTGAATATACACGTATGGCGTATTTTAGTGTAAAGTGCTCTCACCTGGCTGCGCAAACAAGATCGATTTTCTTACAAAGTACACATTTTTTTTCAATGAAACGTCATCAGAACCTGTAAAAGGGACATACCAACGCAAAAAACAATTCATTTTGTGAATATATCGTTTTTATTTTGCTATGGCGTGCGGAAAACCCCTATGGCGTACCTATGGCGTATAATTCCCTATGGCGTATTTTAGTGTGGCCGCAGAGAACTGCCGATAAAGGTAATTTTTGTTTCATTATTTGAAATACATCTGTCTGACCACTATAGATTCCACATTGTGTGCCATGTTGTGTTCTCTAATAAAGAACTTGCATACTTCAGGGCGTGTGCTGTTGTTTATTCAATCACGGCCGTTCGTCCTCATGCTACATAAACATGATATTATAAGGTAAGGTAAGACTAACCGATAAACATGATAGTACGTTATACTAATCGATAAAAACGACATGCCACTCACTCAGCACGAAGGGAAACCGTTATTATACATATTGGTCTCCATATACATGTATATGCCATAAATAATCGAGTAAAAATACAAGATATGATACACAAGTTCTTTCTAGGTTACATGATCTACCAAGAACAAGAATTACTTAGTATCTATATACGCTTCTATATACTCCATCATCCAAGAAACCCTTGAATAGATTTTAAAATAAAACGCTGTGATCTTGCTAGCATTGAAATTCAACTTTTTGGTAGACACCACAATTCACACCCATAAAGTGCCGAAACTTAAACTTTTGATTTAATTATTTAACCGATAGATAGAGGATTTAACGCACATAGTTGAGCTCCACTTTTAGTGAAGGTAATGCTACCACTTTTAAATTAATTACAAACACGTACTGTGCGTTCAATACTATTAAAATTATAATTTAACATCATACCAACATGTGTAATATCCTTAACCAATGGGAGAAGATGCTCGTAAAAATATAGATTCGCATCAATATTGCGTTTCTATTTTGTGTAAAGCCGACTTCTAGCCTAAAAAGCAGAGATAAAAACATTTATCATTTTCTTTGTGAAATATGCATGAAAAAAATCTCTGGAAACCTGGGACTGATCCGAAATGGACAAAATACCGGAAATAAATGTATTACCTCTATTCAATTTCAATTCCTTTATTAACTGTGTGCCATATTGCCCATTGGACATATTATATACACAATCGTAATATACGTGAACAACAGCTATACAAAATACAAAGTGGAGAACGAGTTAAGAATCTGTACATATAGCATGGATCTTATTGGCTTCGAAAATAAATTTGCATGGCAAGATTTAATTCACTTACATAAGTTACGTTTTCACCGCTGGTTACTGGTATAACTGACATATTGATATATACACGGTTACTGAAAGAGACAGCTTCTATCTTTTTATATAACAGTGAAAAATTATGTCACTTCACAGTTCTTACATTGAAGAGTCGTGAAACTGATAATAAAGAGAGTCAGTCTGTAAATGAAAAAAATAAATAAATAAAAAAAATCTAAAAAAAAATATCTAAACTTCTTTTTTTATGACACAGGGATTAATCCTCTATATAATATCTCGTTTTTGAAATTATTGTATATTGTTAATGTGCCACTCGAATGTAATTTCATAAGAGTTTAAGGAATGTATTATGTCAAAAGAAACGTACCCAGCTGGTTATTTGCCAGTGATCAATTACACAGAAAAAAAACAAAAAACAAACACACACACACACACACACACACACACACACACATATATATATATATATCAATTTTATACAGTTATTTTTACACCTGTTCAGCCTCTTTTTTTATATTTATTGACCTTCGTTCTGTATCTTTAAAATTTTGACCTTCGGCTAATCCATTATACGGCTTATAGTATACTGTTTTTTTATCAATTCATCTTAAAATCATGAATGGCTCGAGTTGTTTTAAATAGCCTGGGGTGCTGACGTCTGAACGAGGGAATCTATAACCTTTGCTCTTATTGCACTTTTGAATGATTGAAATAAAAATTTAAAAAATCTCTGGTGTAAAATTTCTACGTAGCTTGTAATGAATTACTCAAATTAGCCTCCATATACATCTATATAAGGATATTACAATAACAAACCGAAGGTATGATAATTAATGTGATATGTTTGACTTGGTGGCACACGTTGTATTTAGCTGTATGACGATATACACTTGTGCGCTGTTCCGGTCAATTCAACAGTGATGGCCAAAGCACGTTCTCTAAAACTCATTAAAATATTTAGATCCCGTTAAACACAAAGACGTGTGCAAGGGTTGTGTAAACAAATGCATGATAGAAAGCATGCAAATGTGTCGACTAAACATACAATGCATTAAAAACTTTTGTAACTGAAAGATAAATAAGCCTCCTTTCAACAGTACATGAGAGACATTCTTTAAAAAAATCAGTAAATAAACTCTTTCAAACGCATGCATCTTTTTCACTTTTGTATGTACATACAATGTGTATTTGTATCAAAATGGTCAATCATAAGACACAGAAAATGGAACTTTAACGCATCGTCTGCTTAAGTCTAGAAACAGAACAGAATTTAGGTGTATAAATCTCGCATTGACATTTACGTTACAGATTAACGTCAAAACATAAAATGAACTGCATCATAATGTGATGGATTAGCCCCTTGAAAGGTCGTGGACTAGATATTCCCTAAGGTGACAAAATACAGAAAAAGGACAAAACAGGTATTCCGTATTCCTTCGATATTTTATTTGTAATGTTATTATGTTGATTTGACACAAGTAATCGCGATTTTGCAAAATTAATTCCATCGCGTGTTTTCGAATCACTTGAAAAGAGTCAATACATATACTATTTGAATTTGAATTAAAGGCATCGTCGTTTTTGGGGGTTTTACTTCTTGTTGTTGATTCCACTTGCTTTTATTGATTATAACCGAAACTGAATTGATCTTTTGACCGTTTTGTTTTTAAATAAATGCAACTTTCGTCACTTCAAGCACCACAAGTCAATAACTTTCATATTTGTTTGTTGATGGAACGTCGCGTTTAGAGAATTCTTCATTAATTAACGTATATAATGATGCTATTTCAATCCGATCGTATACACATTTGGTAATCCATGATATTCTGTTGCGGCATTTCCAAAGATCTTATCATCAATTCCTGAAATCAAATTTTACATTACATTAGCTTATCACACATTTGTGTTCATATGCTTTATAATGTTAGATGTTTTTATTTTCCAATGTTGATGTTCCCGTTAGAAATAGGATGTAAAATGTATATAGTTATGAACATAAAATATTTATAATACAGCAATAGAATCCTATTACATATCTAACTAATGATAACATGAAATGCCACACAGCATCAGTCAAACCAGAAAGAAACAAAAGCATTGAAATACATCGTTTTTATCCCATATTGAAGTTGCTGTTATAACAAATCGAATGCTAAAAGATCATTTATATTTTAAACAAAGCCTTGAGAGCAAATCTTTTGGTAAAACAATTCGATATTGAGGATCATAAACGACAGCATCTATGCAATTTAATTCAAGGAACATTGAAATCATGTTTCGTTGTAAATCAAAGGGACCAAACGCTCAATTACACACATTCGACCCCGACATATTAGCCAAAAAACCAGCCTTTGGACGAATGTCGTTTCCTAGCATTAGTTGTATAAACAAATCATACTAATGAAGGCGATATATGTGGCAATATATGTGGCAGTGTTTGTTATTACATACCAGGGATGACAACACCTCTTAAAAGTGGTATCTCCGGAAAAACAGTCCGTAACGATAGTCTCGAACGGTGAACAACGTCTCCTACATACGCATCCCAGTTGTCCTGTGTAATATGGCCAAGCTTACTATAATACGACTCAATAACACATCAATATTAAGAATTCACGCAATGTACATGTATACACACTCTTATTCAGAGACAATGAGTCAGCAGTCATTGAACATTATCCAATCACTATTCATTATATTATTCCTATCTAATGTGAAACTTTACAACTGAAAACTTTTAATTATCAGAATGATTCCATATTGATTCGATATATTTCTGTACATTTCATAACGAGACTTACCATCGACAAACATAATTCCTAGACAAACATGAATAAAACACACCAAGATCATCGTGGTAACAAGTTGTTTGTTCATCTTAAGCATTACTGCATCCGTTGTTGACTGTAATAAACATCTCGGGTTTTATAGGAAAGCGAATGCAAATAATTACAACCATTTATCATTTAAAGCCTATAGGTGGTTTTAAAACGTGAATCACATTGTCATTTATCTTTTTAATGACAGCTTATTCGCACGCCTGTCTCAAAAGTACATGATTCGTCACGGATTATCTGTCTTACTTATGCCCAAAACATGTAGTAGAAAATAAAGAGGACCGCTCTACTGTGTTTTGTTCTTGGCACAAAAATCATGTCATCTCGAATATAGATGAGGCATTAAAATATTAAACTTGTTAAACAGCAAATATAAAACACGTTATATCCACATATCAATCGCCTTTGTTTGCACAGATGGTAGTTTGCAGATAATCTTAATATGGGGAGAAACCGCAGTAACAAGAAAACCTCGTTTTATTGGGATTGGTCACATCTGTTCAAGTCCGACCTGTTGTCGAACCCAGGTCAGTTTGGTTACGTCCGCCATCACACGTCTTATACCCATATGCAGAGTCTCAGTCTTGTTTTGCTGATTAATATTTTATTTTACCTGTCTTTGACAATTCGTAACTTAAGTTAATAACGATGTAGAGACTTTGCTCGGGGGACACTTTTCTCAATTTAACGGCCTTTGACGACAAAATGCTTCTATGTTTTTTGAAGCACAACAGAATTTTAAGGACACAGACAGATGATCCGACGCATTAAGAATATTGTATGTGTGTAAAACACAGCATTCACATTATCTATATCATGTACTCCTAATAAAATGTTGTCAATCAAAGAACTAATCGAACCGTCCTGATAGGTAAATCACATCACCACTGTTGTGAATGCACATAAATAAAATTGTTTTCCATATTAAAAGCCTCATGAAGTTTTCCACTGTCGTATGCCTCGTAGCAGTTCTTTTCACCAAACCGTAGATATACGTCCATTTAAGTCGTCGAGAATAGCGACATGGCCTTGCTCGCTATACCATTGGTATACATCAGTCATTCATTGTTTCTCAGTAAAGGACCATAGATGGATTGGTCGACGGCATCAATATCCCGAATGTATACATAAACGACTTGCCCATCGGTTGCACTGTTATCCCTATTATACAGTCATTCTCTTCATTCAAGAGGGGCGATACCTTCAAGTGTCTCTTCCATAGAATCGCAATTCCACCAACCCCTTTCAGGTGCCTTCTTAGTGTTAAGTCTTTAGGGATACGTGCATCACTGTCCGAACAAAACCGAACTACGGTCAATACTGTTGAGAAAGTTAAGCTGTACTGGCGGTGAACGATGTTCCGTAATGATTGCAATATCCGTGTCACGAAGAAGCTTGACTAGTAAAAGGGTGCCGTACATTACCCCTCGAGTGATCAACGTAAGAAGCTTCACGACAAATATAAGTAAGAACGGGAAAAAACAACACACAATTCAGCGCCATCAATATTGACTGTTAGATCGACTACCACGCTTATCTTCCCCATATCCTTGGCCGTCCGGCCAGATGGATGGATCAGTTGCCATTGCGTAATTATCTTCGCGAACATTAATGTGTGTCGTAGAGGAGGGATAGTCTGTGTCCCAGACCTTAATTAAGCGCATCAAAGTAACTTTCACTTCTCTAACCGCTGTTGTGCCTTTACAAAGTTCATTTTTTTTATCTGAAGAAACATCTAAGGTATTGCGCTACATTAGAAGCTTTTTGCTCCTAGGTCTACGCCGAACACTTCGGAATATGTATGAAGATTTCCTTGTCTTCTCATTTGACTCCAAGCGTTGGGTATTCTGCCGATGCATAGTAGTCATTAATTCCATATGTTTTTCTCGATTTTCTTTTGGATCAACATCTTCATAACGGCCATTGTTGTGTGTAATATACAAGGATTCGTCGATTTCAGTGTCTTTATATACATGTAGATAGGTAGAGGCTCTATGATTGAATCGGTCGCTCTCCCACTACGGAAGTTGTCATGCGTGGCGGGGTCGGGTTGGGCCGAAACTTCTGTTTGCTTGTTGCCTGCATTTACATCTGCATTGGTACCCATTGTAAAATATTTGTAAATACGATCGAATGTACTTGGTGTTCCAATGCATTCATTGTCTTATCTTTTACTTTTTGCGTAGACCGCGTATTTCATCGCCTAGTTCACTTACCAGGTGCCGATTTGCAGTGTCTATTACGTTTGATAATTTCTTCTCTCATTCGACGATCAATATTGTTAAGTCAAGAAAGTTCTTTATCCGATGTCTGTTGATTTACTACTCTCTCCCGATTCCGATATTTCGTATACTATTACTAACAGTTGTGAGTCTGTGAAGGTGATTCTACGTCCTCATCGAAGATGCATTAATTACAGACAAATTAACTTCGTTTATTGAATAATATATGTCTTTGTAGGTCAAGGTATTGCGAACTTTTCCTTCCTCAACACTTCCTTCCACGAAGTTAAACAACATAAACATATTCTCGAGGAACTTGTCTTCCGCACAAAAATTACCATCGTTTATTCCTTTAATGAGAGTTCCAAGATTTTCCCACCAAGGCGACACGATATAGCGATTGTCTAACGTAGGATAAACCGTTTGGCTTGTTGTTGGGTTTTTTGTATACTGACCGCACGTTTTTCCTAATTTCAATTTGTCACGTCCCTCAACTATTTCTGACAACAGAGCGTACAATATTTTGTCTGCTGGATTAGAGAACATACTTGCTTCCTCAATCTCTTTATCGAACTCTACCGAGTTTCACAAATGTTTTCTTTTGCACCATATTAGCACATGGGACAGTGCTATTATCAAAAGTCTTTATATACGTCCAAGACCATACCCATATCGTAATATTCATCGATCAGTAACATACACACTGATAGCCAGAAGACAAATAACGTGTGTTAGTATGTCCAACATCACCGCTTAATTTATCAATATTGGGCACACTTCAAAGAGACAGTTCATCAAAGTTAATGCTATGTAGGGCAAGACAAAATCGGGTAAATACTGACAGTGTCCGATCACTTTGACCCCCATATCTGCTCAATTCAATTTTGGCTAATTCATTATACGGCTGATAGTATACTCTTTCTATTAATTTATCTTAAAATCATGAAAGGGACGATTTGTTTAACAGCCTGGGTGTTGACGTGAGATTGAGGAAATCTGTCACTTTTTCTGTTTCTTCAACTTTGAATGATTTGAAAGCTTTTAAAAGCCTCCGGTGTGAAGAAGCTACGTGGCTTGTAGTGAAGTTATCAGACTGGCCTCCGTCTATATCTATATACGTGTATTTCACAAACTGTTCATGTGCGTATTTGGCATAGATAAGTTTTATTATGTATTATTATTTATTTTCATTGTATGTTGCGGTTAAAATATTTACATGACACAGGATGTAATGACACAAAATCAACAAGGCATATTGCCTTGATTTTTGAACAAAATATTTATTTGCGTGCTTGCTCTGCTATATATTTTGTATATGATTTACGATAAGTCGTTCGAAATTCATCATTTATGATGTATATGTGGTTAGTAATAGATGGAATAACCCAAGCGTTTATTAATGCTTATTTCCAACGGTGAATTTTACACTATATAAATTATAATAATACTCCCATATGTCACCACGTCACGAAATTAAAAAAAATATATGAAAATTTTAGAATAATAATGTAATTTGGGAAACAAATCAAAACTATAATAATTAGCGTGATAAAACAACAGTGATGAGCATCGTATGCTCTCTGAAACTCATTAAAGATATTCTTATTATATAGGTAAGGAAGAAAATGTTCCATGTGATGAGTCTTCCGGCACCTACAAAGTAGATAAGACTAGGCATATTTATATCACGTTTAACACAATACGTGTTGAAGGATTCTGTCAATAGATAAATGATCGAAAAGGATATGCGTCGACTTAACATACAATGTATTAAAAGTTATTTAACTGAAATATTAAATAAGCCTGCTTTCAACTTTACATCCGATACATTCTTTAAAAATCTATAAATAAACTCTTTAAAACGCATGCATCTATTAAAATTTATACGTACGTATGTGTATTTGAATCAAAAATATTCCATCGTACGACACTGGACATGGGATTCTAACATTTCTTCTACTTAAGACTAAACACATTAATTAATTTAGGTAAGTAAATTTGAGCATTTGGGTTATAGATTATAATTGATCGCCAAAAACAAAATGAACTGCATCACGATGTGATGAATTAGCCCGTTGAAAGGTCGTGGACGAGCTGTTCCCGGAGATGACAAAACACCTGTGGAAGAAAGAAGACAAAACAGGTATTCCGCATTCCTTCGATATTGTATTTGTAACGTTATTATGTTGACTTGAAACAAGTTATCGCGATTTTGTAAACTTAATTCCATCGCGTGTTTTCGAATCACTTGAAAAGAGTCAATACATCTGGTATGTGGTTTGAAAAAAAAGGCATCGTCCTTTTTGTATTTCTGATTGTTTCCACTTGCTTATTGACACAAGAGTTCTGGCCTACTATAATCATTTTAATCAAAACAGAATTGACATTTTGAACCGTTTCGTTTTAAAATAAATGCGACTTGCGTCATTACAAGAACCACAAGGCTATTAATTCTATATTTGTGTGTTAGTGGAACGCCGTGTTAACAGAATTCTTCATTAATAATGAAGAAAAAGAAGAAGAAAAAAGTATATTGTGATGTCATTTCAATCCGACGATGTTCAAAATAGGTAAGTCATGCTATTCGGTTGCGGCTTTGCCCAAGATTATTCCCTGAAAACATAATTGAACATCAAATTAGCTTATTACACACATATATATATATATGTGTTCATATGTTTTTTTAAAGATTCATTTTTCGATTAAATGAGACACTTATTTTCAAAATTATCAGCATACAATATTTCTAACACATTTGCCGCAAATATAATCCAATCACAGATTTAACGTATGACATGAAAGGACCCACAACATCAGTCAAACCACTCATAGTCACTTAGAAATGCATTTTGAAACTTCGGTTTTACTTTTTCTGAAAAAAAAAATAAATAAAGATATGTCATAATGTTTTCTTCTGTACTTTTGCGATGTGGAATATACATTTATTGCAAAACATACCTTTAAAACATACTGCAAGATGCCATTAACATTAAAAACTTTTCTGCAATTATTCACATAACAATAAACTGTTAAATAGAGTAACAGACCAAATACTTTGTCACAAATATCTTAAAATTGTATGCTTAATTGACAAATCTACACATACTTTCAATCTTGTTCATCTCTGTTTCATCCAGATGAAACGGTTTAATGTTCTTCTTACTCAAAGTGAATCTGCAAGGTAAAAGTGTCACTATAGACAAAATTTTGAATTACAAAATTATATGATATATAGATGTCAAATTATGGTTTTTGAATACACATATAAAACACAGCAGAGGCATCATAGCTGTTACAGAAAACCACATGCATGGATGTCAGCCATTTTGTATACCAGATTCTAAACAACTTAACGAGAGGCAAACAGTATATATTATATTTAGAGATCGAGAAAATGTATTTCAAGAAGTCAGAACTATCTGTACATAATTCATCTGCTGACTGTCATTTTATACTGTGACTGTTGCAGATGGGAAAGATTGGGAGTTCCTTTCCACAGCAGCCAGAGTTAATTATACCAAGCAACCCTGACCGTCATTAATTATTGGCATACCCTTATTAGGTCAGATATGGTATGTGAATCAACAAGGCAACTCCAACATAACTACCTATAAATTATACTTACTCATCATTATCACTTTTAAAGTAGACAGTGATGTTGTCACCAGAAAGCCTGGTGACAATACCGGGCCAACCATTTGGGTAACCTTTCATATTGGCACATACCACATCTCCTGAAATATTACAAATGAGAATGTCATTCATTTACTATGCATGTGAAATTTAACAAAAAAACAAAGTAGAGAAAACTTTGATCCCTAATCTTTACCTTATAAGAGTTGTAATACATGCACATGTGAAATACTTGAGTACTGTTTTGTATAAATTTAATTGTTAATAATATGGGAATGCTCGAGACAATATACAATATCACACATGTACTTATAGTAGAAAAAAATCTCAACAAATGAGACCAAGTATACAAAGCAGGTACTGTAAAATGTGAATGATGTGGAAGTGAAAATATATATAGGGATCAAATTTAAAAGATTCTTTTTTTCATCGAATCTGGCAGATAATAATGATTGTGTATCTTCACTACTTATAACCTTGTTATAATTAATGAAAACACTGAGCTGTATAAATTTGCTAATATAATTCAAAATTCCATTCAGCAAGTGACAATTATAGGAACTTGCAATCAATTGTTAGTGATGCAAAGTAAAATCAACATCTGCAAATATGGATTGGTTAATATCATTGTAAAATGATCGATTTGTGTATGTCTCAGTCTCTGACATAGTTTTGTTTTTAAGGAAATTAGGAATGTTCATAAGATTCTCCTAAATCCTGATACCTACCAATTTTATACAAATTTACTGCAGCGAGCTCCTCTCTTGGAGTCCTCTTCTTTCTCCTTAACATCTAATAAATTAATATTTAAAATGCAGATATCATTTTCAAGTGTAGAAATACATAATACAAAACATTACAAACAAACACATAATTGTATAAGATATTATTTATGGATGAATACAGAAGAGAATGGCATCTCAAGTTTTGTCATACATAAGGCAATTATATAAATAACAAAATGAAATCTAAAAAAAAAATTAAAAGGCAATATTTATCAAAGAAAAACTGAATTTTTTATGAATTTTGTATGATATTGTGAGAACTTTTTTAATGGCTTTCTCAGTGATCGACGTTCTGCCTCAACATTTTACGTCACGGTAAAAGTTCGTCACGATGCAGTACGATATCATTACTTTGGGATGCAATAAACTATTTTCTACCCGGAAGTATTTAGATGCTTACCAAACGAGCATATATTTACACATCTGTATTTCAAGCCAATGTTGCAACAGTATTGAACAAATTTTAGCATTGTTTCAACGTTAAAGAAATGGACAATATAATCGCCGTAATCTTCTGTATAATCCAGTCTTTTGAAAGAACAGTACTGTAGGCTTGTCACGAACTCTTTAAATTGCCAAAATTTGACATATCCGATTGCTTGTTTTGCAGACGACGCTCTTTCAGCCATGTTTTTAACAAAATGTTTAAATACCCCATGAAACCAGTAAGTTATCAATCATAAACACTCACCTCAGCCTTGTCCAGCTATATGCTTACTGCGTTGATACGAAAATGAGGTTCACACGAAAAGGCGCGAGGATGTACATAATGTATCATGGTGACTTCCGAAAGTAATTTTGGCGGGAATTACACAGTGTGTGTGTATACGGTGACTGTGGTCTCATCGATACACCCTACGTGGCTACACACTGTGTGTTGACTTACCAGCGTTGTTGTGAGATATCCCCTAAAATTTCGTCTGCGCACTCAGATTAGAGTTTGAAAGAACATGATGAGGTAATGAAAGCGAGGTAACGGGAAAAAGTACCTCGCTTTTTAGGTCACCTGAGACAAAGTCTCAAGTGACCTATTCTAATCCCCTTTTGTCCGTCGTCGTGCGTCGTGCGTCGTCCGTCGTCCGTCGTCCGTCGTGCGTCCGTAAACAATTTACATTTTCGACTTCTTCTCCAAAACCCCTAAACCAAATTCAATGAAATTGGCAGGAAGCTTCTATGGCTAAAGGTCAACCAAAATTGTAAATTATATGGTCCCCACCCCCCAGGGGCCTGAGGGGCGGGGCTAAAAAGGGTCAAATTGACTAAAACTTCAAAAATCTTCTTCTCTACTCTCAGATATGGTGGAATCAAACACTCTTCATAGATGGAAGGGTCTTAAGGTGCTTTACCAAAATTGTAAATTTCATGACCCAGGGGTCTCACGTTTGCCCCTGGGGAGGGGGTAAACTTTACTATAGTTTATATAGGGAAATCACATTTTTGACTTTTATGTGTTTTATTTCTATTGGAATTCATTCTAATATGGTAAACATTGTCAGCATGGGATGACAGTTTGATGGCATGCACATGTTGGCCCTGACTGACCCCCAGGGGCTGATGGGCGGGGCTAGAAAGTGCCAAATTGACTGAAATTTTAAAAAATTTCTTCTCAAGACCGAAATAAGTTGGAATCAAATACTCTTTAAAGTTGGAAGGGTCTTAAGATGCTTTACTAAAATTGTGAATTTCATGACTCCGGGGTCTCAAGTTTGCCCCTGTGGAGGGGGTAAACTTTACAATAGTTTATATAGGGAAATCACATTTTTGACTTTTATTTGTTTTATTTCTATTGGAATTCACTCTAATTTGGTAAACATTGTCAGCATGGGATGACAGTTTAATGGCATGCACATGTTGGCCCTGACTGACCCCCAGGGGCTGATGGGCGGGGTTAAAAAGGGCCAAATTGACTGAAATTTCAAAAATCTTCTTCTCAAGACCGAAATAAGTCGGAATCACATACTCTTTATAGTTGGAAGGGTCTTAAGATGCTTTACTAAAATTGTGAATTTCATGACCCTGGGGTCTCAAGTTTGCCCCTGGGGAAGGGGTAAACTTTACTATAGTTTATATAGGGAAATCACATTTTTGACTATAATTTGTTTGATTTCTATTGGAATTCATTCTAAGTTGGTTAACATTATCAGCTTGGGATGGCAGTTTGAGGGTATGCACATGTTGGCCCTGATTGACCTGGAGGGGCTGATGGGCGGGGCTAAAAATTGTCAAATTGGCTGAAATTTCAAAAATCTTCTTCTCAAGACCGAAATAAGGTAGAATCAAATACTCTTCATAGTTGGAAGGGTCTTAAGGTGCTCTACTAAAATTTATTAATTTAATGACTCAGGGGTCATAAGTTTGCCCCTGGGGAGGGGTTAAATTTTACTATAGTTTATATAGGGAAATTACATTTTAGACTGATTTGTTTGATTTCTATTGGAATTCATTCTAACTTGGTTAACATTTTCAGCATGGGATGAAAGTTTGATAATATGCATATGTTGGCCCTGACTGACCCCTGACGGCTGATGGGCGGGGCCAAAAAGTGTAAATTAAATTAACTGAAATATTTCAAATCTCAGGTGACCGTTAAGGCCCATGGGCCTCTTGTTTTTGTTACCTCGTTTCGTGGTTGTGTACTCAGGGTCGGTACCTCGCTTTGTAGGGTACACCAACACACACACACACACACAACACACACAAAATATCTGTCCCTGTACACCTCACTACGTGTACGTGGCACCAAATTTAAAGGCCAAGTCAACAAATATCTGTCCCTGTACACCTCACTACATGTACGTGGCACCAAATTTAAAGGCCAAGTCCATCTCAGGCGCACCATCTCCACATGCAAATACACAACATAAAAAAAAGTTGAGAGAAAATAATTGGGGTTTTTCACGGACGCAAGGCTAGAGTCTTCCAACCCTACATATACTCGTTCTATGAATGGTTTCCTATCATTCATATCATCAAATTTCAGGAAATGTAAATTATAATCAGACAATTAAGGCGCATTTTGTGCGCACTTTATGATAACTATTGTCTTCACAGTTGTAACAATGCGCGACACAGGGGACCGATATCACGTGTTTGCGTATGAATTCATTCCAACGTGACCATATTGACCAGTGAAAATATTGCTTACAAACTGTCCCTATGTAACCAGTGTTTTCACTGGATGCCTGTCAATCGGATTGAAATTTGTTCAGCGTTTTGAAGTTTAGCGTCACTTTTGCGCGAGACTTGCTATTCAGAAGACTTGGTCTAATCCAGTGCTGTGTGTGAGTATTTTGTTGAGTAGAAGCCATTGTAGATTTTGAATTTTTTTCAGCGACATATTTTCATTTTCAGGGTCAAACATTTTATCATATTAGTGTAAAACCTGTATAGTAAGACCTTGAATGTTTTATTTCTGGTGGGGGTGGGGGAGTGTCCTTGGTTGGGGGGGGGGGGGGAGTCCTTTATGCTAAGACCTTGAATGTTTTATTACTGGTTGGGGGGATCCTGTATACTAAGAAATTTAATGTTTTATTACTGATGTGTGTGTGGGGGGGGGGGGGGGGTCCTTTATACTAAGAACTTGACTGTTTTATTACTGGTGGGGGGGGGGGGGTCCTTTATACCAAGACCTTTAATGTTTTATTACTGGTTGGGGGGGGGGGGGTGTCCTGTATAGTAAGACCTTGAATGTTTTATTACTGATGGGTGGGTGGGGTCCTTTATACTAAGAGCTTTAATGTTTTATTACTGGTGGGGGGGGGGGGGGGGGGGGTCCTGTATAGTAAGAACTTTAATGTTTTATTACTGATGGGTGGGGGGGGGGGTCCTTTAAACTAAGAGCTTTAATGCTTTATTACTGGTTGGGGTGGGGGGTGGGGGTCCTGTATACTAAGAACTAGAATGTTTTATAACTTAACTGATGTGGGGGGGGGGGGGTCCTTTATACTAAGACCTTTAATGTTTTATTACTGGTTGGGGGGGGGTGTCCTGTATAGTAAGAACTTTAATGTTTTATTACTGATCGGGGGGGGGGGGGGTCCTTTATACTAAGAGCTTTAATGTTTTATTACTGGTTGGGGGGGGTCCTGTATAGTAAGACCTTAAATGTTTTATTACTGGTTGGGGGGATCCTGTATACTAAGAAATTTAATGTTTTATTACTGATGTGTGTGTGTGTGGGGGGGGGGGGGGGGGTCCTTTATACTAAGAACTTGACTGTTTTATTACTGGTGGGGGGGGGGGGGGTCCTTTATAGTAAGAACTAGAATGTTTTATTACTGGTGTGAATGGGGGGGGAGGGGTCCTTTATACTTTATTACTGTTTGGGGGGGTCCTGTATACTAAGAAATTTAATGATGTTTTATTACTCAAGGGGGGGGGGGGGGGGGTCCTGTATAGTAAGAACTAGAATGTTTTATAACTGATGTGGTCCTTTATACTAAGAACTTTAATGTTTTATTACTGGTGGGAGGGGGTCATGTATAGTAAGAACTTTAATGTTTATTACTGGTGGGTGGTGTCCTGTATACTAAGAACTTGGCTGTTTTATTACTGTTGGGGATGGGGGGGGGGGGTGTCCTTGGGGGGGGGGGGTCTCCTTTATGCTAAGACCTTGAATGTTTTATTACTGGTTGGGGGGATCCTGTATACTAAGAACTTTAATATTTTATTACTGATGGGTGGGTGGGTGGGGGGTCCTTTATACTAAGACCTTGAATGTTTTATTACTGGTGGTGGGGGGGGGGGGGGGGGGGTCCTGTATAGTAAGAACTTTAATGTTTTATAACTGATGTGGGGGCGTGGTCCTTTATACCAAGACCTTTACATCAATAATGTATTTATTCTTGAAATAAATTTTCGAATTCATTTAAATAATTCAATATTTATTTTTTTAAATAATTTTGAATTAAGATGACATTTTTATACTAACTTTTTCTGATATAAATTTTTAGATCCAATTTTCAGGTCATTGTTAAATTAAGTCTTCAAATACTTTTTTGATTCTTTGAAATAAATTTTTGAATACTTGAAATATTTAAAAACATATTCTTTACATCAGTATTTTAATATTAAGTATTTGATATATTTTTGAGTTCCCTCTTTACACAATAATGTATTTATTCTTGATATAAATTTTTGAATTCATTTAAATAATTTAATATATTTTTTTTTTATAGAATTTTTGAATTGAAGTTTACATATTTTATACTAGATTTTTCTTATATAAATTTTTAGATCCAATTTTCATGTCATTGTTGAATTAAGTCTTACAATACTTTTTTGATTCTTTGAAATTAATTTTTGAATACTTGAAATATTTAAAAACATATTCTTTACATCAGTATTTTAATATTAAGTATTTGATATATTTTTGAGTTCCCTCTTTACACAATAATGTATTTATTCTTGATATAAATTTTTGAATTCATTTAAATAATTTAATATATTTTTTTTTTATAGAATTTTTGAATTGAAGTTTACATATTTTATACTAGATTTTTCTTATATAAATTTTTAGATCCAATTTTCATGTCATTGTTGAATTAAGTCTTACAATACTTTTTTGATTCTTTGAAATTAATTTTTGAATACTTGAAATATTAAAAAAAATATATTCTTTACATCAGTATTTTAATATTAAGTATTTTATATATTTTGAGTTCCCTCTTTACACAATAATGTATTTATTCTTGATATAAATTTTTGAATTCATTTAAATAATTTAATATATTTTTTTTTATAGAATTCTTGAATTGAAGATGACATTTTTTATACTAGATTTTTCTTATATAAATTTTTAGATCCAATTTTCATGTCATTGTTGAATTAAGTCTTCCAATACTTTTTTATTCCTTGAAATAAAGTTTTCAATACTTGAAATATTTAAAAAAGATATTCTTTACATCAGTATTTTAATATTAAGTATTTGATATATTTTTGAGTTCCCTGTTTACATTAATAATGTATTTATTCTTAAAATAAATTTTTGAATTCATTTAAATAATTTAATATTTATTTTTTTAAAGAATTTTTGAATTGAAGTTTACATATTTTATACTAGATTTTTCTTATATAAATTTTTAGATCCAATTTTCATGTCATTGTTGAATTAAGTCTTCCAATACTTTTTTATTCCTTGAAATAAAGTTTTCAATACTTGAAATATTTAAAAAAGATATTCTTTACATCAGTATTTTAATATTAAGTATTTGATATATTTTTGAGTTCCCCGTTTAACATTAATAATGTATTTATTCTTAAAATAAATTTTTGAATTCATTTAAATAATTTTATTTTTATTTTTTTAAAGAATTTTTGAATTGAAGATGACATTGTTTATACTAGATTTTTTTCTTGTATAAATTTTTATATCCATATTTCAGGTCATTGTTAAATTAAGTCTTCAAATACTTTTTTTGATTCTTTGAAATCAATTTTTGAATATTTGAAATACAAATGTATTTTAAAAAGATATTCTTTACATCAGTATTTTAATATTAAGTAGTTGATATATTTTTGAGTTCCCTCTTTACATCAATAATGTATTTATTCTTGAAATAAATGTTTGAATTGATTTTAATAATTTAATATTTATTTTTTTAAAGAATATTTGAATTCAATCTTTATATTTTTTCATAAATTTTTTAATTTAATTTTCAGATTAATCTTGACATGAAGTCTTAATATTTTTTTACTTATTTTTCAAATACTAATTTTTAGATCCATCTTTTTGGTCATTGTTGAATTAAGTCTTTAAAAACTTTTTTTGATTCTTTAAAATAAATTTTTGAATACTTGATATATTTAAAAAAAACTCAATCTTTATATTTTTTCATAAATTTTTTAATTTAATTTTCAGATTAATTTTGACATGAAGTCTTAATATTTTTTTACTTATTTTTCAAATACTAATTTTTAGATCCATCTTTTTGGTCATTGTTGAATTAAGTCTTTAAAAACTTTTTTTGATTCTTTAAAATAAATTTTTGAATACTTGATATATTTAAAAAAAACTTATTCTTTAATTTTTTTTAATTCAATCTTAAGATTTTTTTTTTTACTTTTACATGAAACTGTTTAAACATAATTCTTCAGATTCTTTTACATCAATGTTGAATATATTTGAATAAATGTTTGAATTCATTTAAATATTTAACTATTTATTCTTTAATCATCTTTTAAACTCAATCTTACATTAATTTTGTCTTGTAGCCATGACATTTTTCAGAATAAATAAGTATAGATTTTTGAATACTTCTTCAGATCATTGTTGAATTTTTTTTTTGATTCTTTGAAACAAATTTTTGAACTGAATCTTCAGAATTTTTTTTACTTTTCTTATAAATTTCTTCAAATACCATTTTTAGCTCGTCTCTTCGAAGAAGAGTGAGAGCTTATGGGTCTACTTCTTTCGCAGCCGCGGCTCAGCCGGTAGCCGCCGGCAGAACCCGGCACGTCACTCGATTCAGAAATCTTGTGCAGCCGGAAATGCGCACGCATCCTATCCGTGAGCCGGGTTTGCCTGTGGCGGGAGATAGGCAAAGGGGCTAACAAGATGGCGGGCGTTGGTGCGGAAAGGTAAGTTGACAAGTGATATTTTTGAAATTCTTTTACCATAACTTGTCCAACCAATACGTTGTATGGGGAAAGTTGAAGTAAAGTCTACGGGATTCAGATAAGTTCAAATTCAATCAGCTATCAAGTTGGAAAAGACGGCAGATGATTATTCATTGAACTGGCAACCCAGTAGCGTAGTCTTGCGTGGACCACGTGTGAAGTGCACAATGCTGCCGGCCCGGTAGATTACACTCCATTCCAGTGCGTGTTGTGTTACACTTGAAGTATTTTTTATTATTATTAAGAACTTTAAAGATTAACAACAAATTTCTTCACCCTCGGGTCCAGTACTATGCGCATTTCAGAAAAACCTACTGTTGCATCGAAACTAAAAAAACTTCCATAATTTATATGGGCCGAAAAATGATAATAAAATCAAATATTGGCTATGGAGTTTTAAATATAGGTATACAACAATCAGCTTAATTCATGATTGCACAAAGAAGGAAGGGGGGGGGGGGGGGGGGGGGGAGGTCTGAGGAACAAGTACATGTAGGTTACAGTTGATCTGAAGTCACCAGAATAGATAAAACCGATGCCTTCTACTTGATTAATAATACATTGTCTATTATTTACAGGACCTACACATTCAAAGTCGTGGATAAGAGGTCAAACACAAGCCATCGAATAAATGTCAACAAGGAAGATGCTGACAAAATCCGGGCTGGTGGTAATTAATTCTTTATATGCAGGCCATTAAAGCAAGCTTTTCGTGAGTTTTGCTGTATAATATATATAGATAAAAAAATAAGATAGAAAAATAAAATAATTAAATCTGAAGGACAGAAAACGTTAGTATAAAAAAATTTCACATTACTTTTTTTAATATATATTTTCCACATAATATAGGTTCTTGGACAATAGTAAATTGAAGCACTTGTCTTATGTTGCCAGGTGATTACTCAATTTGCTGTAGCCTCTCGTCTCCCTTGTTACATTTTATTTTATTTTTGTAGACAAAGAAACCATGGCAAGGCTATGAGTAGAATTGCCCATGAGCGAAGTTGAAGATGCTACAAGTATTGAACAGAGTTCATCAGGATATTCTACCAGTACAAGTAACAGTAGCACTACCTTGGACGAGTCTGGGTCCTATGATGACTTGCCAGACATAGTAGACACCGAGCCTACTGCAACCCCTGCAAATACCCCAACTCAACCCTGGAGTGAGGCCTCCGAAAAACTTATATTGTCATTATATCAACAGATAGAAGACAAAAAAATCCCAACCAAGGGTAAATGGAAAGTAATTTGTAATAAAATGCAGGAAAAAGGATATTATTACACATCAGAACAGTGTCGCCTTAAAGTCAAGGCACTCAAAGAGAGGCATCTGAAGCTACAGAGGAACAAAAGTGGTGAGGGGGCACCAGAGGACAAACTGGAAGATTTCATGGAAAATATATTTAGTGGACAGGCAGATGTTCATCCAGAGATAGTTCTTGATTCAGAAAATAAAGGTTTGATTGATAGATTATTATATGTTTTACATGTTTACATAAATATCATCTGGAACCTATTAAAGCAGTTGTTGAGTAAATTAACACAACATAATATAAAATCCATGGATCTTCATCTTGTTTATAAATGGTTTATGAATTATGATTATTCAGATTTTCGCCTGCCTTATGTGAGAATGTTTTCAATTGTCTAATTTGATCAGTAGTTAACTCTATTTTCCTCCATTCTGTTTTATTATATATTGCAGAAGACCAAAATACTCCGGCAGCAGCAGCAAGCGACACTTTCTCCGATTCAACTCCTGGTATGTATATGTATGCCCGCCACAAAGTGATCTGGGGCATTTAGTGTTCCCCTTGTCTGTCCCGTTAGTTTCTATGTTAAGCATTTGGATCATTAGCTTAGTTCTGGCAGAACTACATTGTCTCAGTCATATACGGCAAGCCATTGTTTATTTTAAATACATATATATGTATTGTATTTCTTATTAATAATACAGATATGACGGGTATCTTTTAAATGTACATATCTATATCAGATATCTATATTTAAATAAGAAATACAGATATCTGTAATATATTGAAACAGATATCTATTTAAAAGATTTCTGTATTTAAATTACACATATCTGTATTTACAATTACATGTAAAAATATATTGTGTTTTAAGCATTTTCATTTGGAAATGTATCATCATGGTGAAAGATTACAAATATGATCTCTATAGCCTCTCACCTCCTGGGTTGCGAGTTCAAATCCCGCTTGGGGGCAGTTAATAAAAATTGTCAAGGGATTTTTCAACGTAGTTTGAGAAAGTTACCAGTTACTTGCTTAACATATTTTCAGTTCCTCTGTATGTTGTGAAACGCCCACATTTCTGGCAACCACAACTTTGGGAGAAAAAAAAATTGAACCTTCTTGCAGTACTGGAAAGGAGAAGAAGGGGAGATTACCTTAAGCACTACTGGGAATATTTAAGGGATGCCTACATTGTTTTGAATCCCATGACAACACCTAGATATCTCCCAGTGATGAATGAAAAGAATAAGCGCCTAATGGAATTCAAATTCCATCCAGGTTGCAAGAATGGATGCTAAGGTTTCATATGAGTGATCAAAGTTACGGTATATATAACTTTGTATTAACTTGATCAATTTATTAATGTGGGTTTAATATCCAATGAATCGTTTGTCAAATTCGATCCTTAACTGTCCCTTTTAGATATTTGCTGGACAGTCCACTTGACAATGTGCTAAATAAAGTCCATTAGAATATGAGTTCCACCAAAACAATCCATTCATGTGCCATTAGGGCCATTATATAGTTTCAACATTGATCAGTTGTTTGCATGCAACTACTTCCTTTTTAACAACTGTGCAAGAATTTAATAGAAGTGCTTAACCCTTGCTTAGCCTAGCAATAAATACATTACTTATCCAAAAGAAAACCTGTAGTAAATTTTGCACTTAAAGTGACAACTGAGACAAAGTGTCCCCAGACTTGTTTTGTGAAGATGACAGAACGCCTAAATGTCAATTTTATTTTTGATATTTAATTATCTTGAGACTTGACACTGAATTAACATTTAAAATAATGTTCTTTTTATTCAGAGCTGCCAAAAGCAAAACGTCGAAGATCGGGAGTCCAGGAAATGATGGACTACCTCCAAGAACAAGACAAAGCAGCGGAAAGGAGGCACCACGAAAGATTAGATTTGGTCAAGGAACTTATTTCTGTGTTCAAATCAAAATAGTTTTGAATATTATTCCTGATTCATGTGAATAATACATGTTCAAAAGACTTTATTTCAATTTTATTTCAACAGGAACATTTAACATGTTTAAGTAAACATTTGTAAAGGTCCTGGAGAACATTTTGCTGGTTTCGCAAGCTCGCCAGTCCCAATCAAAATATTCAACAATTGGCTTGGACAATAAATAATGTTAACCAGCTGAGCCCCTTTTGATCCCTTGGGACATTTTGTTTTGTTTTTTTATTTTGTTAGATTCACTTGAAGCACATTGTACTATTATCCAAACTTTTATAATTGTGAGTTATTAAAAGTTCATAATCAAAGCTTCCTTGTTTGTTAATCCTGTATAGCCTTCGCATATATACATAACAAAAACCTGAAGGAAAATGGTTTGTTCCCCGATTGACACATAATACATCATTATTGGCGATAGTTGTCTTTGTGGAGGAAACCAACTACAATGTACATGTACTTAGAATATGGAGAACCAATAGAAGTAAATGGCAATTCCACATATTTAAAAATCTTGGAAATGTTTTCCTGTCTTCATGGGATATGATAAAACAAGGAAAGTATGAATTTAGGCTATACCAGGCTTAAATCAATGCAACAGCCACTGGTCAGCGTGGATTATCAGGGGCGGATAAAGGATTTTCAGTTAGAGGGGGCGTGACCGGCAAATAATGGGGGGGGGGGGGGATTTTTAGCAGGTAAATGCAAAATCCTACATTCTAGTATAATACACGATAGATTCGTGGATTCACGACCTACCATTGGGAGGGGGGGGGGGGGGGGGGGGATTGATACAAATAGTGCGATTTGGTGCATTCTGAGGATTCTTAGAAGCGTTATCAACAACTAAAATTCAACCATTGAAGTAAATAATAAGATATAAACGTATGTTTTTTTTATACTAAAACAAATATTCAGTATAACTGAAAAGAGATGGACGCATATACTACCGGGCACATTGTTTTACTCAGAAAGCAGGGTCATGTGAAGCAATAAAGGTCCTTGCTATAACAACGAAAAAGTTCTACTCGTCAGAAAAAAAATTGAAAACAAGAGGCCCAATGGGCCTGTATCGCTCACCTGGCTCTACAGCAACTTTGAAGTTGATTGAAGTCATTTCTAAAGATACTATGTTGATTACCTCTTTATTCAAATATCATTGTAAGCTAGTTTTATTCATATTAAACATTTTCTAGTCCTTCATTCCAGCATTCTATTGGCCTAATATCAGGTCTTGGAGGCTCTTGGCTATCGCAAAATTATTGTTTACAGATTTGAGCCGATTTCACCCCTGTGACTTTGAATGTAGGTCAAGGTCATTTATTTGAACAAAATTGGTAGTGCTTCACCCCAGCCCAGCATGCTACAGGCCTAATATCAAGTCCCTGGGCCTCTTGGTTATTGAGAAGAAGTCGTATGAAGATTATAGCCTATTTGACCCATGTGACCTTGAATGAAGGTCAAGGTCATTTATTTGAACAAACTTTGTAGCCCTTCATCCCAGCATGCTACAGGCCCAATATCAAGTCCATGGGCCTCTTGGTTATTGAGAAGAAGTCGTTTGAAGATTATAGCCTATTTGACCCATGTGACCTTGAATGAAGGTCAAGGTCAATTATTTGAACAAACTTTGTAGCCCTTCACCCAAGCATGCTACAGGCCCAATATCAAGTCGCTGGGCCTCTTGGTTATTGAGAAGAAGTCGTTTGAAGATTATAGCCTATTTGACCCATGTGACCTTGAATGAAGGTCAAGGTCATTATTTGAACAAACTTTGTAGCCCTTCACCACAGCATGCTACAGGCCCAATATCAAGTCCCTGGGCCTCTTGGTTATTGAGAAGAAGTCGTTTGAAGATTATAGCCTATTTGACCCATGTGACCTTGAATGAAGGTCAAGGTCATTTATTTGAACAAACTTTGTAGCCCTTTACCCCAGCATGCTACAGGCCCAATATCAAGTCCATGGGCCTCTTGGTTATTGAGAAGAAGTCGTTTGAAGATTATAGCCTATTTGACCCATGTGACCTTGAATGAAGGTCAAGGTCATTTATTTGAACAAACTTTGTAGCCCTTCACCCCAGCATGCTACAGGCCAAATATCAAGTCCCTGGGCCTCTTGGTTATTGAGAAGAAGTCGTTTGAAGATTATAGCCTATTTGACCCATTTGACCTTGAATGAAGGTCAAGGTCATTTATTTGAACAAACTTGTAGCCCTTCACCCACGCATGCTACAGGCCCAATATCAAGTCCCTGGGCCTCTTGGTTATTGAGAAGAAGTCGTTTGAAGATTATAGCCTATTTGACTCATATGACCTTGAATGAAGGTCAAGGTCATTTATTTGAACAAACTTTGTAGCCCTTCACCCCAGCATGCTACAAGCCCAATATCAAATCCATGGGCCTCTTGGTTATTGAGAAGAAGTCGTTTGAAGATTATAGCCTATTTGACCCATGTGACCTTGAATGAAGGTCAAGGCCATTTATTTGAACAAACTTTGTAGCCCTTCACCCCAGCATGCTACAGGCCCAATATCAAGTCCCTGGGCCTCTTGGTTATTGAGAAGAAGTTGTTTGAATGAAAAAGTTGACGACGGACGGACGGACGGACGACGGACGCCGCACCACGGCATAAGCTCACTTGCCCTTCGGGCAGGTGAGCTAATAAAGATGTCAAATCTTGCATACTGAGTGAGCTTTTTAATAAAGTTCTATTAAAGTAGAACCTTTATTACACTATTATTTCGGTGATACGGAAATTTGTGTATCCTTACTTTGACAATTTTAGGGTGGGGGCCGTGTGCCCCCCCCCCCCCCCCCCCCCCCCCCCCCTTAAATCCGCCAGTGATCATTTGCCATGTCCCATAACTGTGAATAACAGAGTAAATGACAACATCTAACATTAATGTGTTGATCAGATTATTTAATCTTTGAAAATAGATGACTGCATGAACCTCACTTGAGGAAGTTAAATGGAAAATCTTAATGCTCGGCTGCAATGATGGAAAACATATCAACATTGAACATGAAAAAATATACAAATTCTATTTTGTTCTGGATTTATATAATCTTTAAACTACATTAAGGGTTTTAGACATTGCTTTCATTGTTACTAGTGTGCTAACATTCCTTTATTAATTCACACTGGAACGAAAACAAGAGCGGGTGTCTGGTTAGTAGTTTTCAAGCAACTTCGTTGTTTTTTCAGTTTCGCAGTTGATTTGTGATAACCAGCCGTTTCATAACGCCTTCTGCGTCATTCTCTATTATTTGTCGGATCCCACCATCACCGGCATCAACTTCATCCACATCATCCGATAAAAAATCTTCCATGCCGTCATGGTGCAGAATACAGATGTTATGCAAAACACAAGCGCAAGTAATGATTCGGCAAATCTGGATAATACTCCTGACATTTATGTACTTCAGTCTTCTGAAACGACCTTTAAGCAAGGCAAATGCCCTTTCTATAACTTGCCTCTTTGATGAAAGTGCCCTATTGTATGCCATTTCTTTGCGACTCAAATGTCCAGTGTCTCTGTATGGTGTGAGAAGCCACCGTCGAATTGGGTACGCTGCATCACCAAGTAAATGGAACTGACCATTTCTGCACTTCCTAAAACCAAAGCCCCATAACTGTGAATTTCGTAGCACCTTAGCATCATGAACTCGGCCAGGCCAACCAACGTTTATGTTGATGAACATCCGATTCTCTCGACAAACCCCTTGGAGGATTATTGAATGGAATTTTTTTCGATTGTAATATGACTGAGGATTTCTATTTGGTGCTTCAATTGGGATATGGCAACCGTCCACCGCTCCCACAACATTGGGAAAGTTGTACCGCCCAAGATCATCAATTGTTTGGGCAATGTCTGGAAGTTCGCCATTTTCTGGCCATTTTCTGAACTTTACGAGTAAATGGTTATTTATGATGTCGATAACTTCACTCCTTGCACGTAAAAAAGTGGATTCAGAGACATCAAACCGATGGCTTAGTTCTAGGGTTGTTTCTTGTGAAGCCATATATCTTAAAGTCATTAAAATTTTCTTCTCAGTTGGAACTTCTGGTCTTCCACCTGGATGAGTCCTGGTGCCCATCAATGGGATTAAATGCTGCAGCAATATTTCAAATGTTTCTCTTGAAATACGAAAAAATCTTTTGAACGTGTCTGGAAGATACATGTTAATTGTTTCTTCGTAAAAGCCTTCAATCTTGTACCTCTTTTCTCTTAACCTGCAAAAGAAAAAAGAATGCTCAAAAACTTTTTGTCTTGGGAATACACCTCCCCCCCCCCTCCCCCCTTGCTGGGGTATGAAAATGGTCCCACAAAATGATAGATCTAGATATTAACCTAGTTCACATTTTCACTAAAAATTATGACTAGAATCTTTTAAGCTTATTCGTTCACAGACGCTATATTTC
Organism: Pecten maximus; assembly: GCF_902652985.1. Classification (NCBI taxonomy): domain Eukaryota; kingdom Metazoa; phylum Mollusca; class Bivalvia; order Pectinida; family Pectinidae; genus Pecten; species Pecten maximus. The sequence continues at coordinate 21,007,639 of NC_047024.1, read as the reverse complement.
ATTCGTTAACTTTATTGTCATTTTTGGTGATAAATTACTAAACACACATGCAAAAATCGTAATTTTAATGAAAATGTTTAAAAATTAGTCGATTTATATATAGAAAGATCTATACCCCTTGGTGATAAGGACTACAACAATCAAACAGAGGAGTCCAAGATGTCAGTTTAATGTTATGATGCATTAAATATACTTACAAGGTACTAAATACAGCCATCACCTTGTCTCTCCGTGTGCTCTCGTCATCCTGCAGCTCGGAATCGGCGATCAAGAAACTTACAAGACCGATATTTAGCACATTGTCCGCCATGTTTATTTTGTATCTTCCGGTTTGGAGTCAGCCGGTTTCGCTTCTTTCCACGACATCCATTTCCGGCAGTTGTCGAGCCGTCGGCAGAGCAAATCGAGTAGACCCTATGTTGTCACTCCGGCGTCGGTGTCGGTGTCGGCGTCGGCGTCGGCGTTGGTTTTCCAAATGTTAAATTTTTGGTGCAAGTGTTGAAAGGCATAGTAATTTATGGTAATATGGTCCCTGTGGGGGTCAAACTATCCCCTGCCGGAGTTAAACTAAAAGATTTTTTGGAAAAAAAACAGATTTTTGAAAATTTTTGGACTTAGACAATTTTTGCGTTAAGTTTTTGGTGCGAGTGTTGAAAAGTATTAATACATACCTTTATAATTGTACTAGGGTGCTGATAATTAGCAATAGAGTCCCTCTGGGGTTAGACTATCCCCTGCCAGAGTTAAACTAAAAGATTGTTTTGGGAAAAAACCAGATTTTTTTTTAAATTTTTGGTGCAAGTGTTGAAAGGTATTAATACATCACTTTATAATTGTACTAGGGTGCTGATAGTTGGTAATAAACTCCCTCTTGGGTTAAACTATCCCCTGCCGGGGTTAAACTAAAAGATTTTTTTGGGAAATAACCAGAATTTTTCAAATTTTTGGACTTAGAATATTTCTGCGTTAAGTTTTTGGTGCAATTGTTAAGAGGTTTTAATACATCACTATATAATTGTACAAGGGTGCTGATATTTGGCAATAGAGTCCCTATGGAGTAAGACAATCCCTTCCTGGAGTAAAAATTGGATTTTTTCTTTTTAAATCTGTTTTTTTTTATTTTTGTTTTTAAATCTTTGGACTTTGTGTTAACTTTATATTGTGAGTGTTGAAAGGCATAGTTATACATGGTATTAGGTCCCCTGTGGGGGTTAAACTATCCCTTTCCTGAGTTAAACTGAAATATTTTTTTGAGGAAAAAACACATATTTTAAAAATTTTCGTGCAAATGTTGAAAGCTTTTTAACACATTACTTTATGATTGTACTATTGTGCTGATATTTGGTAAAAGAGTCCCTATGGAGTTCGCTATCCTTTCTTGGGGTGAAACTGAATATAAAACAATATGAAAACGTCACAATAGACAATTTATACCGGTCACATTTTTCAAGGGAGACAACTCTCATTAGGATATGTTGTCAAAAATTGAAGAAATATGTCCAAAAGCAATAAAATTTGTGTTTGATATCTTCATTTAATCTACAATAGCATAGCTTGTCTCCCAAATGCATGAATTCACAAAACATAATCTGATCAAGTAAACAATATAAATATTATTAATGCAATTTGCGAAACCATTCCAATTAATATATTTTAATTATCTATTGACAAACATTTGCGAGACGAGCTATGCTGTTCTCCAACAGCTCTTGTTGAATCCAGATATAGAATTTAGAACTCATTATTTTTATCAATATTTAGTCTTTACTAGAATTGTTTATTCAATCTTCAGATTAATTTTTACTTGTAATCTTAACTTTTTTATCATTTTTTTTCAAATACAAATTTTATTATCTGTTTTTCAGGTCATTGTTGAATTTAGTATTTAAATATTTATTAATTCTTTTAAATAAATTTTAGAGTTGAAATGTTTTAAAATAAATTCTTCAATAATTTTTTTAATTATTTTTTTGAATTCAATCATCAGGTCGCAGCTATAAACACAATCGAATATAAATTGTTGAATGCATTCTTCAGATCATTGTTAAATTTAGTCTTTAATTGTTTTGTTTATTTTTCTTATTTAAAAAAAAAAAAAATTTTGAATTTAAGTATTTTGAAATGTATTCCTGAAAAAGTTTTGGAACCATCACATTTGTTGACTTGTATTTTTATATAATTTTTCAAATATTAAATTTTCAGTATATTTACATAAATGTTGAATTTATTAAAACAAAAATGAATTCATTCAATTTAATATTCATTGTAAAATAAATTTTTGAATTCGATCTTCGGATTAATTTTGACTTGTAGCCTTAACCTTTTTGTATCTTTTTTTAATATAAATTTTTGAATACATTTTTCAGGTTATTGTTGAATTTAGTCTTTAAATATTTTTAAATTCTTAATTTTGCTGAATTCAATGTAAAGAAATTTATTCTTGAATAATAAATTTTTGAATATACTAACAAGATCAATTTTGATCTGTATCTTAAACATTTTTGTGTAACTTTTCAAGATTTTTTTTTTATAATTAATGAAATCATTTTTAAATGTATTTAATATTTTTTTAACTCATTTTTCAGATCAATTTTTAGTTGACTGTTTTTCTGTAAAGATCTATTTTTGATTTTTGAAATTCATTCTTGAAATTGTTTTTGAATTTATTGATAATTCTTTTTAATTGATTCCTTTAGATATTATTTTAAAATTTATTCTTAATTGATTTCAGCTCAATTTTGATTTTTTTTTCAATAATTCTATCTTTTTTTATAAATTGATCTTTTTGCCTCTCAACTGAAGAAGCCCGGGCAAACCTGTAACTTATTATTAAAGGGCAGAAACTCAATTGCCATATCGATTTCATATCATTCACTCTCTATAATTGACTTTCACTATGTATTTTGGCTCTTGTTATTATGACAACAAAATTTTATAAAAGTAACAGTCCAGAAAAAGAAGCATTTTCCAAAATTTATGAAATTATTTTGGCAGTTGAGTCTTGAGGTCATTACACACCTCTTTTAACATTATGGAGCAGTTATCTCCGTTGTCAGTCCATCAGTATCAATTATAGTTAATTATAATTAACATCACAGCTTGACAGGAACATAAAACATGGCCAAATGGTTTTAAGACTTGGGCGATAGGAATCAAATTTGTGGCAAAATGTTTTGTTTTTTTCTTTTCTTTTGGGACTAGTCTGTAATTCGTTTATATAGTTAGGAATGACAAAACAGACATACAGTGAAAGCGCTAGTGCAAAATATAACTCTTTTGTCAATCATCAGTTTTATATATAATTTACTTGAAAATTCGTTAACTTCATCATATGTGTGTATATATAAAGAAAAATAAAACAAAAGCCAAGATTTACCTTCATAGGCGGACTTTATTTGACGTTGCCGAGATATATGACGTCAAAAATACTGATAACGCCATAAGTTAACAACAGCTGTGACGTCATAAACAAAGTAGGGTTATTGTGCATGTAGGTTAGGTTTTAATATGTCGATAAACATTTTTTCTTTCAGTTCTTGAGCGACCAAATACATGAAAATAATTCCTTGAACACTGGTGCATATGTGTGTGTATATTATTAACATATACAAATATAATCAAATATAAATCTTTTAATGCATTCTTCAGATCATTGTTAAATCAAGTCTTAAAATATTTTTATTTATTTTTTTAAATAACTTTTTTTCAATTAAATATTTTGAAATACTATTCCTGAAAACATTTTGGAATTCAACCATCAGAATTGTTGACTTGTATTTTTGTTATTTTTTGAAATATTAATTTTTTCAATATATTCTTTACATCAATGTTTAATTTATTAAAACAGAAATGAATTCATTCAAATATTTCAATATTCATTGTTAATTTTTTTTAATTCAATCTTCGGATTCATTTTGACTTGTAGTCTTAACCTTTTTGTATCTGTTTTTAATATAAATTTTTGAATACATTTTAAAATATTTTTTAAATTCTTAATTTTGTTGAATTCATTCTTGAAATGTTAAGAAATTTATTCTTGAATAATAAATTTTTGAATTTACTAACCAGATTTATTTTGACCTGTAGCTTTAACATTTTATGTATCTTTTCAAGATGATTTTTTTAATTAATGAAATCATTTTTAAATGTATATAATATTTTTTAATTCATTTTTCAGATCAATTTTTTAATTGACTGTTTTTCTGTTAAGATCAATTTTTGATTTTTAGCTCGTCTCTTCGAAGAAGAGTGAGAGCTTATGTCGTCACTCCGGCGTCGGCGTTGGTTTTTCAAATGTTAAATTTTTGGTGCAAGTGTCGAAAGGCATAGTAATTGATGGCAATAGAGTCCCTCTGGGGTTAAACTATCCCCTGCCAGAGTAAAACCGAAAGATTTTTTGGGGGAAAAACCAGAATTTTCAAATTTTTGGACTTAGAATATTTCTGCGTTAAGTTTTTGGTGCAAGTGTTGAAAGGTATTAATACATCACTTTATAATTGTACTAGGGTGCTGATAATTGGCAATAGAGTCCCTCTGGGGTTAAACTGTCCCCTGCCAGAGTAAAACCGAAAGATTTTTTTTGGGAAAAACCAGAATTTTCAAATTTTTGGACTTAGAATATTTCTGCGTTAAGTTTTTGGCGCAAGTGTTGAAAGGTATTAATACATCACTTTATAATTGTACTAGGGTGCTGATATTTCGCAATAGAGTCCCTATGGAGTAAGACAATCCCTTCCTGGAGTAAAACTTTAAAAAAAAAGAAGATTTTTTCTTTTTAAATCTGTGTTTTTTTGTTTTTGCTTTTAAATCTTTGGACTTTGTGTTAAGTTTATGTTGTGAGTGTTGAAAGCCATAGTAATACATGGTATTAGGTTCCCTGTGGGGGTTAAACTATCCCTTGCCGGAGTTAAGCTGAAAGATTTTTTGGGGGAAAAACACACATTTTTAAAATTTGTGTGCAAATGTTGAAAGCTATTATCACGTCACTTTATGATGTACTAGGGTGCTTATGGAATTACACTATCCCTTCTTGGGGTGAAACTGAAAATAAAACAATGTGGAAATGCTCGCAATAGACAATTTATACTGGTCCACATTTTTTTTCAAGGGAGACAACTCTCATTAGGATGATATTTTGTCAAAAAATTGAAGAAATATGTCCAAAAGCAATAACATTTGTATTTAATATATTCATTTAACAACAGCATAGCTTGTCTCCCGAATGTTTGTCAATAAATAATTTATATATATATATAAAATGGTATGGTTTTGAAAATGCATGAATTCACAAAACATAATCTGATCAAGTAAACAATATAAATATTATTAATGCAATTTGCGAAACCATTCCAATCAATATATTTTAATTATTTATTGACAAACATTTGCGAGACGAGCTATGCTGTTCTCCAACAGCTCTTGTTGAAATTCATTCTTGAAATTGTTTCTGAATTTATTGATAAGTCTTTTTAATTGATTCCTTAAGTTATTATTTCAAAATGTATTAATTGATTTCAGATTAATTTTAATTATTTTTTCAATAATTCTAATAATAATAGTAATAATAAATTTTGAACTTATATTTTTTTAATTTTCTTCATTTGATTTTTTTTTTTATAAATTTATCTTTTTTCCTCTCAACTGATGAAGCCCGGGCAAACTTGTTTCTTATTATCGAAGGGCAAAAACTCAATTGCCATATCGATTTCATATCATTCACTTTCTATAATTGAACACTGGTGCATATATGTGTGTGTATGTATTAACAAAAGCAAAAGAAGCCATATGTAGTTATCACAATCCAAGATGTTTTACCTTATATTGTGACAACATTAGTTAAGAAAAAAATGGTCATTTAAAACCCGTGAAACCATTTATTTATTTAACGCTCCTGACGATATTTGCTAAAATCAATTTTCCATGTTCAGAATTATTGCCACTGAAAGTCGGTCAGAGAGAGATATCTGTAAAGTTTCGACAAAGTGAATGAACGAGTAACTACCGTGGTGTTAGGTAGAGTATCAGCTTACAAGGAAACGAAAGCACCTGTTCCGACGGAAAAAAAGTGTTGTACATGTAGGTTTTGTGAGATAATTTTTCATGATTATTTTCGTCTTTATCGTTGGAAGTTACATGCAGAATTTTGCTTCTCAGAGTTAAAATTGCGGTACTATCTTGTGAAAAATGGATGTGGGTTAAATCTTTTTTAGCTCGTCTCTTCGAAGAAGAGTGAGAGCTTATGCCGTCACTCCGGCGTCGGCGTCGGCGTTGGTTTTCCAAATGTTAAATGTTTGGTGCAAGTGTTGAAAGGCATAGTAATTTATGGTAATATGGTCCCTGTGGGGGGGTCAAACTTTCCCCTGCCGGAGTTAAACTAAAAGATTTTTTGGAAAAAAAACCCAGAATTTTTCAAATTTTTGGAATTAGAATATTTCTGCGTTAAGTTTTTGGTGCAAGTGTTGAAAGGTATTAATACATCACTTTATAATTGTACTAGGGTGCTGAAAATTGATAATAGACTCCCTCTTGGGTTAAACTATCCCCTGCCGGAGTTAAACTAAAAGATTTTTTGGGAAAAAAAAACAGAATTTTCAAATTTTTGGAATTAGAATATTTCTGTGTTAAGTTTTTGGTGCAAGTGTTAAGAGGTTTTAATACATCACTTTATAATTGTACTAGGGTGCTGATATTTGGCAATAGAGTCCCTATGGAGTAAGACAATTCCTTCCTGGAGTAAAACTTTTTTTTTTTAAATTGAATTTTTTCTTTTTAAATCTGTTTTTTGTTTGTTTTTGTTTTTAAATCTTTGGACTTTGTGTTAAGTTTATATTGTGAGTGTTGAAAGTCATAGTAATACATGGTATTAGGTTCCCTGTGGGGGTTAAACTATTCCTTGCCGGAGTTAAACTGAAATATTTTTTTTGGGAAAAAACACATTTAAAAAAAAAAATTGTGCAAATGTTGAAAGCTATTTAACACATAACTTTATGATTGTACTAGGGTGCTGATATTTGGTAAAAGAGTCCCTATGGAGTTACACTATCCCTTCTTGGGGTGAAACTGAAAATAAAACAATGTGAAAATGCTCACAATAGACAATTTATACCGGTCCACATTTTTCAATGGAGACAACTCTCATTAGGATAATATTTTGTCAAAAAATTGAAGAAATATGTCCAAAAGCAATTACATTTGTATTTAATATATTCATTTAATCTACAACAGCATAGCTTGTCTCCCGAATGTTTGTCAATAAATAATTTATATATATATAAATTGGTATGGTTTTGAAAATTGCATGAATTCACAAAGCATAATCTGATCGAGTAAACAATATAGATATTATTAATGCAATTTGCGAAACCATTCCAATTAATATATTTTAATTATTTATTGACAAACATTTGCGAGACGAGCTATGCTGTTCTCCAACAGCTCTTGTTAACTTTGATTTTCCATCCTACGTCATCCTAAAGACGCTTGCATAAATGTTAAATATACATTTTGAAAATGACAGGGTTCTGGGTACTGTCCAAGCATAAGGGTTCGTTACAAATGACATTATATGCGAGATTGTAAGTCTTGTAAGTTGAAAGATAAAAGGATGAAAATAAAATTTCAGAGATTGTCAGATTTTTGCAATTTGGTATCTAGGTACATCATTGGACACCGGTCACTATCGTAACCAGCAAAATGGTCGTCATTTACTGTGCTCCGATTTGTCGAATTTAAAATATTATTCAATTTTGTTGAAAATTGGTGTTTAGTGGTTTTGAGGGATGGCGAAAACAGCGGTACGACTGCGAGGTCATTTGGGGGACTTCTGTAAATGTTTCCCATTACAATTAGTAATTGTTCTTTATTTTATTACACCAGAAAATTGGCACTAGAACACGTTAAAGTGCTCGAAAGGCCCGATTAATAATTTCCCATTTCTAGATAGTAATATCCCTGATTCCACTGCCTACAATACTAAGTATTCAATTATATTAATTACCTGTTACCATTATCATGATTTCCGTGACATATGTCCACTACTGACGGAAGATGAAGGTTGATGAAGACAAAATCACGGGAGATCAAACCCCTGTGCCCGCGGATTTGACCTCGGGTTGAAACAGAGGACGCCTAAGTAGCATTTTCTAACCTACCATTCAATACTATTTGACAAGGTTTATTCCGGGGAAATACCGAATCTGTTAATCGAAGCTTCGTCTTTCTTCACACAATTTAGCTATTTAGACTGTATATAATATGAGCTGCAATTTAGATGTGGCAGACGAAATAAAATTTCCGTGGTTTGAGCGGAGCGAATTAGACGGAAATTATTTTCCTTTAGGTTGCGAGTTTGCACGTGCAGTTGACAGTGTATACGTACATAATATCCGAGATCAAGTAATTGCTTATTTTGATATTTTTTATAAGATGGTATACAGGATTAATTGGTAAAATATATGTATTGCATTTCATAATTTTTATGATTTTCACAGTGGGGAATTTAAGGTCTATAGTACATACATGATGTTGTAATGTGTAAATGAGAGTTTGAGTATTTGTAAAATGTGTCTGCGTATACCTATCGCTAGTTACCATGCAATAAATATAAGCAAATTTATTTATACAAGAGTTGAGTTTTTCCTATGAGAAGTGATGCAGTGGCTAAGGGGATATCATTTTATCTTGAGATGTAGGGTTATCATAATCTGAGAGTAAAATTCATAAAACCATATTACTGGCGAAATCCGTCCTTATACAAACTTATACAGTTATTAAGTGTTTGTATAACATCAGTGATCTTGAGGCTAATTAAGGCACAATTTTGTATTTTCTCTGGGTTTTTTTTATACCTATTCCTGCTACTATGTTCTCTAGTTAGCATGGATAAGCCTTTCTTCCGTCACCGTTAATTTACCACCTTTTTGTCACGACTTGAATCCAGAGGGAGATTACTCATATATATGTACCATATTTGTCATACAATTGTCGTCTTAACCATACAATTTGTTCCTCTGGTTACACTGATTGCTGGGTTGCAAAATAAAGTGTGTTAGCGAATTCTGAAAACGAAACCTTGCCGTCAAGAAATTGTAGATGAATCTGGAGAGGAATTTATATTGGTATGGATTATAATAACCGTCAATAACCATTTTCATCTGTTAGTATCAATAATGACAATGCGTCTTGTCTTGAAATCCTATTCTTGGACTTGTCCCGTTTTTCCATATTTTGATGTACCCTTAAACTTTACATGTAGTATCCTTAAAACGCAGAACATGCAATGTTCCAGTACTGCTTCTCCATTGTCAACGACTTTGCTTGGTGAGCGCCTTTCTCCAAATTTAATATACCATATAGCTTCTACCAGAGACGTATATATATATGATATATCTACGCCTCTGCTTCTATATGTCCTTTTACAATAACCAATTCTTGGGAAAAGAAAACGGATGGACTTACGGTGGCTGATTTGTGTCATTTCGTCTTTACCAAATTCGGGGCGAAAAGACGAAATGGCACAAATCAGCCACCGTACTTCTCAGCCATCGTCGTCGCTTTCTGACGGTTCTCTTGATATTTTGTGTTGTATGCGACTTGAGGTCAGTTCTTGCCGGACAAGATGATGTTGTAATGTGTGAATGAGAGTTCGAGTATTTGTAAACTGTGTCTGCGTATACCTATCGCTAGTTACCAATAAATATAAGCAAATCTATTCATACAAGAGTTGAGTTTTTCCTATGAGAAGTGATGCAGTGGCTAAGGGAATATCATTTTATCTTGAGATGTAGGGTTATCATAATCTGAGAGTAAAATTTATAAAACCATATTACTGGCGAAATCCATCCTTATACAAACTTATACAGTTATTAAGTGTTGTATAACATCAGTGATCTTGAGGCTAATTAAGGCACAATTTTGTATTTTCTCTGGGGTTTTTTTTATACCTATTCCTGCTACTATGTTCTCTAGTTAGCATGGATAAGCCTTTCTTCCGTCACCGTTAATTTACCACCTTTTTGTCACGACTTGAATCCAGAGGGAGATTACTCATATATATGTACCATATTTGTCATACAATTGTCGTCTTAACCATACAATTTGTTCCTCTGGTAACACTGATTGCTGGGTTGCAAAATAAAGTGTGTTAGCGAATTCTGAAAACGAAACCTTGCCGTCAAGACATTGTAGATGAATCTGGAGAGGAATTTATATTGGTATGGATTATAATAACCGTCAATAACCATTTTCATCTGTTAGTATCAATAATGACAATGCGTCTTGTCTTGAAATTCTATTCTTGGACTTGTCCCGTTTTTCCATATTTTGATGTACCCTTAAACTTTACATGTAGTATCCTTAAAACGCAGAACATGCAATGTTCCAGTACTGCTTCTCCATTGTCAACGACTTTGCTTGGTGAGCGCCTTTCTCCAAATTTAATATACCATAGCTTCTACCAGAGACGTATATATACATGATATATCTACGCCTCTGCTTCTATATGTCCTTTTACAATAACCAATTCTTGGGAAAAGAAAACGGATGGACTTACGGTGGCTGATTTGTGTCATTTCGTCTTTACCAAATTCGGGGCGAAAAGACGAAATGGCACAAATCAGCCACCGTACTTCTCAGCCATCGTCGTCGCTTTCTGACGGTTCTCTTGATATTTTGTGTTGTATGCGACTTGAGGTCAGATCTTGCCGGACAAGACGACCTCTATTCTCGTAGCCTTTGGAGACTAATGCTTCAAATATTGATGATGATAGTGTCTTTCACGTGCCATCGTGTACCAAATACTGGCCACGGTTTCTATTTAGTTGGAGTTGTTTGGGTTATTTGGTTAATCAACATTAATTTTGAAATTTCGTGGGGTCAACTTCATTGCAATCGCTAACAGCAACACTCCCTCAAAGAGCACAGCGTTGCGGAACTGGAATGGGATGAACGCCGGCGACCAGGTAGCTCAATTGTTAGAGCTCGGCTAGTGTTCGGAGGTCCCGGGTTCGAACCCCGGTCTGGCCGTGCAATTTTCCCTCTCCTATTACTTATAGTTACCTATGTGCCATTGTTAAACATTTTTAAAATCCTCTTCTGAATAACCAGGAGGCCTAGAATCACGATATTTTGCCAATAGCTCCCTCCTGGGGCCAGGTTCATAGCTAGACCGTTTCTGATATGCATGCATTTTTTATGATGAATCTCAAAAAAGTTCAAGAAAGACGAGCTTGACCCATTTTCTGTATGACGGGCACACTTAGTTGAAACAAATAACCCGTTCAGGACCGTTCCTTCACCAGAATAATTTGGGTCTGCTTTTGAGCTGCTCTATCTCATTAGCTAGAATATGGTATCAAAGAAAATGCCATTCGTTCCCAAAATCGTTTCTATTCAGTAACATTTTCACCATTGTGAGTTTGTAAAAAAGATCTTTGGTATTCATTTATGATTTAAATACCCTCTCTTTGTTGACTCCAATTATGAAATATAATTTGCCATTATGCCAACAATGTTCAAATTGTATAAGTATTTCTAGAGGAGGAGTTTTTCCCATTACAAACTCTGGGATATGTGCATTTCCCTCTTACTTCCTTACAACTTGTTTCTTTGATAAAGCCTATCTTGAAAACACCTCACTTTTGACCTAAGGATAGACCATTTGCCCATGTCATTGGGTTCCATCCCAAAGACAGGGACATAGAAAGGAGGTAAATGTTATTCAATTTAACAAACTTGGAGGCCCTTCATCCGAGCATGCTACTAACGAGATGTTATGAAACTAGGGTTCTTGGTTAATGAGAAGAGTTATTAGATTTTTGAATAAAAACAAATATGACACAAGCGACCCTGAAAGTAGGTCAAGGTCGTTCAGTTAGAAGCGCTTCATCCTTTCGTGCTACATTTGACCCTGTGACCTTAAAGGAAGGTTGATGTGATTTATTTGAAAAAAATGTAGCCCTTCATCCTACTGGCCTAATATCATAAACCTAGGGCTCTTATATATAGTTAATTGAGAATCAATTATTTAAAGGGAAATGGTGATGTTGGACATATGGACACCACACCAAGGCACACTCACTTGTCCTTTGTGCAAGTGTGCTAAAAATGCAATTAGTACTCTTTGCTTGATGATTGGCTTTTAAAACAACCAGGCAGTAAGGACTGATTTGCCAGTCATTAGCATTATGTTATTGGGGTGGGGTATCATGCTATCATGTCCAGGTGTGGCATTTCAGTGTGACGACACTATAAAATCATTCACAAGTAGTCCCATCATTTGTGTATATGACCTATGACCGATGGACTGAAGGAGAGAAGACAACACAAAGATAGGAGATTCTTTTGTTTTTATTCTAGCCAATAGCTGACATGTTTTGGCTCCATGGCAAGCTGTCAACATCACAGTCAATTATGAATTATGACATCATCAAAACATGTGTACATAGCAAAAAGTAGTGATGTCATTACACACATAAATATGTACCTTGTTTTGGAATCAACTCTAAATGTTATTTAGTGGACAACGTGTACAATACTGTCATAATACCATAACAGTGTTCCTATCAAAGTGCCATACTCACACATTCACACCAATACACTATACATTCATAACACAATATTACTGATATAGCCAGTTATTTTCACAGGGACGATGTTTACTCACTGGACAAAGAATAGTTTACACAAAATAGATGGATGTCGCCATACCATAATACTCCCATTAATTTGACAGGTAAATAAACACTGAGGTTCTTTTTTTTTTTAATTCGACCCACACAAAACATATCTCAGCCCCTTATACCACACCACACTCTACTTCATGTCTATAACACTATACATGTACTTTATAGCCATACAAAATTAACTTACTCTCTACATTATAATATACTTAACGCCATACTCTATTTATCATATCTATAACAACATACTGAACATCCATACAAAATTTACTTACTCCCTACATTATAATATACTTCACACCATACTCTACTTATCAGATCTATAACAACTTACGTAACATCCATACAAAATTTACTTACTCCCTACATTATAATATACTTCACACCATACTCTACTTATCAGATCTATAACAACTTACGTAACATCCATACAAAATTTACTTACTCCCTACATTATAATATACTTCACACCACACTCTACTTATATCTATAACAACTTACTTAACATCCATACAAAATTTACTTACTCTCTACATTATAATATACTTCACACCATACTCTACTTATATCTATAACAACTTACTTAACATCCATACAAAATTTACTTACTCTCTACATTATAATATACTTCACACCACACTCTACTTATCATATCTATAACAAAATACTTTATATTCATTCAATTTTTTTCTTGCTATCTGCATTATATATATACACTTCACACTGACACATTAAAAAAAACAACATATCTTGTAATATATCTTTGAGCAAGATTAAACAGATCCCACAAAGAAATAGCAAAAACAGCACTGCAAAAACAAATAATAATTACACGTATAATAATAATACAGTAATAAAAAAAACACAAATCCTCATGAAATATTTTTATATCAGTAAACAAAGTAAGAATTGCATACAAATAAATTAATGCCAACATAATTATCTTGATTACATACTTTTGTTAAATTATAAATTAAACATAACAAGAATATATTATACTATTTAATTTTTTGAAACAAATAACATCTGAATGAATGTATCATCTACAATAGTACTACCATAATAAACCTAAAAAGCCTTCCTGTTCCCCATAAACACACCCCGCCATTTACTGGGGAAGAGGATGGATGCAATGTAATAGAACCCATAGAAATGTTGCTTATCTCACCCATTTGTCAATATAATCTTGAATCTTCAACTTGAAATTTAAAAAAAAAAGAAAATTAAATGTAATGTACAAATGTTCCAAAGACACAGTAAATCCGTTCTTTTTAAACAATTTGTTCAGTTCTTATTTCACACGAAAACTTCAACGTTTTAAACTCGCTTACATCACACATATATATCACATGCATGTAAACTTACTAAATTACTGTGCAAACTGGATCACATATTTCTAAATAATTCAACTTATTCATTCATGAATTTCTGTCATAATTTGTTCTCAACCAACAATTGGTTAGCAATTCGTATACAAAAATGACAGGACGACTAGAATAATTTCTATAAGGAAAACATTCACTTGTTTTCTGTTCTGATGTTAATGTTCTTTAACAGCTGTGCTGCATTTTGCAGGGCTACACAAGATATGTTTACCATTATCTAACCGAGATTACCAGCCAGTTCTAAAGCCAATATAAGAATTTGTTCTCTGATATGGCAAGTGAGTGAAAAATAAAATACTGAAAAATAAATTGTAAATGAATAAAAAAAAGAAGTTATCTTTCAAAAAAATATCACATTGTGCAAGACAAAATCTTATGGTGCATGGTTTGCCTTGAGATACAAAACAAATTTTATGTAAATATCCCGATCTATTTCCTGGCAGCTTACATAAAATATTTTAACACAAAGTAAGGGTGGGGCTTGAGTATAGGATAATAAAATGCATCTGTTGGCATTATAACCAAACTACAATAGCTATGGGTAGGCTTAAATATGACTAGGTATGGGGGTTTTCTGGGTAAATACGGTACTGGTAACAGTATTTATCTTTAGAGAACTTTCTTAATCAGGTTCAAGACACAAACAAAAATACTGAGTTGGAATCAATATTAATGATGTAGTAGCTATTAACCAAGTTAAATGAATGACCAATCTAGTCACTCAAGAGTCAAGTTAGTCATGATCTACAACAGCAACACACTGATCAGTCTAATGACTCAAGAGTCAACCAAGCCTTGATCTAGGGACTCAGAGTCAAAAACCCCATGTAGTCTAAATGTAACAATGCTGATCTGACCTTAGAGACTCGGAGTCAATCAGTCTTGAAATAATGACTCTTTAAGAGTCAACCAAGCCTTGATCAAGAAACTCAGTCAAACTACCCATGTAGTCAAGGTGTAACTATGATGTTCTGACCAAAGTGACTCAGAGTCAACTATCACAGCAACACGCTGATCAATCTAATGACTCTTTAAGAGTCAACCAAGCCTTAATCTAGAAACTCCGAGTGAAATGTAGTCTAGGTGTAACTATGCTGATCCAACCTCAGTAACTCAGAGTCAAGCCAAGGTGACTGAGCATGGATCTAAAACATTTATGCTCATGAGTGTCTGAATTTACAAGATGTGGAATAAGTTTTTTAATATCCTTGTCCTCTGCATTCAGACTGTTGCTGTCATATTCAATGTGTGGACTACTGAGAATAGCGACACCCTTGCCTACATGACACTTGACAATAGCTGCTGGCTGACCCTCAATCTCACGGTACACAGCTAGTACCTCCACATTCTTATTCAGTGATCTTACTTGTCTTGTGACTGATTTCTCCTTCATGCTACCATCTGATTCATGTTTGGTATGAGATGCGACTTCACTTTTCTTGTGGTCGATTTTTGATCTTTTGGCATTTGGTTCTATTGGCAATTTTGATAAATCTGTACCTATATCACAAAATGCATTCCCTTTCTCTCCCTCTGTTCTATGCACTCCTAGTGTGTGTGTCAAATCTTCAGGTCCATATTCCTCACAAAACTCAGGCTCCGTATCACTAAAATCTTTCAGTCCCGATTCCTTTTGTTTACTCTCAACAATTTCCTTTTTACTAGATTGCTCCTTTTTAAAAGATTCTTTGCAGTGCTTCTTTAAAACTTGATCAGGAATACGTTTGACAGATAGGAACTGGTCCGCATAAAAGAGAAACATGCCCCCACCATTGAAATAGGCTCGGAGTGTGGTTGGAGAGAGTTGGGTCCCCTTGTCATAGTAGTCCACCAGGGCGGCTCTGGCTCCACTCTCACTGCCATAATTGTAAGGACCCCACACCGGACCAACGCATAAACCTGAAAACCAAACATCACAGAGGTTAGTCCTAATTTCATGGATTTGAAGGCTCAATGTTCCTCAATACATTCCCTCATACCAACACCACTCCCCCTACCTCAAAAGACGCTACCTTGACCTTTATACTTCCCTCCTTCCAATCCCTATCCCCTAACACAAACCCCCATCCCCCACATTAAAAGACGCCTACCTTGACCTTAATACTTTCCTCTTAAAAATGATATACTAGTCAACTACTGCATACTGCATACAGTTGGCCTTTTACCTATATTTTAATATTTTTCATTATTTTCATCCAATTTCCTCACCTGGGAAAAATTTAAGGATCCTTTCCCCACAAACTTCCTGGGGTCCTTTCTTATCAAATTCTATGTAGTCGCATCCAAAGTAAGATCCTGCACAGAGCCCTAGATAGGCTCCTCCTTCCTGGACATACTGTTGAACCTGAAGTGTCCCTTTATCCCCAAGGGCGTGGATATACCCGAGGTCATACCCTCCACCGATCACATACAGGGCTGTTGACTTTTTCCAGTTTCCTACGAAAAATAATTCATGAAAATTGAACCAAAGAATACACTGTTAAGAAGATTATTGTGAACTAATTATCACTTTAAACGGTGTTTAAGTTTGAGTTTCTCGCTTAAGGTTTCTTTTTACAGTACACAGTAAAAGTATAGCTGTTTAGCTCAAATTTTCGTTCTAACTCCCCCACTCTCTAGTCTTCTACTGCTTTAGTTCATGTAATTGGACAATGATTATGATCATGAATAATTATACCTATATAATTCTCCATTAGGTATACTTAAATCCTTTTTGAAAATACATGTAGACATTGTGCAATTTGTGGCAGAAAAGGAAAACCAGCTGTAGAGCTCTCTAAATATACATGTAGTTTCAAATTCTGATTTTTATAGGACACACATATTGCTAGTTCACAGTTAATTGGGGATGTATATGAAGATGGTTCTCAGGATGACTTGTCACACCATATGAATTTATTAATTGGGGAACATGAATGTCAAATGGTTCTCGAATAGACACTCACTTTTTTACATTATTTTTCACATCATTTAATGGTATCAGAAATACATTTTAATGAAATATAATAAACATGAGCTCACCTTCAATAGTCTCCTCCGGGGAGATGTACTTAAAGACATAATCCTTCTCATTCAGATGTCTCTTTAGAGTCTCTACCACGACTTCAGCATTCTCTTCACATGCGCCCTCCCCCAGATACACCAATATTGTACTTCGTGTGGGGTCAGTCATAGTAGATGAGGGACCTGGGTATAGAAAAGTAGAATACATATTATGATGAGAGCTATGGTCAGTGACAGACATGATAACTGAAGTCAGTGAAAAAGTAACTTATCAACAATCTAACTCTCATAAATCGATGAGCTAGCAATACCATATAAATTGCCCACTGGGGATAGTTACAAAGTTGATGTACCTAAAAAGTGATTTTTCAATGATGCAGTGATAAGCAATCGATTTACCCTAGCTGACATCAATGTAACCAAGACATATATACCTGATATACAAGTCTCTGATGTAACTTTTTAAATTATCTTTTAGATGATGTTAGATGTGTATGTTAGTGTAAAAGCAAATACAATAGTTAAGAGCAATAAAAAATATCCTGCCCACATATACACGTAGGTCTCTTACTAGGGACCTCTGCTTGGACTCTTGGTTAATCTTGGAAATTTTGACTAGCGTAAAGCGAGGGGTCTATATGGACGGAATAAAAGACCTAGATGGGACTAAATGGGTGTTCTGGGGTAAATAAATATCTCATTTATCCATATATGTATGGTAGGTGTTGTGTCACACACGATTTGATTGTATTTGCACCAAATTCTTAGCGACACCAAACGGCAAACGGTGTCGGATAATTCCACGTTTTCTTATAGTAGTGCGCTCTGGCCCTACAGACATGGTGCCAGGGCCAGATCAGGAAACTCAGGCTACAATACATGCAAATTGCAGCTAATGTAATTCATGGTAATCCTTTATGGCCTCACCTGGTCGAGGCACAAGCATAGTTAGCTTAATACTGTTGAAGCAGAAAAGCATTTGATTTATCACTTTTGACAAATCAAATTTGGACAACAGTTGATATCTACAACAGTCGATATAGACTGTCCTATTTATGGAAAATGAAAGTGATAATATACATGTATAAACAGCAGAGGGGCG
Organism: Pecten maximus; assembly: GCF_902652985.1. Classification (NCBI taxonomy): domain Eukaryota; kingdom Metazoa; phylum Mollusca; class Bivalvia; order Pectinida; family Pectinidae; genus Pecten; species Pecten maximus. The sequence continues at coordinate 20,989,472 of NC_047024.1, read as the reverse complement.
CGATACGGATATCCGGAATACCTAACTATTTTATTCATTTATTTATTTATTTGATATTAAAAATATTTTTTTCTGTAAACATGCAGACATACTACTAAACATTACAAACCCCATTATACCATAATATTAGTTATCTGGTTACACAATTAGTTTTAATTGTCTAACAAGTACTAGATCTAGGATGTCTGCAATCACAGAAGATTTTCACCCCAGTCAACATTTTGAACTCCTGTTTCTTCCAAGATATATACTGTTCTGCTCTAAGTACTCATTTGTCTGATTATGCATTTTGTCTAGTTCCCGAAGGTTTATCACCAAATCATCATTGAAAATGCATTACCTTTGATAATAAAAATTCAGTCCCAAAACGTGTCCTTCTCAAGGGCCACACTAAAATACGCCATAGGGTATTTTAGTGTGGCCGCAGAGAACTGCCGATAAAGGTAATTTTTGTTTCATTATTTGAAATACATCTGTCTGACCACTATAGATTCCACATTGTGTGCCATGTTGTGTTCTCTAATAAAGAACTTGCATACTTCAGGGCGTGTGCTGTTGTTTATTCAATCACGGCCGTTCGTCCTCATGCTACATAAACTATATGATAAAACACATGATAGAGTAGGTAAGACTAACCGATAAACATGATAGTACGTTATACTAATCGATAAAAACGACATGCCACTCACTCAGCACGAAGGGAAACCGTTATTATACATATTGGTCTCCATATACATGTATATGCCATAAATAATCGAGTAAAAATACAAGATATGATACACAAGTTCTTTCTAGGTTACATGATCTACCAAGAACAAGAATTACTTAGTATCTATATACGCTTCTAACCTACTCCATCATCCAAGAAACCCTTGAATAGATTTTAAAATAAAACGCTGTGATCTTGCTAGCATTGAAATTCAACTTTTTGGTAGACACCACAATTCACACCCATAAAGTGCCGAAACTTAAACTTTTGATTTAATTATTTAACCGATAGATAGAGGATTTAACGCACATAGTTGAGCTCCACTTTTAGTGAAGGTAATGATACCACTTTTAAATTCATTACAAACACGTACTGTGCGTTCAATACTATTAAAATTATAATTTAACATCATACCAACATGTGTTATATCCTTAACCAATGGGAGAAGATGCTCGTAAAAATATAGATTCGCATCAATATTGCGTTTCTATTTTGTGTAAAGCCGACTTCTAGCCTAAAAAGCAGAGATAAAAACATTTATCATTTTCTTTGTGAAATATGCATGAAAAAATCTCTGGAAACCTGGGACTGATCCGAAATGGACAAAATACCGGAAATAAATGTATTACCTCTATTCAATTTCAATTCCTTTATTAACTGTGTGCCATATTGCCCATTGGACATATTATATACACAATCGTAATATACGTGAACAACAGCTATACAAAATACAAAGTGGAGAACGAGTTAAGAATCTGTACATATAGCATGGATCTTATTGGCTTCGAAAATAAATTTGCATGGTAAGATTTAATTCACTTACATAAGTTACGTTTTCACCGCTGGTTACTGGTATAACTGACATATTGATATATACACGGTTACTGAAAGAGACAGCTTCTATCTTTTTATATAACAGTGAAAAATTATGTCACTTCACAGTTCTTACATTGAAGAGTCGTGAAACTGATAATAAAGAGAGTCAGTCTGTAAATGAAAAAAATAAATAAATAAAAAAAATCTAAAAAAAAATATCTAAACTTCTTTTTTTATGACACAGGGAGTAATCCTCTATATAATATCTCGTTTTTTGAAATTATTGTATATTGTTAATGTGCCACTCGAATGTAATTTCATAAGAGTTTAAGGAATGTATTATGTCAAAAGAAACGTACCCAGCTGGTTATTTGCCAGTGATCAATTACACAGAAAAAAAAACAAAAAACAAACAAACACACACACACACACACACACACACCCACACACCTACACACACACACACATATATATATATATCAATTTTATACAGTTATTTTTACACCTGTTCAGCCTCTTTTTTTATATTTATTGACCTTCGTTCTGTATCTTTAAAATTTTGACCTTCGGCTAATCCATTATACGGCTTATAGTATACTGTTTTTTTTATCAATTCATCTTAAAATCATGAATGGCTCGAGTTGTTTTAAATAGCCTGGGGTGCTGACGTCTGAACGAGGGAATCTATAACCTTTGCTCTTATTGCACTTTTGAATGATTGAAATAAAAATTTAAAAAATCTCTGGTGTAAAATTTCTACGTAGCTTGTAATGAATTACTCAAATTAGCCTCCATATACATCTATATAAGGATATTACAATAACAAACCGAAGGTATGATAATTAATGTGATATGTTTGACTTGGTGGCACACGTTGTATTTAGCTGTATGACGAGATACACTTGTGCGCTGTTCCGGTCAATTCAACAGTGATGGCCAAAGCAAGTTCTCTAAAACTCATTAAAATATTTAGATCCCGTTAAACACAAAGACGTGTGCAAGGGTTGTGTAAACAAATGCATGATAGAAAGCATGCAAATGTGTCGACTAAACATACAATGCATTAAAAAGTGTTGTAACTGAAAGATAAATAAGCCTCCTTTCAACAGTACATGAGAGACATTCTTTAAAAAAATCAGTAAATAAACTCTTTCAAACGCATGCATCTTTTTCACTTTTGTATGTACATACAATGTGTATTTGTATCAAAATGGTCAATCATAAGACACAGAAAATGGAACTTTAACGCATCGTCTGCTTAAGTCTAGAAACAGAACAGAATTTAGGTGTATAAATCTCGCATTGACATTTACGTTACAGATTAACGTCAAAACATAAAATGAACTGCATCATAATGTGATGGATTAGCCCCTTGAAAGGTCGTGGACTAGATATTCCCTAAGGTGACAAAATACAGAAAAAGGACAAAACAGGTATTCCGTATTCCTTCGATATTTTATTTGTAATGTTATTATGTTGATTTGACACAAGTAATCGCGATTTTGCAAAATTAATTCCATCGCGTGTTTTCGAATCACTTGAAAAGAGTCAATACATATACTATTTGAATTTGAATTAAAGGCATCGTCGTTTTGGGGGTTTTTACTTCTTGTTGTTGATTCCACTTGCTTTTATTGATTATAACCGAAACTGAATTGATCTTTTGACCGTTTTGTTTTTAAATAAATGCAACTTTCGTCACTTCAAGCACCACAAGTCAATAACTTTCATATTTGTTTGTTGATGGAACGTCGCGTTTAGAGAATTCTTCATTAATTAACGTATATAATGATGCTATTTCAATCCGATCGTATACACATTTGGTAATCCATGATATTCTGTTGCGGCATTTCCCAAGATCTTATCATCAATTCCTGAAATCAAATTTTACATTACATTAGCTTATCACACATTTGTGTTCATATGCTTTATAATGTTAGATGTTTTTATTTTCCAATGTTGATGTTCCCGTTAGAAATAGGATGTAAAATGTATATAGTTATGAACATAAAATATTTATAATACAGCAATACAATCCTATTACATATCTAACTAATGATATCATGAAATGCCACACAGCATCACTCAAACCAGAAAGAAACAAAAGCATTGAAATACATCGTTTTTATCCCATATTGAAGTTGCTGTTATAACAAATCGAATGCTAAAAGATCATTTATATTTTAAACAAAGCCTTGAGAGCAAATCTTTTGGTAAAACAATTCGATATTGAGGATCATAAACGACAGCATCTATGCAATTTAATTCAAGGAACATTGAAATCATGTTTCGTTGTAAATCAAAGGGACCAAACGCTCAATTACACACATTCGACCCCGACATATTAGCCAAAAATCCAGCCTTTGGACGAATGTCGTTTCCTAGCATTAGTTGTATAAACAAATCATACTAATGAAGGCGATATATGTGGCAATATATGTGGCAGTGTTTGTTATTACATACCAGGGATGACAACACATCTTAAAAGTGGTATCTCCGGAAAAACAGTCCATAACGTTAGTCTCCAACGGTGAACAACGTCTCCTACATACGCATCCCAGTTGTCCTGTGTAATATGGCCAAGCTTACTATAATACGACTCAATAACACATTAATATTAAGAATTCACGCAATGTACATGTATACACACTCTTATTCAGAGACAATGAGTCAGCAGTCATTGAACATTATCCAATCACTATTCATTATATTATTCCTATCTAATGTGAAACTTTACAACTGAAAACTTTCAATTATCAGAATGATTCCATATTGATTCGATATATTTCTGTACATTTCATAACGAGACTTACCATCGACAAACATAATTCCTAGACAAACAAGAATAAAACACACCAAGATCATCGTGGTAACAAGTTGTTTGTTCATCTTAAGCATTACTGCATCCGTTGTTGACTGTAATAAACATCTCGGGTTTTATAGGAAAGCAAATGCAAATAATTACAACCATTTATCATTTAAAGCCTATAGGTGGTTTTAAAACGTGAATCACATTGTCATTTATCTTTTTAATGACAGCTTATTCGCACGCCTGTCTCAAAAGTACATGATTCGTCACGGATTATCTGTCTTACTTATGCCCAAAACATGTAGTAGAAAATAAAGAGGACCGCTCTACTGTGTTTTGTTCTTGGCACAAAAATCATGTCATCTCGAATATAGATGAGGCATTAAAATATTAAACTTGTTAAACAGCAAATATAAAACACGTTATATCCACATATCAATCGACTTTGTTTGCACAGATGGTAGTTTGCAGATAATCTTAATATGGGGAGAAACCGCAGTAACAAGAAAACCTCGTTTTATTGGGATTGGTCACATCTGTTCAAGTCCGACCTGTTGTCGAACCCAGGTCAGTTTGGTTACGTCCGCCATCACACGTCTTATACCCACATGCAGAGTCTCAGTCTTGTTTTGCTGATTAATATTTTATTTTACCTGTCTTTGACAATTCGTAACTTAAGTTAATAACGATGTAGAGACTTTGCTCGGGGGACACTTTTCTCAATTTAACGGCCTTTGACGACAAAATGCTTCTATGTTTTCTGAAGCACAACATAATTTTAAGGACACAGACAGATGATCCGACGCATTAAGAATATTGTATGTGTGTAAAACACAGCATTCACATTATCTATATCATGTACTCCTAATAAAATGTTGTCAATCAAAGAACTAATCGAACCGTCCTGATAGGTAAATCACATCACCACTGTTGTGAATGCACATAAATAAAATTGTTTTCCATATTAAAAGCCTCATGAAGTTTTCCACTGTCGTATGCCTCGTAGCAGTTCTTTTCACCAAACCGTAGATATACGTCCATTTAAGTCGTCGAGAATAGCGACATGGCCTTGCTCGCTATACCATTGGTATACATCAGTCATTCATTGTTTCTCAGTAAAGGACCATAGATGGATTGGTCGACGGCATCAATATCCCGAATGTATACATAAACGACTTGCCCATCGGTTGCACTGTTATCCCTATTATACAGTCATTCTCTTCATTCAAGAGGGGCGATACCTTCAAGTGTCTCTTCCATAGAATCGCAATTCCACCAACCCCTTTCAGGTGCCTTCTTAGTGTTAAGTCTATAGGGATACGTGCATCACTCTGTCCGAACAAAACCGAACTACGGTCAATACTGTTGAGAAAGTTAAGCTGTACTGGCGGTGAACGATGTTCCGTAATGATTGCAATATCCGTGTCACGAAGAAGCTTGATTAGTAAAAGGGTGCCGTACATTACCCCTCGAGTGATCAACGTAAGAAGCTTCACGACAAATATAAGTAAGAACGGGAAAAAACAACACACAATTCAGCGCCATCAATATTGACTGTTAGATCGACTACCACGCTTATCTTCCCCATATCCTTGGCCGTCCGGCCAGATGGATGGATCAGTTGCCATTGCGTAATTATCTTCGCGAACATTAATGTGTGTCGTAGAGGAGGGATAGTCTGTGTCCCAGAACTTAATTAAGCGCATCAAAGTAACTTTCACTTCTCTAACCGCCGTTGTGCCTTTACAAAGTTCAATTTTTTTTATCTGAAGAAACATCTAAGGTATTGCGCTACATTAGAAGCTTTTTGCTCCTAGGTCTACGCCGAACACTTCGGAATATGTATGAAGATTTCCTTGTCTTCTCATTTGACTCCAAGCGTTGGGTATTCTGCCGATGCATAGTAGTCATTAATTCCGTCTGTTTTTCTCGATTTTCTTTTGGATCAACATCTTCATAACGGCCATTGTTGTGTGTAATATACAAGGATTCGTCGATTTCAGTGTCTTTATATAGATAGGTAGAGGCTCTATGATTGAATCGGTCGCTCTCCCACTACGGAAGTTGTCATGCGTGGCGGGGTCGGGTTGGGCCGAAACTTCTGTTTGCTTGTTGCCTGCATTTACATCTGCATTGGTACCCATTGTAAAATATTTGTAAATACGATCGAATGTACTTGGTGTTCCAATGCATTCATTGTCTTATCTTTTACTTTTTGCGTAGACCGCGTATTTCATCGCCTAGTTCACTTACCAGGTGCCGATTTGCAGTGTCTATTACGTTTGATAATTTCTTCTCTCATTCGACGATCAATATTGTTAAGTCAAGAAAGTTCTTTATCCGATGTCTGTTGATTTACTACTCTCTCCCGATTCCGATATTTCGTATACTATTACTAACAGTTGTGAGTCTGTGAAGGTGATTCTACGTCCTCATCGAAGATGCATTAATTACAGACAAATTAACTTCGTTTATTGAATAATATATGTCTTTGTAGGTCAAGATATTGCGAACTTTTCCTTCCTCAACACTTCCTTCCACGAAGTTAAACAACATAAACATATTCTCGAGGAACTTGTCTTCCGCACAAAAATTACCATCGTTTATTCCTTTAATGAGAGTTCCAAGATTTTCCCACCAAGGCGACACGATATAGCGATTGTCTAACGTAGGATAAACCGTTTGGCTTGTTGTTGGGGTTTTTGTATACTGACCGCACGTTTTTCCTAATTTCAATTTGTCACGTCCCTCAACTATTTCTGACAACAGAGCGTACAATATTTTGTCTGATGGATTAGAGAACATACTTGCTTCCTCAATCTCTTTATCGAACTCTACCGAGTTTCACAAATGTTTTCTTTTGCACCATATTAGCACATGGGACAGTGCTATTATCAAAAGTCTTTATATACGTCCAAGACCATACCCATATCGTAATATTCATCGATCAGTAACATACACACTGATAGCCAGAAGACAAATAACGTGTGTTAGTATGTCCAACATCGCCGCTTAATTTATCAATATTGGGCACACTTCAAAGAGACAGTTCATCAAAGTTAATGCTATGTAGGGCAAGACAAAATCGGGTAAATACTGACAGTGTCCGATCACTTTGACCCCCATATCTGCTCAATTCAATTTTGGCTAATTCATTATACGGCTGATAGTATACTCTTTCTATTACTTTATCTTAAAATCATGAAAGGGACGATTTGTTTAACAGCCTGGGTGTTGACGTGAGATTGAGGAAATCAGTCACTTTTTCTGTTTCTTCAACTTTGAATGATTTGAAAGCTTTTAAAAGCCTCCGGTGTGAAGAAGCTACGTGGCTTGTAGTGAAGTTATCAGACTGGCCTCCGTCTATATCTATATACGTGTATTTCACAAACTGTTCATGTGCGTATTTGGCATAGATAAGTTTTATTATGTATTATTATTTATTTTCATTGTATGTTGCGGTTAAAATATTTACATGACACAGGATGTAATGACACAAAATCAACAAGGCATATTGCCTTGATTTTTGAACCAAATATTTATTTGCGTGCTTGCTCTGCTATATATTTTGTATATGATTTACGATAAGTCGTTCGAAATTCATCATTTATGATGTATATGTGGTTAGTAATAGATGGAATAACCCAAGCGTTTATTAATGCTTATTTCCAACGGTGAATTTTACACTATATAAATTATAATAAAACTCCCATATGTCACCACGTCACGAAATTAAAAAAATATATGAAAATTTTAGAATAATAATGTAATTTGGGAAACAAATCAAAACTATAATAATTAGCGTGATAAAACAACAGTGATGAGCATCGTATGCTCTCTGAAACTCATTAAAGATATTCTTATTATATAGGTAAGGAAGAAAATGTTCCATGTGATGAGTCTTCCGGCACCTACAAAGTAGATAAGACTAGGCATATTTATATCACGTTTAACACAATACGTGTTGAAGGATTCTGTCAATAGATAAATGATCGAAAAGGATATGCGTCGACTTAACATACACTGTATTAAAAGTTATTTAACTGAAATATTAAATAAGCCTGCTTTCAACTTTACATCCGATACATTCTTTAAAAATCTATAAATAAACTCTTTAAAACGCATGCATCTATTTAAAATTTATACGTACGTATGTGTATTTGAATCAAAAATATTCCATCGTACGACACTGGACATGGGATTCTAACATTTCTTCTACTTAAGACTAAACACATTAATTAATTTAGGTAAGTAAATTTGAGCATTTGGGTTATAGATTATAATTGATCGCCAAACACAAAATGAACTGCATCACGATGTGATGAATTAGCCCGTTGAAAGGTCGTGGACGAGCTGTTCCCGGAGATGACAAAACACCTGTGGAAGAAAGAAGACAAAACAGGTATTCCGCATTCCTTCGATATTGTATTTGTAACGTTATTATGTTGACTTGAAACAAGTTATCGCGATTTTGTAAACTTAATTCCATCGCGTGTTTTCGAATCACTTGAAAAGAGTCAATACATCTGGTATGTGGTTTGAAAAAAAAGGCATCGTCCTTTTTGTATTTCTGATTGTTTCCACTTGCTTATTGACACAAGAGTTCTGGCCTACTATAATCATTTTAATCAAAACAGAATTGACATTTTGAACCGTTTCGTTTTAAAATAAATGCGACTTGCGTCATTACAAGAACCACACGGCTATTCATTCTATATTTGTGTGTTAGTGGAACGCCGTGTTAACAGAATTCTTCATTAATAATGAAGAAAAAGAAGAAGAAAAAAGTATATTGTGATGTCATTTCAATCCGACGATGTTCAAAATAGGTAAGTCATGCTATTCGGTTGCGGCATTGCCCAAGATTATTCCCTGAAAACATAATTGAACATCAAATTAGCTTATTACACACACATATATATATATGTGTTCATATGTTTTTTTAAAGATTCATTTTTCGATTAAATGAGACACTTATTTTCAAAATTATCAGCATACAATATTTCTAACACATTTGCCGCAAATATAATCCAATCACAGATTTAACGTATGACATGAAAGGACCCACAACATCAGTCAAACCACTCATAGTCACTTAGAAATGCATTTTGAAACTTCGGTTTTACTTTTTCTGAAAAAAAAAAAAATAAAGATATGTCATAATGTTTTCTTCTGTACTTTTGCGATGTGGAATATACATTTATTGCAAAACATACCTTTAAAACATACTGCAAGATGCCATTAACATTAAAAACTTTTCTGCAATTATTCACATAACAATAAACTGTTAAATAGAGTAACAGACCAAATACTTTGTCACAAATATCTTAAAATTGTATGCTTAATTGACAAATCTACACATACTTTCAATCTTGTTCATCTCTGTTTCATCCAGATGAAACGGTTTAATGTTCTTCTTACTCAAAGTGAATCTGCAAGGTAAAAGTGTCACTATAGACAAAATTTTGAATTACAAAATTATATGATATATAGATGTCAAATTATGGTTTTTGAATACACATATAAAACACAGCAGAGGCATCATAGCTGTTACAGAAAACCACATGCATGGATGTCAGCCATTTTGTATACCAGATTCTAAACAACTTAACGAGAGGCAAACAGTATATATTATATTTAGAGATCGAGAAAATGTATTTCAAGAAGTCAGAACTATCTGTACATAATTCATCTGCTGACTGTCATTTTTTACTGTGACTGTTGCAGATGGGAAAGATTGGGAGTTCCTTTCCACAGCAGCCAGAGTTAATTATACCAAGCAACCCTGACCGTCATTAATTATTGGCATACCCTTATTAGGTCAGATATGGTATGTGAATCAACAAGGCAACTCCAACATAACTACCTATAAATTATACTTACTCATCATTATCACTTTTAAAGTAGACAGTGATGTTGTCACCAGAAAGCCTGGTGACAATACCGGGCCAACCATTTGGGTAACCTTTCATATTGGCACATACCACATCTCCTGAAATATTACAAATGAGAATGTCATTCATTTACTATGCATGTGAAATTTAACAAAAAAACAAAGTAGAGAAAACTTTGATCCCTAATCTTTACCTTATAAGAGTTGTAATACATGCACATGTGAAATACTTGAGTACTGTTTTGTATAAATTTAATTGTTAATAATATGGGAATGCTCGAGACAATATACAATATCACACATGTACTTATAGTAGAAAAAAATCTCAACAAATGAGACCAAGTATACAAAGCAGGTACTGTAAAATGTGAATGATGTGGAAGTGAAAATATATATAGGGATCAAACTTAAAAGATTCTTTTTTTCATCGAATCTGGCAGATAATAATGATTGTGTATCTTCACTACTTATAACCTTGTTATAATTAATGAAAACACTGAGCTGTATAAATTTGCTAATATAATTCAAAATTCCATTCAGCAAGTGACAATTATAGGAACTTGCAATCAATTGTTAGTGATGCAAAGTAAAATCAACATCTGCAAATATGGATTGGTTAATATCATTGTAAAATGATCGATTTGTGTATGTCTCAGTCTCTGACATAGTTTTGTTTTTAAGGAAATTAGGAATGTTCATAAGATTCTCCTAAATCCTGATACCTACCAATTTTATACAAATTTACTGCAGCGAGCTCCCCTCTTGGAGTCCTCTTCTTTCTCCTTAACATCTAATAAATTAATATTTAAAATGCAGATATCATTTTCAAGTGTAGAAATACATAATACAAAACATTACAAACAAACACATAATTGTATAAGATATTATTTATGGATGAATACAGAAGAGAATGGCATCTCAAGTTTTGTCATACATAAGGCAATTATATAAATAACAAAATGAAATCTAAAAAAAATTTAAAGGCAATATTTATCAAAGAAAAACTGAATTTTTTATGAATTTTGTATGATATTGTGAGAACTTTTTTAATGGCTTTCTCAGTGATCGACGTTCTGCCTCAACATTTTACGTCACGGTAAAAGTTCGTCACGATGCAGTACGATATTATTACTTTGGGATGCAATAAACTATTTTCTACCCGGAAATATTTAGATGCTTACCAAACGAGCATATATTTACACATCTGTATTTCAAGCCAATGTTGCAACAGTATTGAACAAATTTTAGCATTGTTTCAACGTTAAAGAAATGGACAATATAATCGCCGTAATCTTCTGTATAATCCAGTCTTTTGAAAGAACAGTACTGTAGGCTTGTCACGAACTCTTTAAATTGCCAAAATTTGACATATCCGATTGCTTGTTTTGCAGACGACGCTCTTTCAGCCATGTTTTTAACAAAATGTTTAAATACCCCATGAAACCAGTAAGTTATCAATCATAGACACTCACCTCAGCCTTGTCCAGCTATATGCTTACTGCGTTGATACGAAAATGAGGTTCACACGAAAAGGCGCGAGGATGTACATAATGTATCATGGTGACTTCCGAAAGTAATTTTGGCGGGAATTACATAGTGTGTGTGTATACGGTGACTGTGGTCTCATCGATACACCCTACGTGGCTACACACTGTGTGTTGACTTACCAGCGTTGTTGTGAGATATCCCCTAAAATTTCGTCTGCGCACTCAGATTAGAGTTTGAAAGAACATGATGAGGTAATGAAAGCGAGGTAACGGGAAAAAGTACCTCGCTTTTTAGGTCACCTGAGACAAAGTCTCAAGTGACCTATTCTAATCCCCTTTTGTCCGTCGTCGTGCGTCGTGCGTCGTCCGTCGTCCGTCGTGCGTCGTGCGTCCGTAAACAATTTACATTTTCGACTTCTTCTCCAAAACCCCTAAACCAAATTCAATGAAATTTGGCAGGAAGCTTCTATGGCTAAAGGTCAACCAAAATTGTAAATTATATGGTCCCCACCCCCCAGGGGCCTGAGGGGCGGGGCTAAAAAGGGTCAAATTGACTAAAACTTCAAAAATCTTCTTCTCTACTCTCAGATATGGTGGAATCAAACACTCTTCATAGATGGAAGGGTCTTAAGGTGCTTTACCAAAATTGTAAATTTCATGACCCAGGGGTCTCACGTTTGCCCCTGGGGAGGGGGTAAACTTTACTATAGTTTATATAGGGAAATCACATTTTTGACTTTTATTTGTTTTATTTCTATTGGAATTCATTCTAATTTGGTAAACATTGTCAGCATGGGATGACAGTTTGATGGCATGCACATGTTGGCCCTGACTGACCCCCAGGGGCTGATGGGCGGGGCTAGAAAGTGCCAAATTGACTGAAATTTTAAAAATTTTCTTCTCAAGACCGAAATAAGTTGGAATCAAATACTCTTTAAAGTTGGAAGGGTCTTAAGATGCTTTACTAAAATTGTGAATTTCATGACCCCGGGGTCTCAAGTTTGCCCCTGTGGAGGGGGTAAACTTTACAATAGTTTATATAGGGAAATCACATTTTTGACTTTTATTTGTTTTATTTCTATTGGAATTCACTCTAATTTGGTAAACATTGTCAGCATGGGATGACAGTTTGATGGCATGCACATGTTGGCCCTGACTGACCCCCAGGGGCTGATGGGCGGGGCTAGAAAGTGCCAAATTGACTGAAATTTAAAAAAAATTCTTCTCAAGACCGAAATAAGTTGGAATCAAATACTCTTTAAAGTTGGAAGGGTCTTAAGATGCTTTACTAAAATTGTGAATTTCATGACCCCGGGGTCTCAAGTTTGCCCCTGTGGAGGGGGTAAACTTTACAATAGTTTATATAGGGAAATCACATTTTTGACTTTTATTTGTTTTATTTCTATTGGAATTCACTCTAATTTGGTAAACATTGTCAGCATGGGATGACAGTTTGATGGCATGCACATGTTGGCCCTGACTGACCCCCAGGGGCTGATGGGCGGGGTTAAAAAGGGCCAAATTGATTGAAATTTCAAAAATCTTCTTCTCAAGACCGAAATAAGTCGGAATCACATACTCTTCATAGTTGGAAGGGTCTTAAGATGCTTTACTAAAATTGTGAATTTCATGACCCTGGGGTCTCAAGTTTACCCCTGGGGAAGGGGTAAACTTTACTATAGTTTATATAGGGAAATTACATTTTTGACTATAATTTGTTTGATTTCTATTGGAATTCATTCTAAGTTGGTTAACATTATCAGCTTGGGATGGCAGTTTGAGGGTATGCACATGTTGGCCCTGATTGACCTGGAGGGGCTGATGGGCGGGGCTAAAAATTGTCAAATTGGCTGAAATTTCAAAAATCTTCTTCTCAAGACCGAAATAAGGTAGAATCAAATACTCTTCATAGTTGGAAGGGTCTTAAGGTGCTCTACTAAAATTTATTAATTTAATGACTCAGGGGTCATAAGTTTGCCCCTGGGGAGGGGTTAAATTTTACTATAGTTTATATAGGGAAATTACATTTTAGACTGATTTGTTTGATTTCTATTGGAATTCATTCTAACTTGGTTAACATTTTCAGCATGGGATGAAAGTTTGATAATATGCATATGTTGGCCCTGACTGACCCCTGACGGCTGATGGGCGGGGCCAAAAAGTGTAAATTAAATTAACTGAAATATTTCAAATCTCAGGTGACCGTTAAGGCCCATGGGCCTCTTGTTTTTGTTACCTCGTTTCGTGGTTGTGTACTCAGGGTCGGTACCTCGCTTTGTAGGGTACACCAACACACACACCCTCACACACAACACACAAAAAATATCTGTCCCTGTACACCTCACTACGTGTACGTGGCATCAAATTTAAAGGCCAAGTCAACAAATATCTGTCCCTGTACACCTCACTACATGAACGTGGCACCAAATTTAAAGGCCAAGTCCATCTCAGGCGCACCATCTCCACGTGCAAATACACAACATAAAAAAAGTTGAGAAAAAATAATTGGGGTTTTTCACGGACGCAAGGCTAGAGTCTTCCAACCCTACATATACTCGTTCTATGAATGGTTTCCTATCATTCATATCATCAAATTTCAGGAAATGTAAATTATAATCAGACAATTAAGGCGCATTTTGTGCGCACTTTATGATAACTATTGTCTTCACAGTTGTAACAATGCGCGACACAGGGGACCGATATGACGTGTTTGCGTATGAATTCATTCCAACGTGACCATATTGACCAGTGAAAATATTGCTTACAAACTGTCCCTATGTAACCAGTGTTTTCACTGGATGCCTGTCAATCGGATTGAAATTTGTTCAGCGTTTTGAAGTTTAGCGTCACTTTTGCGCGAGACTTGCTGTTCAGAAGACTTGGTCTGATCCAGTGCTGTGTGTGAGTATTTTGTTGAGTAGAAGCCATTGTAGATTTAGATTTTTTTTCAGCGACATATTTTCATTTTCAGGGTCAAACATTTTATCATATTAGTGTAAAACCTGTATAGTAAGACCTTGAATGTTTTATTTCTGGTGGGGGTGGGGGAGGGGGGAGTCCTTTATACTAAGACCTTGAATGTTTTATTACTGGTTGGGGGGATCCTGTATACTAAGAAATTTAATGTTTTATTACTGATGTGTGTGTGTGTGTGTGTGTGGGTGGGGGGGGGGGGGGGGGTGGGGGGGTCCTTTATACTAAGAACTTGACTGTTTTATTACTGGTGGGGGGGGGGTCCTTTATAGTAAGAACTAGAATGTTTTATTACTGGTGTGAATGGGGGGGGGGGGGGGGTCCTTTATACTATGAACTTTAATACTTTATTACTGTTTGGGGGGGTCCTGTATAGTAAGAACTTTAATGATGTTTTATTACTCAAGGGGGGGGGGGGGTGTCCTGTATAGTAAGAACTAGAATGTTTTATAACTGATGTGGGGGGGGGGGGGGGTCCTTTATACTAAGAACTTTAATGTTTTATTACTGGTGGGAGGGGGTCATGTATAGTAAGAACTTTAATGTTTTATTACTGGTGGGTGGTGTCCTGTATACTAAGAACTTGGCTGTTTTATTACTGTTGGGGATGGAGGAGTGTCCTTGGGGGGGGGGGTCTCCTTTATACTAAGACCTTGAATGTTTTATTACTGGTTGGGGGGATCCTGTATACTAAGAACTTTAATGTTTTATTACTGATGGGTGGGTGGGTGGGGGGTCCTTTATACTAAGACCTTGAATGTTTTATTACTGGTGGGGGGGGGGGGGGGGGGTCCTGTATAGTAAGAACTTTAATGTTTTATAACTGATGTGGGGGCGTGGACCTTTAATGTTTTATAACTGGTTGGGGGGGGGGGTGTCCTGTATAGTAAGAACTTTAATGTTTTATTACTGATGGGGGGGGGGGGGGTCCTTTATACTAAGAGCTTTAATGTTTTATTACTGGTTGGGGGGGGGGGGGGGGGGTCCTGTATAGTAAGGACTTAAATGTTTTATTACTGGTTGGGGTGGGGGGGTCCTGTATACTAAGAACTAGAATGTTTTATAACTTAACTGATGTGGGGGGGGGGGGGGGGGGGGTCCTTTATACTAGGAACTTTAATGGTTTATTACTGGTGGGTGGTGTCCTGTATACTAAGAACTTGGCTGTTTTATTACTGTTGGGGGTGGGGGAGTGTCCTTGGGGGGTGTCTCCTTTATACTAAGACCTTGAATGTTTTATTACTGATGGGTGGGTGGGGTCCTTTATACTAAGAGCTTTAATGTTTTATTACTGGTGGGGGGGGGGGGGGGTCCTGTATAGTAAGAACTTATGTTTTATTACTGATGGGTGGGTGGGGGGGGGGTCCTTTATACTATGAGCTTTAATGTTTTATTACTGGGGAGGGGGTCCTGTATAGTAAGGACTTAAATGTTTTATTACTGTTGGGGGTGGAGGAGTGTCCTGGGGGGGGGGGGTCCTTATACTAAGAGCTTTAATGTTTTATTACTGGGTTGGGGTGGGGGGGTGGGGGGTCCCTGTATACTAAGAACTAGAATGTTTTATAACTTAACTGATGTGGGGGGGGGGGGTCCTTTATACTAAGACCTTTAATGTTTTATTACTGGTTGGGGGGGGGGGGGGTCCTGTATAGTAAGAACTTTAATGTTTTATTACTGATGAGGGGGGTCCTTTATACTAAGAGCTTTAATGTTTTTATTACTGTTGGGGGGGGGGGGGGGGGTCCTGTATAGTAAGACCTTGAATGTTTTATTACTGGTGGGGGTGGGGGAGTGTCCTTGGTGGGGGGGGGGGGGGGAGTCTTATACTAAGACCTTGAATGGTTTATTACTGGTTGGGGGGGGGGGGGGGGTCCTTTTAAATAGGAACTTTAATTGTTTATTGAGGGGGGGGTGGGTCCTGTATACTAAGAACTGTTTGGGGTTTTTATAACTGAGTGGGGAGGTGTGGGGGTGGGTCCTTATACTAGACTTTAATTTTTTTACTGTGGGGGGTCTTATTAGACTTTAATGTTATTACTGATTGGTTGTCCTATAAGACTGTGTTTTATATGGGGGGGGGGGGGGGGTCCTTATATAAGAACTTTATGTTTTATTACTGGGTGGGTGGGGTCCTTTATACTAAGAGCTTTAATGTTTTATTACTGGTGGGGGGGGGGGGGGGGGTCCTGTATAGTAAGAACTTTAATGTTTTATTACTGATGGGTGGGGGGGGGGGTCCTTTATACTATGAGCTTTAATGTTTTATTACTGGGGGGGGGGGTCCTGTATAGTAAGGACTTAAATGTTTTATTACTGTTGGGGGGGGGGAGTGTACAACTGGGGGGGGGGGGGGTCCTTTATACTAAGAGCTTTAATGTTTTATTACTGGTTGGGGTGGGGGGGTGGGGGGTCCTGTATACTAAGAACTAGAATGTTTTATAACTTAACTGATGTGTGTGGGGGGGGGGGGGGGGGGTCCTTTATACTAAGACCTTTAATGTTTTATTACTGGTTGGGGGGGGGGGGGTCCTGTATATTAAGAACTTTAATGTTTTATTACTGATGAGGGGGTCCTTTATACTAAGAACTTTAATGTTTTATTACTGTTTGGGGGGGGGGGGGGTCCTGTATAGTAAGACCTTGAATGTTTTATTACTGGTGGGGGTGGGGGAGTGTCCTTGGTGGGGGGGGGGGAGTCCTTTATACTAAGACCTTGAATGTTTTATTACTGGTTGGGGGGATCCTGTATACTAAGAAATTTAATGTTTTATTACTGATGTGTGTGGGGGGGGGGGGGGGGCGGGGGTCCTTTATACTAAGAACTTGACTGTTTTATTACTGGTGGGGGGGGGGGGGGGTCCTTTACTAGTAAGAACTAGAATGTTTTATTACTGGTGTGAATGGGGGGTGGGGGTCCTTTATACTATGAACTTTAATACTTTATTACTGTTGGGGGGGTCCTGTATACTAAGAACTTTAATGTTTTATTACTGATGGGTGGGTGGTTGGGGGGTCCTTTATACTAAGACCTTGAATGTTTTATTACTGGTGGTGGAGGGGGGTCCTGTATAGTAAGAACTTTAATGTTTTATTACTGATGGGGGGGGGGGGGGGGGGGGGTGGGTCCTTTATACTAAGAGCTTTAATGTTTTATTACTGGTTGGGGGGGGGTCCTGTATAGTAAGGACTTAAATGTTTTATTTACTGGTTGGGGTGGGGGGTCCTGTATACTAAGAGCTTTAATGTTTTATTACTGGTTGGGGTTGGGGGGGTGGGGGTGTCCTGTATACTAAGAACTAGCATGTTTTATTAACTTAACTGATGTGGGGGGGGGGGGGGGTCCTTTATACTAAGACCTTTAATGTTTTATTACTGGTTGGGGGGGGGGGGTCCTGTATAGTAAGAACTTTAATGTTTTATTACTGATGAGGGGGGTCCTTTATACTAAGAGCTTTAATGTTTTATTACTGTTTGGGGGGGGGGGGGGGGTCCTGTATAGTAAGACCTTGAATGTTTTATTACTGGTGGGGGTGGGGGAGTGTCCTTGGGGGGGGGGGGGTCCTTTATACTAGAACCTTGAAGGTTTATTACTGGTGGGTGGGATCCTGTATACTAAGAAATTAATGTTTTATTACTGTGGTGTGTGTGTGTGGGGGGGGGGGGGGTCCTTATACAGATTGACGTTATATGGTGGGGGGGGGGCGGTCCTTTATAGTAAGAACTGAATGTTTTATTACTGGTTGGGTGGGGGGGTGGGGTCCTGTTATAGAACTAGAATGTTTATAACTTATATGGTGTGGGGGGGGGGGGGGGGGGTCCTTGTATATAAGACTTTAATGTTTTATTACTGGTTGGGGGGGGGGGTCCTGTATAGTAAGAACTTTAATGTTTTATTACTGATGAGGGGGGTCCTTTATACTAAGAGCTTTAATGTTTTATTACTGTTGGGGGGGGGGGGTCCTGTATAGTAAGACCTTGAATGTTTTATTACTGGTGGGGGTGGGGAGTGTCCTTGGTGGGGGGGGGGGGGGGAGTCCTTTATACTAAGACCTTGAATGTTTTATTACTGGTTGGGGGATCCTGTATACTAAGAAATTTAATGTTTTATTACTGATGTGTGGGGGGGGGGGGGGGGGGGGGGGGTCCTTTATACTAAGAACTTGACTGTTTTATTACTGGTGGGGGGGGGGGGGTTCCTTTATAGTAAGAACTAGAATGTTTTATTACTGGTGTGAATGGGGGGGGGGGTCCTTTATACTATGAACTTTAATACTTTATTACTGTTTGGGGGGGTCCTGTATACTAAGAACTTTAATGTTTTATTACTGATGGGTGGGTGGTTGGGGGGTCCTTTATACTAAGACCTTGAATGTTTTATTACTGGTGGTGGAGGGGGGGTCCTGTATAGTAAGAACTTTAATGTTTTATAACTGATGTGGGGGCGTGGTCCTTTATACCAAGACCTTTAATGTTTTATTACTGGTGGGGGGGGGGGGTGTCCTGTATAGTAAGAACTTTAATGTTTTATTACTGATGGGGGGGGGGGGGGGTCCTTTATACTAAGAGCTTTAATGTTTTATTACTGGTTGGGGGGGGGTCCTGTATAGTAAGGACTTAAATGTTTTATTACTGGTTGGGGTGGGGGGTCCTGTATACTAAGAGCTTTAATGTTTTATTACTGGTTGGGGTGGGGGGGGTGGGGGGTCCTGTATACTAAGAACTAGAATGTTTTATAACTTAACTGATGTGGGGGGGGGGGGGGTCCTTTATACTAAGACCTTTAATGTTTTATTACTGGTTGGGGGGGGGGGGGGGGTCCTGTATAGTAAGAACTTTAATGTTTTATTACTGATGAGGGGGGTCCTTTATACTAAGAGCTTTAATGTTTTATTACTGTTGGGGGGGGGGGGGGGGTCCTGTATAGTAAGACCTTGAATGTTTTATTACTGGTGGAGGTGGGGGAGTGTCCTTGGTGGGGGGGGGAGTCCTTTATACTAAGACCTTGAATGTTTTATTACTGGTTGGGGGGATCCTGTATACTAAGAAATTTAATGTTTTATTACTGATGTGTGTGGGGGGGGGGGGTCCTTTATACTAAGAACTTGACTGTTTTATTACTGGTGGGGGGGGGGGGGTCCTTTATAGTAAGAACTAGAATGTTTTATTACTGGTGTGAATGGGGGGGGGGGGGGTCCGTTATGCTATGAACTTTAATACTTTATTACTGTTTGGGGGGGTCCTGTATACTAAGAACTTTAATGTTTTATTACTGATGGGTGGGTGGGTGGGGGGTCCTTTATACTAAGACCTTGAATGTTTTATTACTGGTGGTGGTGGGGGGGGGGGGGGTCCTGTATAGTAAGAACTTTAATGTTTTATAACTGATGTGGGGGCGTGGTCCTTTACATCAATAATGTATTTATTCTTGAAATAAATTTTGAATTAAGATGACATTTTTATACTACCTTTTTCTGATATAAATTTTTAGATCCAATTTTCAGGTCATTGTTAAATTAAGTCTTCAAATACTTTTTTGATTCTTTGAAATAAATTTTTGAATACTTGAAATATTTAAAAACATATTCTTTACATCAGTATTTTAATATTAAGTATTTGATATATTTTTGAGTTCCCTCTTTACACAATAATGTATTTATTCTTGATATAAATTTTTGAATTCATTTAAATAATTTAATATATTTTTTTTTTATAGAATTTTTGAATTGAAGATGACATTTTTTATACTAGATTTTTCTTATATAAATTTTTAGATCCAATTTTCATGTCATTGTTGAATTAAGTCTTCCAATACTTTTTTATTCCTTGAAATAAAGTTTTCAATACTTGAAATATTTAAAAATGATATTCTTTACATCAGTATTTTAATATTAAGTATTTGATATATTTTTGAGTTCCCTGTTTACATTAATAATGTATTTATTCTTAAAATAAATTTTTGAATTCATTTAAATAATTTAATATTTATTTTTTTAAAGAATTTTTGAATTGAAGTTTACATATTTTATACTAGATTTTTCTTATATAAATTTTTAGATCCAATTTTCATGTCATTGTTGAATTAAGTCTTCAAATACTTTTTCGATTCTTTGAAATAAATTTTTGAATACTTGAAATATTTAAAAAAGATATTCTTTACATCAGTATTTTAATATTAAGTATTTGATATATTTTTGAGTTTCCTCT
This sequence comes from Pecten maximus, assembly GCF_902652985.1. NCBI lineage: Eukaryota > Metazoa > Mollusca > Bivalvia > Pectinida > Pectinidae > Pecten > Pecten maximus. The sequence goes on along the minus strand of NC_047024.1, from coordinate 20,968,581 downwards.
TTACATCAATAATGTATTTATGCTTGAAATAAATTTTCGAATTCATTTAAATAATTCAATATTTATTTTTTTAAATAATTTTGAATTGAAGATGACATTTTTATACTACCTTTTTCTGATATAAATTTTTATATCCAATTTTCATGTCATTGTTGAATTAAGTCTTACAATACTTTTTTGATTCTTTGAAATTAATTTTTGAATACTTGAAATATTTAAAAAAATATATTCTTTACATCAGTATTTTAATATTAAGTATTTTTAGCTCGTCTCTTCGTAGAAGAGTGAGAGCTTATGTCGTCACTCCGGCGTCGGCGTCGGTGTCGGTGTCGGCGTCGGCGTTGGTTTTCCAAATGTTAACTTTTTGGTGCAAGTGTTGAAAGGCATAGTAATTTATGGCAATAGAGTCCCTCTGGGGTTAGACTATCCCCTGCCAGAGTTAAACTAAAAGATTAAAAAAAAAAAAAAACCAGAATTTTCAAATTTTTGGACTTGGAATATTTCTGCGTTAAGTTTTTGGTGCGAGTGTTGAAAGGTATTAATACATCACTTTATAATTGTACTAGGGTGCTGATAGTTGGTAATAAACTCCCTCTTGGGTTAAACTATCCCCTGCCGGAGTTAAACTAAAAGATTTTTTTGGGAAATAACCAGAATTTTTCAAATTTTTGGACTTAGAATATTTCTGCGTTAAGTTTTTGGTGCAATTGTTAAGAGGTTTTAATACATCACTATATAATTTTACAAGGGTGCTTATATTTGGCAATAGAGTCCCTATGGAGTAAGACAATCCCTTCCTCGAGTAAAAATTGGATTTTTTCTTTTTAAATCTGTGTTTTTTTGTTTTTGTTTTTAAATCTTTGGACTTTGTGTTAACTTTATATTGTGAGTGTTGAAAGGCATAGTTATACATGGTATTAGGTTTCCTTTAGGGGTTGAACTATCCCTTTCCTGAGTTAAACTGAAATATTTTTTTGAGGAAAAAACCTTTTTTTTTTTTTAAATTTTCGTGCAAATGTTGAAAGCTTTTTAACACATTACTTTATGATTGTACTTGGGTGCTGATATTTGGTAAAAGAGTCCCTATGGAGTTACACTATCCTTTCTTGGGGTGAAACTGAATATAAAACAATATGAAAACGTCACAATAGACAATTTATACCGGTCACATTTTTCAAGGGAGACAACTCTCATTAGGATATGTTGTCAAAAATTGAAGAAATATGTCCAAAAGCAACTACATTTGTATTTAATATCTTCATTTAGTCTACAACAGCATAGCTTGTCTCCCAAATGCATGAATTCACAAAACATAATCTGATCAAGTAAACAATATAAATATTGTTAATGCAATTTGCGAAACCATTCCAATTAATATATTTTAATTATTTATTGACAAACATTTGCGAGACGAGCTATGCTGTTCTCCAACAGCTCTTGTATATATTTTGAGTTCCCTCTTTACACAATAATGTATTTATTCTTGATATAAATTTTTGAATTCATTTAAATAATTTAATATAGTTTTTTTTTATAGAATTCTTGAATTGAAGATGACATTTTTTATACTAGATTTTTCTTATATAAATTTTTAGATCCAATTTTCATGTCATTGTTGAATTAAGTCTTCAAATACTTTTTCGATTCTTTGAAATAAATTTTTGAATACTTGAAATATTTAAAAAAGATATTCTTTACATCAGTATTTTAATATTAAGTATTTGATATATTTTTGAGTTCCCTCTTTACATCAATAATGTATTTATTCTTGAAATAAATTTTCGAATTCATTTAAATAATTCAATATTTATTTTTTTAAATAATTTTGAATTGAAGATGACATTTTTATACTACCTTTTTCTGATATAAATTTTTAGATCCAATTTTCATGTCATTGTTGAATTAAGTCTTACAATACTTTTTTGATTCTTTGAAATTAATTTTTGAATACTTGAAATATTTAAAAAATTATATTCTTTACATCAGTATTTTAATATTAAGTATTTTATATATTTTGAGTTCCCTCTTTACACAATAATGTATTTATTCTTGATATAAATTTTTGAATTCATTTAAATAATTTAATATATTTTTTTTTTTATAGAATTCTTGAATTGAAGATGACACGTCTTTAAAAACTTTTTTTGATTCTTTAAAATAAATTTTTGAATACTTGATATATTTTAAAAAAACTTATTCTTTAATTTTTTTTAATTCAATCTTAAGATTATTTTTTTTTACTTTTACATGAAACTGTTTAAACATAATTCTTCAGATTCTTTTACATCAATGTTGAATATATTCTTTGAATAAATGTTTGAATTCATTTAAATATTTAACTATTTATTCTTTAATCATTTTTTAAACTCAATCTTACATTAATTTTGTCTTGTAGCCATGACATTTTTCAGAATAAATAAGTATAGATTTTTGAATACTTCTTCAGATCATTGTTGAATTTTTTTTTTGATTCTTTGAAACAAATTTTTGAACTGAATCTTCAGAAAATTTTTTACTTTTCTTATAAATTTTCCAAATGTTAAATTTTTGGTGCAAGTGTTGAAAGGCATAGTAATTTATGGTAATATGGTCCCTGTGGGGGTCAAACTATCCCCTGCCGGAGTTAAACTAAAAGATTTTTTGGAAAAAAACAGATTTTTGAAAATTTTTGGACTTAAACAAATTTTGCGTTAAGTTTTTGGTGCGAGTGTTGAAAAGTATTAATACATACCTTTATAATTGTACTAGGGTGCTGATAATTAGCAATAGAGTCCCTCTGGGGTTAGACTATCCCCTGCCAGAGTTAAACTAAAAGATTTTTTTGGGAAAAAACCGGAATTTTTTTAAATTTTTGGACTTAGAATATTTCTGCGTTAAGTTTTTGGTGCAAGTGTTGAAAGTTATTAATACATCACTTTATAATTGTACTAGGGTGCTGATAATTGGCAATAGAGTCCCTCTGGGGTTAGACTATCCCCTGCCAGAGTTAAACTAAAAGATTTTTTTTATAAAAAAAACAAAATTTTCAAATTTTTGGACTTGAAATATTTCTGCGTTAAGTTTTTGGTGCAAGTGTTGAAAGGTATTAATACATCACTTTATAATTGTACTAGGGTGCTGATAGTTGGTAATAAACTCCCTCTTGGGTTAAACTATCCCCTGCCGGGGTTAAACTAAAAGATTTTTTTGGGAAATAACCAGAATTTTTCAAATTTTTGGACTTAGAATATTTCTGCGTTAAGTTTTTGGTGCAATTGTTAAGAGGTTTTAATACATCACTATATAATTGTACAAGGGTGCTTATATTTGGCAATAGAGTCCCTATGGAGTAAGACAATCCCTTCCTGGAGTAAAAATTGGATTTTTTCTTTTTAAATCTGTGTTTTTTTATTTTTGTTTTTAAATCTTTGGACTTTGTGTTAACTTTATATTGTGAGTGTTGAAAGGCATAGTTATACATGGTATTAGGTCCCCTGTGGGGGTTGAACTATCCCTTTCCTGAGTTAAACTGAAATATTTTTTTGAGGAAAAAACACATATTTTAAAAATTTTCGTGCAAATCATGAAATGTTGAAGCTTTTTAACACATTACTTTATGATTGTACTAGGGTGCTGATATTTGGTAAAAGAGTCCCTATGGAGTTACACTATCCTTTCTTGGGGTGAAACTGAATATAAAACAATATGAAAACGTCACAATAGACAATTTATACCGGTCACATTTTTCAAGGGAGACAACTCTCATTAGGATATGTTGTCAAAAATTGAAGAAATATGTCCAAAAGCAATACAATTTGTGTTTAATATCTTCATTTAATCTACAACAGCATAGCTTGTCTCCCAAATGCATGAATTCACAAAACATAATCTGATCAAGTAAACAATATAAATATTATTAATGTAATTTGCGAAACCATTCCAATTAATATATTTTAATTATCTATTGACAAACATTTGCGAGACGAGCTATGCTGTTCTCCAACAGCTCTTGTTGAATCCAGATATAGAATTTAGAACTCATTATTTTTATCAATATTTAGTCTTTACTAGAATTGTTTATTCAATATTCAGATTAATTTTTACTTGTAATCTTAACTTTTTTATCATTTTTTTTCAAATACAAATTTTATTATCTGTTTTTCAGGTCATTGTTGAATTTAGTATTTAAATATTTATTAATTCTTTTAAATAAATTTTCGAGTTGAAATATTTTAAAATAAATTCTTCAATAATTTTTTTAATTATTTTTTTGAATTCAATCATCAGGTCGCAGCTATAAACACAATCGAATATAAATTGTTTAATGCATTCTTCAGATCATTGTTAAATTTAGTCTTTAATTGTTTTGTTTATTTTTCTTATTTAAAAAAAAAATAATTTTTTGAATTTAAGTATTTTGAAATGTATTCCTGAAAACGTTTTGGAACCATCACATTTGTTGACTTGTATTTTTATATAATTTTTCAAATATTAAATTTTCAGTTTATTTACATCAATGTTGAATTTATTAAAACAAAAATGAATTCATTCAATTTAATATTCATTGTAAAATAAATTTTTGAATTCGATCTTCGGATTAATTTTGACTTGTAGCCTTAACCTTTTTGTATCTTTTTTTAATATAAATTTTTGAATACATTTTTCAGGTTATTGTTGAATTTAGTCTTTAAATATTTTTAAATTCTTGATTTTGCTGAATTCAATGTAAAGAAATTTATTCTTGAATAATAAATTTTTGAATATACTAACAAGATCAATTTGATCTGTATCTTAACCATTTTTGTGTAACTTTTCAAGATTTTTTTTTTATAATTAATGAAATCATTTTTAAATGTATTTAATATTTTTTTAACTCATTTTTCAGATCAATTTTTAGTTGACTGTTTTTCTGTAAAGATCTATTTTTGATTTTTGAAATTCATTCTTGAAATTGTTTTTGAATTTATTGATAATTCTTTTTAATTGATTCCTTTAGATATTATTTTAAAATTTATTCTTAATTGATTTCAGCTCAATTTTGATTTTTTTTTCAATAATTCTATCTTTTTTTATAAATTGATCTTTTTGCCTCTCAACTGAAGAAGCCCGGGCAAACCTGTAACTTATTATTAAAGGGCAGAAACTCAATTGCCATATCGATTTCATATCATTCACTCTCTATAATTGACTTTCACTATGTATTTTGGCTCTTGTTATTATGACAACAAAATTTTATAAAAGTAACAATCCAGAAAAAGAAGCATTTTCCAAAATTTATGAAATTATTTTGGCAGTTGAGTCTTGAGGTCATTACACACCTCTTTTAACATTATGGAGCAGTTATCTCCGTTGTCAGTCCATCAGTATCAATTATAGTTAATTATAGTTAACATCACAGCATGACAGGAACATAAAACATATTCATTGACTCTTACAGTTGTGCATCTATTCTTCCAAGAATAAAATAATTGGGCGATATATCTTTTGTGGCGAAATGACACTTTGAGATATATGGTTCCAAGTGGCCAAATGGTTTTAAGATTTGGGCGATAGGAATCAAATTTGTGGCAAAATGTTTAGTTTTTTCTTTTCTTTTTGGGACGAGTCTGTAATTCGTTTATATAGTTAGGAATGACAAAACAGACATACAGTGAAAGCGCTAGTGCAAAATATAACTCTTTTGTCAATCATCAGTTTTATATATAATTTCCTTGAAAATTCGTTAACTTCATCATATGTGTGTATATATAAAGAAAAATAAAACAAAAGCTAAGATTTACCTTCATAGGCGGACTTTATTTGACGTTGCCGAGATATATGACGTCAAAAATACTGATAACGCCATAAGTTAACAACAGCTGTGACGTCATAAACAAAGTAGGATTATTGTGCATGTAGGTTAGGTTTTAAAATGTCGATAAACATTTTTTCTTTCAGTTCTTGAGCGACCAAATACATGAAAATAATTCCTTGAACACTGGTGCATATGTGTGTGTATATTATTAACATATACAAATATAATCAAATATAAATCTTTTAATGCATTCTTCAGATCATTGTTAAATTTAGTCTTAAAATAGTTTTATTTATTTTTTTAAATAACTTTTTTTCAATTAAATATTTTGAAATACTATTCCTGAAAACATTTTGGAATTCAACCATCAGATTTGTTGACTTGTATTTTTATGTTATTTTTTCAAATATTAATTTTTTCAATATATTCTTTTACCTCAATGTTGAATTTATTAAAACAGAAATGAATTCATTCAAATATTTCAATATTCATTGTTAAATTTTTTTTAATTCAATCTTCGGATTCATTTTGACTTGTAGTCTTAACCTTTTTGTATCTGTTTTTAATATAAATTTTTGAATACATTTTTAAATATTTTTAAATTCTTAATTTTGTTGAATTCATTCTTGAAATGATTTATTCTTGAATAATAAATTTTTGAATTTACTAACCATATCAATTTTGACCTGTAGCTTTAACATTCTATGTAGCTTTTCAAGATGATTTTTTTAATTAATGAAATCATTTTTAAATGTATATAATATTTTTTAATTCATTTTTCAGATCAATTTTTTAATTGACTGTTTTTCTCTTAAGATCAATTTTTGATTTTTAGCTCGTCTCTTCGAAGAAGAGCGAGAGCTTATGTCGTCACTCCGGCGTCGGCGTCGGCGTTGGTTTTTCAAATGTTAAATTTTTGGTGCAAGTGTTGAAAGGCATAGTAATTTATGGTAATATGGTCCCTGTGGGTGTTAAACTATACCCTGCCGGAGTTAAACTAAAAGATTTTTGGAGAAAAAAAAACAGTTTTTTGAAAATTTTTGGACTTGCAATATTTCTGCGTTAAGTTTTTGGTGCAAGTGTTGAAAGGTATTAATACATACCTTTATATTTGTACTAGGGTGCTGATAATTGGCAATATAGTCCCTCTGGGGTTAAACTATCCCCTGCCAGAGTAAAACCGAAAGATTTTTTTGGGAAAAAAACAGAATTTTCAAATTTTTGGACTTAGAATATTTCTGCGTTAAGTTTTTGGTGCAAGTGTTGAAAGGTATTAATACATCACTTTATAATTGTACTAGGGTGCTGGTATTTCGCAGTAGTATGGAGTAAGACAATCCCTTCCTGGAGTAAAACTTTAAAAAAAAATGATATTTTCTTTTTAAATCTGTGTTTTTTTGTTTTTGCTTTTAAATCTTTGGACTTTGTGTTATGTTTATGTTGTGAGTGTTGAAAGCCATAGTAATACATGGTATTAGGTTCCCTGTGGGGGTTAAACTATCCCTTGCCGGAGTTAAACTGAAAGATTTTTTTGGGGAAAAAACACATTTTAAAAATTTGTGTGCAAATGTTGAAAGCTATTATCACGTCACTTTATGATGTACTAGGGTGCTGATATTTGGTAAAAGAGTCCCTATGGAATTACACTATCCCTTCTTGGGGTGAAACTGAAAATAAAACAATGTGGAAATGCTCACAATAGACAATTTATACTGGTCCACATTTTTTTTCAAGGGAGACAACTCTCATTAGGATAATATTTTGTCAAAAAATTGAAGAAATATGTCCAAAAGCAATAACATTTGTATTCAATATATTCATTTAACAACAGCATAGCTTGTCTCCCGAATGTTTGTCAATAAATAATTTATATATATATATAAAATGGTATGGTTTTGAAAATTGCATGAATTCACAAAACATAATCTGATCAAGTAAACAATATAAATATTATTAATGCAATTTGCGAAACCATTCCAATCAATATATTTTAATTATTTATTGACAAACATTTGCGAAACGAGCTATGCTGTTCTCCAACAGCTCTTGTTGAAATTCATTCTTGAAATTGTTTCTGAATTTATTGATAATTAAGTCTTTTTAATTGATTCCTTTAGTTATTATTTCAAAATGTATTAATTGATTTCAGATTAATTTTAATTATTTTTTTTCAATAATTCTTATAATAATAGTAATAATAAATTTTGAACTGATATTTTTTTTATTTTCTTCATTTGATTTTTTTTTTTTTTTTATAAATTTATCTTTTTTCCTCTCAACTGATGAAGCCCGGGCAAACTTGTTTCTTATTATCGAAGGGCAGAAACTCAATTGCCATATCGATTTCATATCATTCACTTTCTATAATTGAACACTGATGCATATATATGTGTGTGTGTATGTATTAACAAAAGCAAAAGAAGCCATATGTAGTTATCACAATCCAAGATGTTTTACCTTATATTGTGACAACATTAGTTTAGAAAAAAATGGTCATTTAAAACCCGTGAAACCATTTATTTATTTAACGCTCCTGACGATATTTGCTAAAATCGATTTTCCATGTTCAGAGTTATTGCCACTGAAAGTCGGTCAGAGAGAGATATCTGTAAAGTTTCGACAAAGTGAATGAACGAGTAACTACCGTGGTGTTAGGTAGAGTATCAGCTTACAAGGAAACGAAAGCACCTGTTCCGATGGAAAATAAGTGCTGTACATACAGGTTTTATGAGATAATTTTTCATGATTATTTTCGTCTTTATTGTTGGAAGTTACATGCAGAGTTTTGCTTCTCAGAGTTAAAATTGCGGTACTATCTTGTGAAAAATGGATGTGGATTAAATCCTTTTTAACTTTGATTTTCCATCCTACGTCATCCAAAAGACGCTTGCATAAATGTTAAATATAAATTTTGAAAATGACAGGGTTCTGGGTACTGTCCAAGCATAAGGGTTCGTTACAAATGACATTATATGCGAGATTGTAAGTCTTGTAAGTTGAAAGATAAAAGGATGAAAATAAAATTTCAGAGATTGTCAGATTTTTGCAATTTGGTATCTAGGTACATCATGGGACACCGGTCACTATCGTAACCAGCAAAACGGTCGTCATTTACTGTGCTCCGATTTGTCGAATTTAAAATATTATTCAATTTTGTTGAAAATTGGTGTTTAGTGGTTTTGATGGATGGCGAAAACAGCGGTACGACTGCGGGGTCATTTGGGGGACTTCTGTAAATGTTTCCCATTACAATTAGTAATTGTTCTTTATTTCATTACACCAGAAAATTGGCACTAGAACACGTTAAAGTGCTCGAAAGGCCCGATTAATAATTTCCCATTTCTAGATAGTAATATTCCTGATTCCACTGCCTACAATACTAAGTATTCAATTATATTAATTACCTGTTACCATTATCATGATTTCCGTGACATATGTCCACTACTGACGGAAGATGAAGGTTGATGAAGACAAAATCACGGGAGATCAAACCCCTGTGTCCGCGGATTTGACCTCGGGTTGAAACAGAGGACGCCTAAGTAGCATTTTCTAACCTACCATTCAATACTATTTGACAAGGTTTATTCCGGGGAAATACCGAATCTGTTAATCGAAGCTTCGTCTTTCTTCACACAATTTAGCTATTGAAACTGATAGATACAGTAATACAACGAGAGAACAAAGACTGTATATAATATGAGCTGCAATTTAGATGTGGCAGACGAAATAAAATTTCCGTGGTTTGAGCGGAGCGAATTGGACGGAAATTATTTTCCCTTAGGTTGCGAGTTTGCACGTGCAGTTGACAGTGTTAGGTATAACGTGTGTCATTCAGCGAGGGTAGATCAGAGGCGACACACGTGTATACGTACATAATATCCGAGATCAAGTAATTGCTTATTTTTATTTTTTTTATAAGATGGTATACAGGATTAATTGGTAAACTATATGTATTGCATTTCATAATTTTTATGATTTTCACAGTGGGGAATTTAAGGTCTATAGTACATACATGATGTTGTAATGTGTAAATGAGAGTTTGAGTTCGAGTATTTGTAAAATGTGTCTGCGATTACCTATCGCTAGTTACCAATAAATATAAGCAAATTTATTTATACAAGAGTTGAGTTTTTCCTATGAGAAGTGATGCAGTGGCTAAGGGAATATCATTTTATCTTGAGATGTAGGGATTATCATAATCTGAGAGTAAAATTCATAAAACTATATTACTGGCGAAATCCATCCTTATACAAACTTATACAGTTATTAAGTGTTGATAACATCAGTGATCTTGAGGCTACTTAAGGCACAATTTTGTATTTTCTCTGTTTTTTTTTATTCTATTCCTGCTATTATGTTCTCTAGTTAGCATGGATACGCCTTTCTTCCGTCACCGTTAATTTACCACCTTTTTGTCACGACTTGAATCCAGAGGGAGATTACTCATATGTACCATATTTGTCATACAATTGTGGCCTTAACCATACAATTTGTTCCTCTGGTTACACTGATTGCTGGGTTGCAAAATAAAGTGTGTTAGCGAATTCTGAAAACGAAACCTTGCCGTCAAGACATTGTAGATGAATCTGGAGAGGAATTTATATAGGTTTGGATTATAATAACCGTCAATAACCATTTTCATCCGTTAGTATCAATAATGACAATGCGTCTTGTCTTGAAATTCTATTCTTGGACTTGTCCCGTTTTTCCATATTTTGATGTACCCTTAAACTTTACATGTAGTATCCTTAAAACGCAGAACATGCAATGTTCCAGTACTGCTTCTCCATTGTCAACGACTTTGCTTGGTGAGCGCCTTTCTCCAAATTTAATATACCATAGCTTCTACCAGAGACGTATATATACATGATATATCTACGCCTCTGCTTCTATATGTCCTTTTACAATAACCAATTTTTGGGAAAAGAAAACGGATGGACTTACGGTGGCTGATTTGTGTCATTTCGTCTTTACCAAATTCGGGGCGAAAAGACGAAATGGTACAAATCAGCCACCGTACTTCTCAGCCATCGTCGTCGCTTTCTGACGGTTCTCTTGATATTTTGTGTTGTATGCGACTTGAGGTCAGTTCTTGCCGGACAAGACGACCTCTATTCTCGTAGCCTTTGGAGACTAATGCTTCAAGCATTGATGATGATAGTGTCCTTCACGTGCCATCGTGTACCAAATACTGGCCACGGTTTCTATTTAGTTGGAGTTGTTTGGGTTATTTGGTTAATCAACATTAATTTTGAAATTTCGTGGGGTCAACCTCATTGCAATCGCTAACAGCAACACTCCCTCAAAGAGCACAGCGTTGCGGAACTGGAATGGGATGAACGCCGGCGACCAGGTAGCTCAATTGTTAGAGCTCGGCTAGTGTTCGGAGGTCCCGGGTTCAAACCCCGGTCTGGCCGTGCATTTTTCCCTCTCCTATTACTCATAGTTACCTATGTGCCATTATGCCAACAATGTTCAAATTGTATAAGTATTTCTAGAGGAGGAGTTTTTCCCATTACCAACTCTGGGATATGTGCATTTCCCTCTTACTTCCTTACAACTTGTTTCTTTGATAAAGCCTATCTTGACAACACCTCACTTTTGACCTAAGGATAGACCATTTGCCCATGTCATTGGGTTCCGTCCCAAAGACTGGGACATAGAAAGGAGGTAAATGTTATTCAATTGAACAAACTTGGAGGCCCTTCATCCGGAGGCCCTTCATCCGAGCATGCTACTAACGAGATGTTATGAAACTAGGGTTCTTGGTTAATTAGAAGAGTTATTAGATTTTTGAAAAACAAATATGAAACAAGCGACCCTGAAAGTAGGTCAAGGTCGTTCAGTTGGAAGCGCTTCATCCTTTCGTGCTACATTTGACCCCTGTGACCTTAAAGGAAGGTTGATGTGATTTATTTGAAAAAAAAAATGTAGCCCTTCATCCTACTGGCCTAATATCATAAACCTAGGGCTCTTATATATAGTTAATTGAGAATCAGTTATTTACAGGGAAATGGTGATGTTGGACAGATGGACACCACACCAAGGCACACTCACTTGTCCTTTGTGCAAGTGTGCTAAAAATGCAATTAGTGCTCTTTGCTTGATGATTGGCTTTTAAAACAACCAGGCAGTAAGGACTGATTTGCCAGTCATTAGTATTATGTTACTGGGGTGAGGTATCATGCTATCATGTCCAGGTGTGGCATTTCAGTGTGACGACACTATAAAATCATTCACAAGTAGTCCCATCATTTGTGTATATGACTTATGACCAATGGACCGAAAGAGCAAAGACAACATAAAGATATGAGATTCTTTTGTTTTTATTCTAGCCAATAGCTGACATGTTTTGGCTCCATGGCAAGCTGTCAACATCACAGTCAATTATGAATTTATGACATCATCAAAACATGTGTACATAGCAAAAAGTAGTGATGTCATTACACACATAAATATGTACCTTGTTTTGGAATCAACTCTAAATGTTATTTAGTGGACAACGTGTACAATACTGTCATAATACCATAACAGTTTTCCTATCAAAGTGCCATACTCACACATTCACACCAATACACTATACATTCATAACACAATATTACTGATATAGCCAGTTATTTTCACAGGGACGATGTTTACTCACTGGACAAAGAATAGTTTACACAAAATAGATGGATGTCGCCATACCATAATACTCCCATTAATTTGACAGGTAAATAAACACTGAGGTTCTTTTTTTTTTTAATTCAACCCACACAAAACATATCTTATACCACACTCTACTTATATCTATAACAACATACTTAACATCCATACAAAATTTACTTACTCTCTACATTATAATATACTTCACACCCAAACTCCACTTCATCCATACAAAATTTACTTACTCTCTACATTATAATATACTTCACACCATACTCTACTTATATCTATAACAACATACTTAACATCCATACAAAATTTACTTACTCTCTACATTATAATATACTTCACACCATACTCTACTTATATCTATAACAACTTACTTAACATCCATACAAAATTTACTTACTCTCTACATTATAATATACTTCACACCATACTCTACTTATATCTATAACAACTTACTTAACATCCATACAAAATTTACTTACTCTCTACATTATAATATACTTCACATCCAAACTCCACTTCATCCATACAAAATTTACTTACTCTCTACATTATAATATACTTCACACCACACTCTACTTACCATATCTATAACAAAATACTTTATATTCATTCAATTTTTTTCTTGCTATATATCTGCATTATATATATATACTTCACAGACACATTAAAAAAACCAACATATCTTGTAATATATCTTTGAGCAAGATTAAACAGATCCCACAAAGAAAAAGCAAAAACAGCACTGCAAAAACAAATAATAATTACGTGTATAATAATAATACAGTAATAAAAAAAACATAAATCCTCATGAAATATTTCTATATCAGTAAACAAAGTAAGAATTGCATACAAATAAATTAATGCCAACATAATTATCTTGATTATATACTTTTGTTAAATTATAAATTAAACATAACAAGAATAGATTATACTATTTAATTTTTTGAAACAAATAACATCTGAATGAATGTATCATCTACAAAAGTACTACCATAATAAAGCTAAAAAGCCTTCCTGTTCCCCATAAACACACCCCGCCATTTTCTGGGGAATGGATGGATGCAATGTAATAGAACCCATAGAAATGTTGCTTATCTCACCCATTTGTCAATATAATCTTGAATCTTCAACTTGAAATTAAAAAAAAGAAAATTTAGATACAATGTAAAATATTCCAAAAACACAATAAATCCATTCTTTTTAAACAATTTGTTCAGTTCTTATTTCACACGAAAACTTCAACGTTTTAAACTCGCTTACATCACACATATATATCACATGCATGTAAACTTACTAAATTACTGTGCAAACTGGATCACATATTTCGAAATAATTCAACTTATTCAATCATGAATTTCTGTCATAATTTGTTCTCAACCAACAATTGGTTAGCAATTCGTATAAAAAAATGACAGGACGACTAGAATGATTTCTATAAGGAAAACATTCACTTGTTTTCTGTTCTGATGTTAATGGTCTTTAACAGCTGTGCTGCATCTTGCAGGGCTACACAACAACAGGATATGTTTACCATTATCTAACCGAGATTACCAGCCAGTTCTAGAGCCAATTAGAGTGTTCTCTAATATGGCAAGTGAGTGAAAAATAAAATACTGAAAAATAAATTGTAAATGAATAAAAAAATGAAGTTATCTTTCAAAAAAATATCACATTGTGCAAGACAAAATCTTATGGTGCATGGTTTGCCTTGAGATACAAAACAAATTTTATGTAAATATCCCGATCTATTTCCTGGCAGCTTACGTAAAATATTTTAACACAAATAAGGGTGGGGCTTGAGTATAGGATAATAAAATGCATCTGTTGGCATTATAACCAAACTACAATAGCTATGGGTAGGCTTAAATATGACTAGGTATGGGGGTTTTCTGGGTAAATACCGTACTGGTAACAGTATTTATCTTTAGAGAACTTTCTTAATCAGGTTCAAGATACAAACAAAAATACTGAGTTAGAATCAATATTAAAGATGAAATAGCTATTAAGTTAAATGAATGACCAATCTAGTCACTCAAGAGTCAAGTTAGTCATGATCTACAACAGCATTACGCTGATCAGTCTAATGACTCAAGAGTCAACCAAGCCTTGATCTAGAGACTCCGAGTCAAAAACCCCATGTAGTCTAAATGTAACAATGCTGATCTGACCTTAGAGACTCGGAGTCAAGTCAGTCTTGAACTAATGACTCTTTAAGAGTCAACCAAGCCTTGATCTAGAGACTCCGAGTCAAACTACCTATGTAGTCTAAATGTAACAATGCTGATCTGACCTTAGAGACTCGGAGTCAAGTCAGTCTTGAACTAATGACTCTTTAAGAGTCAACCAAGCCTTGATCTAGAGACTCTGAGTCAAACTACCTATGTAGTCTAAATGTAACAATGCTGATCTGACCTTAGAGACTCGGGAGTCAAGTCAGTCTTGAACTAATGACTCTTTAAGAGTCAACCAAGCCTTGATCAAGAAACTCAGTCAAACTATCCATGTAGTCAAGGTGTAACTATGATGTTCTGACCAAAGTGACTCAGAGTCAACTATCACAGCAACACGCTGATCAATCTAATGACTCTTTAAGAGTCAACCAAGCCTTGATCTAGAAACTCCGAGTGAAATGTAGTCTAGGTGTAACTATGCTGCTCTGACCTTAGTGACTCAGAGTCAAGCCAAGGTGACTGAGCATGGATCTAAAACATTTATGCTCATGAGTGTCTGAATTTACAAGATGTGGAATAAGTTTTTTAATATCCTTGTCCTCTGCATTCAGACTGTTGCTGTCATATTCAATGTGTGGACTACTGAGAATAGCGACACCCTTGCCTACATGACACTTGACAATAGCTGCTGGCTGACCCTCAATCTCACGGTACACAGCTAGTACCTCCACATTCTTATCGAGTGATCTTACTTGTCTTGTGACTGATTTCTCCTTCATGCTATTATCTGATTCATGTTTGGTATGAGATGCGACTTCACTTTTCTTGTGGTCGATTTTTGATCTTTTGGCATTTGGTTCTATTGGCAATTTTGATAAATCTGTACCTATATCACAAAATGCATTCCCTTTCTCTCCCTCTGTTCTATACACTCCTAGTGTGTGTGTCAAATCTTCAGGTCCATATTCCTCACAAAACTCAGGCTCCGTATCACTAAAATCTTTCAGTCCCGATTCCTTTTGTTTACTCTCAACAATTTCCTTTTTACTAGATTGCTCCTTTTTAAAAGATTCTTTGCAGTGCTTCTTTAAAACTTGATCAGGAATACGTTTGACAGATAGGAACTGGTCCGCATAAAAGAGAAACATGCCCCCACCATTGAAATAGGCTCGGAGTGTGGTTGGAGAGAGTTGGGTCCCCTTGTCATAGTAGTCCACCAGGGCGGCTCTGGCTCCACTCTCACTGCCGTAATTGTAAGGACCCCACACCGGACCAACGCATAAACCTGAAAACCAAACATCACAGAGGTTAGTCCTAATTTCATGGATTTGAAGGCTCAATGTTCCTCAATACATTCCCTCATACCAACACCACTCCCCCTACCTCAAAAGACGCTACCTTGACCTTAATATTTCCCTCCTTCCAACCCCCATCCCCTCCTCCCACATCAAAAGATGCCTACCTTGAACTTTATACTTCCCTCCTTCCAATCCCTATCCCCTAACACAAACCCCCATCCCCCACATTAAAAGACGCCTACCTTGACCTTAATACTTTCCTCTTAAAAATGATATGCATGTACTAGTCAACTACTGCATACAGTTGGCCTTTTACCTATATTTTAATATTTTTCATTATTTTCATCCAATTTCCTCACCTGGGAAAAATTTAAGGATCCTTTCCCCACAAACTTCCTGGGGTCCTTTCTTATCAAATTCTATGTAGTCGCATCCAAAGTAAGATCCTGCACAGAGCCCTAGATAGGCTCCTCCTTCCTGGACATACTGTTGAACCTGAAGTGTCCCTTTATCCCCAAGGGCGTGGATATACCCAAGGTCATACCCTCCACCGATCACATACAGGGCTGTTGACTTTTTCCAGTTTCCTACGAAAAATAATTCATGAAAATTGAACCAAAGAATACATTGTTAAGAAGATTATTGTAAACTAATTATCACTTTAAACGGTGTTTAAGTTTGAGTTTCTTGCTTAAGGTTTCTTTTTACAGTCCACAGTAAAAGTATAGCTGTTTAGCTCAAATTTTCGTTCTAACTCCCCCACTCTCTAGTATTCTACTGCTTTAGTTCATGTAATTGGACAATGATTATGATCATGAATAATTATACCTATATAATTCTCCATTAGGTATACTTAAATCCTTTTTGAAAATACATGTAGACATTGTGCAATTTGTGGCAGAAAAGGAAAACCAGCTGTAGAGCTCTCTAAATATACATGTAGTTTCAAATTCTGATTTTTATAGGACACACATATTGCTAGTTCACAGTTAATTGGGGATGTATATGAAGATGGTTCTCAGGATGACTTGTCACACCATATGAATTTATTAATTGGGGAACATGAATGTCAAATGGTTCTCGAATAGACACTCACTTTTTTACATTATTTTTCACATCATTTAATGGTATCAGAAATACATTTTAATGAAATATAATAAACATGAGCTCACCTTCAATAGTCTCCTCCGGGGAGATGTACTTAAATACATAATCCTTCTCATTCAGATGTCTCTTTAGAGTCTCTACCACGACTTCAGCATTCTCTTCACATGCGCCCTCCCCCAGATACACCAATATTGTACTTCGTGTGGGGTCAGTCATAGTAGATGAGGGACCTGGGTATAGAATGTGAGAGCTATGGTCAGTGACAGACATGATAACTGAAGTCAGTGAAAAAGTAACTTATCAACAATCTAACTCTCATAAATCGATGAGCTAGCAATACCATATAAATTGCCCACTGGGGATAGTTACAAAGTTGATGTACCTAAAAAGTGATTTTTCAATGATGCAGTGATAAGCAATCGATTTACCCTAGCTGACATCAATGTAACCAAGACATATATACCTGATATACAAGTCTCTGATGTAACTTTTTAAATTATCTTTTAGATGATGTTAGATGTGTATGTTAGTGTAAAAGCAAATACAATAGTTAAGAGCAATAAAAAATATCCTGCCCACATATACACGTAGGTCTCTTACTAGGGACCTCTGCTTGGACTCTTGGTTAATCTTGGAAATTTTGACTAGCGTAAAGCGAGGGGTCTATATGGACGGAATAAAAGACCTAGATGGGACTAAATGGGTGTTCTGGGGTAAATAAATATCTCATTTATCCATATATGTATGGTAGGTGTTGTGTCACACACGATTTGATTGTATTTGCACCAAATTCTTAGCGACACCAAACGGCAAACGGTGTCGGATAATTCCACGTTTTCTTATAGTAGTGCGCTCTGGCCCTACAGACATGGTGTCAGGGCCAGATCAGGAAACTCAGGCTACAATACATGCAAATTGCAGCTAATGTAATTCATGGTAATCCTTTATGGCCTCACCTGGTCGAGGCACAAGCATAGTTAGCTTAATACTGTTGAAGCAGAAAAGCATTTGATTTATCACTTTTGACAAATCAAATTTGGACAACAGTTGATATCTACAACAGTCGATATAGACTGTCCTATTTATGGAAAATGAAAGTGATAATATACATGTATAAACAGCAGAGGGGCGCGATACGGATTATCCGGAATACCTAACTATTTTATTCATTTATTTATTTATTTGATATTAAAAAAAAAAATTCTGTAAACATACAGACATAATACTAAACATTACAAACCCCATTATACCATAATAGTAGTTATCTGGTTACACAATTAGTTTTAATTGTCTAACAAGTACTAGATCTAGGATGTCTGCAATCACAGAAGATTTTCACCCCAGTCAACATTTTGAACTCCTGTTTCTTCCAAGATATATACTGTTCTGCTCTAAGTACTCATTTGTCTGATTATGCATTTGTCTAGTTCCCGAAGGTTTATCATCAAATCATCATTGAAAATGCATTACCTTTGATAATAAAAATTCAGTCCCAAAACGTGTCCTTCTCAATGATGCGGGTCGACTCGATTTGTCATTCTCCCTGTGATGCAGAAGCATACTAACTTTTCACACAGAAAACGAAATAGAAAATAACACAGCGTTTAAATGTTTACCAGTTTAACGTAAAACATGTATCTTAAACACATTTAAAAATAGTTTCGTGTATCTGTTACCCAAGTTCCCAGTCATTTTACCTCCTTGTTTCTGACAGAAACACTTGCATATCAACCGGCCAATAGCAAATCGAGTTGGCCTAACATGTGGCCTACTTGGTAACAAGAGGTTACTGTAACGTTTTTGGTAGAACAGTTAGTCCACGCATACGAAGATGTCGTCTGTCATCAGGTTTGTGTATTGAAAATAATATCGGCCTATTTGTTTAAAAAAAATATGCATTATTTATTAATGATTTTTTCCCCTTCTCTATTTGCTTGCCCGTGACCCTGAGGTGCCTACTAAAGCTGATCGGAAGGACGGAAAGATCCGGTTGGTCAAATGACATGACACAAATAAATCGTTACATTTCTCAAAGCATCAGTACGCCAAGAATGATTTAGGGAAAATAGCTGTTGACATGACAGTTTGTAGATTGTTGCTAATCTAAGGGAGGTAACTCATATTTTTTTTTTAAAAAAAAACAACCCCCAAAAAAACAACAACAACAAAATATATATATTCTACTACAACTGAAATCATCCTGAGCCTAGGTATGATGGTGTAGCGACAATCCATTTGTCCGTCTGTCTGTATGTAAGCAATATCCCGGCCGTTATCTCTAATTGTCCCTAAATGGATCATATTTGCAATTAGAAATTAAACCTTCATTAGTGAGTACTAAACTCAAGATGGCTGCCATGGACACCATCTTGAAAATCATGTTGTGACCTAATTCCTCTGAATGGGAAGATGTATCAAAAAAGACAATCGACTAGTGAGTTGTGTCAGTCCACATATAGTCACTGAATTTCAGACATGCTCGATCATATTCTGAAGACACCAGCCACTGTGTAGCTGCTAACGAAGCCATCTTGAAAATATTGATGTACATCAATTATATACATTGTACATAAGAGATATGTGATGCCTTGTTTGTTTGTTGTTCTACATGAAAAAT
Source organism: Pecten maximus (assembly GCF_902652985.1). NCBI lineage: Eukaryota > Metazoa > Mollusca > Bivalvia > Pectinida > Pectinidae > Pecten > Pecten maximus. The sequence goes on along the minus strand of NC_047024.1, from coordinate 20,948,958 downwards.
ATTAATATTAAAAACATGCAAATGAAATTTGTTCCAGTGAAGAAAATGATTTACTAGAAGATGGACAGACGGAAGAAGAAGACATATCAGCTCCACCTAGTGTTCTGTATAAGGAGGGTGTCTCTGGTGACGGAAATAACTCTCTATGCAATGGGATGTCAATATCAACGAAAAGCTTGGACGATATTCTCACATTCATACAGTTTGGCCGTTTTCAAATTAAGATGATGATTTTAACATGCCATGGGTATTTCGCAGTGTGTTCTGAAATGATGCTTATCATATTTTTGACAGCACCTCTGAAAAAAGAATGGAATGTAGCAAATATGACTTATCCGTCCTTACTTGTTTTTGGTGCTGTCGGAGGAATCTTAGGTGGAGTAATTACTTGGCATTGTTAGCGACAAATACGGAAGACGAACACCTTTTCTGATTAGTACCATTGTATTAGCAGTGTTTTCAATGCTAGCCCCCTTTGTGAACAGCTTTCCCCTTTTTATATGTGTGAGAACGTTGATTTCCATTGGAGAAGGAGGACTTGGAGCGCTCGTTCACGTTCAGTTACTGGGTAAGGGATGAAACAACTGGTTCATGTATAATGGTCTATTTTCTATAAAAAAATATGTTTTTTAATAATATGAAGGTTCGAGCCTTGGTCACAGTAAAATGAGAGAAAAAAAAACAAAAAAAACAAAAAACAAAAAAAACTGTAACAGAAAAATTGATTTTTAATTAAAGAAAAAAATGTGTGAATTGTAAAACATTTAACATAAGGACTGATTTTTGTTATATATTTCAGAATTCCTTCCAGTAAAAAACCGTGGCAGTTGCTTAGTAACTATCACCCTGTGTGGCACATTGGGAGCTGTATATGCTGCCGCAATGGCCTGGTGGCTTCTCCCTCGGTACGGATGGCGGCTATTTATGGGAGCATGCGCGATTCCAGCAGTGGTACAAATTCCCCTCAGTTTCTGGTTGATAAAGGAGTCCCCTCGCTTCCTGTTTGTGAGTGGAAGGAAAGAAGCTGGGGTTGAAGTATTGAAAGAAATGGCTAAACAGAACAACATACAACTGCTACAAGGTAACGTAAAAAAAAGTATTTATCCAGCAATAAACCCATGCCTGGTAATAATCTTACTGATATCTATTGCAGCCCATTTGCAGATTTTTAAAAGGCAGATAAAAATAACATCAGAAAACTTTAGAATATCCAATACACATCATCTTAAATAATTTTCAAATTATAAGCACAAGTTTCTATTGGGATGGTTGAGAATTGCATGATGAAATTGTGTTATTTCTAATTACTCTATCCTTTTGTTTACCTTTTATCCACTATCATGTTTCTCAGTATATGGAGAGTTATTGCCTTTTGTTGATATTTCGAACCAAAGTTTGTTAGTGTATAGGTGACTATGAATTGCTTGTAATACCCTACCTTTTTCTGTTTTACAGTTGACATTGACTGTCCAACCAGTGCAAACCGTGGCCGTATGAACGACCTCTTGACCCCTACACTACGGGGTCGTACCCTGGTAATCTCGGCTATCTGGCTGCTTCAGTGCATTGGATATTGGGGCGTCACCTTATTCCTACCACAGTACATGGATTCAGTGGGAATGGATCCTTACTTAAACACCTTTAGTATTTTCATTGGCCAGATCCCTGGCATGTTCCTAGCCATTATTACCATAGAACCACACATGCTGGGCCGAATACGCTGTCTACGGTTCTTCTCCTTTTTCACATGTTTATCTCTCGTGCTGTTTGCTTTTATTGATGATGTTGCAGCTAAAACTGTTATTGTAATAGTGTGCTATTTTTTCATGGTTCCCATGTATTCTATTCTCAACACTCTCACACCAGAAATGTACCCCACTAATATTAGAACGACAGCCTTGGCTTTTGTCTCAATGCTGATTGGCCTACCTAGTCTATTTACGCCTTTCCTAAGTGCGGGCGTACTCTCCACTGGTGTGTTGTGGCTGTATCCAGTAGTATGGGGAGCATGCTTCCTTGTCCAGACATTTCTCACTTTCCTCCTCCATCAGGAAACAGCAGGAAAAAAATTAGATGATCAGAAAAGTGCTTGATGAAATCATGATCAGAAAAGTGCTTGATGAAATCATGATCAGAAAAGTGCTTGATGAAATCAAGTGCACATACGTAAATTAAGAAATAGACAATATTTAATGGTTTCCTATTGAATAGCATAAATTATACATGTATTATATTTCATGAGTGTGAAGAAATATCGGAATATTCTGTTCTACAAGTACCAATGATGTAACCCATGACAACACGGCAGGGCCATTTTGAATATATTCTATAACACAACACAATTTCACAAATATGTTATTGAAAATTGCAATGTATCAATGTAATCAACAAAGATGGGACCAAAAGAAAAAAATCAACGGATTTCAATGCAGTGAATAGAGAGCACTGTTCCAATTGACCAATACTAAAATTTATATAATTACACGTTGATGTTTATATATAATTATCAAATGGATAATTTATGGTAAAAATGTAGTCAGAGTGGGACCATGGTTTTTTAGCTCACCTGGCCCGAAGGGCCGGTGAGCTTATGGCATGGCGCAGCATCCGTCGTCCGTCGTCCGTCCGTCGTCCGTCTGTCTTCCGTCGTCCGTCCGTCAACTTTTCCTTTAAATCGCTACTAGTCCTAAACTACTAAGTGGATTTTGACCATATTTGGTCTGAAGCATCCTTGGGTAAAGGGGAACCAATTTTGTATAAATGGTGGGTCTGGCCTCCCAGGGGCCTGAGGGGCGGGACCCAATAGGGGAAATATAGCAAATTCTTTAAAATCCTTCTTCTTCTGTAGGAATAAAGGGATTTGATCCATATTTGGTCTGAAACATCCTTGGGTGAAGGGGAACCAATTTTGTATAAACGGTGGGTCTGGCCCCCCAGGGGCCTGGAGGGTGGGGCCCAATAGGGGAATATTGCATATTCTTTAAAATCCTTCTTCTTCTGCAGGAATAAAAGGATTTGATCCATGTTTGGTCTGAAGCATCCTTGTGTGAAGGGGAACCAATTTTGTATAAACGGTGGGTCTAGCCTTCCAGGGACCTGGGGGGTGGGGCCCAATAGGGGAATATAGCATATTTTTTAAAATCCTTCTTCTTCTGCAGGAATTAAGGGATTTGATCCATGTTTGGTCTGAAGCATCCTTGGGTGAAGGGGAACCAATTTTGTATAAACGGTGGGTCGGCCTCCCAGGGGCCTTAGGGGTGGGGCCCAATAGGGGAAATATAGCAAATTCTTTGAAATCCTTCTTCTTCCGTAGGAATAAAGGGATTTGATCCATATTTGGTCTGAAACATCCTTGGGTGAAGGGAAACCAATTTTGTATAAACGGTTGGTCTGGCCCCCAGGGGCCTTAGGGGTGGGGCCCAATAGGGGAAATAGGGTTAATCCTTTAAATCGCTACTAGTCATAAAGTTATAAATGAATTTGAACCAAATTTGGTCAGTAACATTCTTGGGAGAAGGGGAACAGAGTTTGTATACATTTTTACTCTGAACCCCCAGGGGCCTAAGGGGCGGAGCCAAATAGGGGAAATAGATATTAGTCTTTAAATCGCTACTAGTCATAAATTTTTTAATGGATTTTAACTAGATTTGGTCAGGAACATCCTTGGGGGAAGGTGAACAGAGTTTGTGTTAATTTTTACTCTGAACTCCCAGGGGCCTGAGGGGCCGGGCCAAATAGGGGAAATAGGGTTAATCTTTTAAATCACTGCTAGTCATAAAGTTATGAATGAATTAGAACCAAATTTGGTCAGAAACATCCTTGGGAGAAGGGGAACAGAGTTTGTATACATTTTTACTCTGAACCCCCAGGGGCCTGAGGGGCGGAGCCAAATATGGGAAATGGAGATTAGTCTTTAAATCGCTACTGGTCATAAAATTTTTCATGGATTTTAATTAGATTTGGTCAGGAACATCCTTGGGGGAAGGGGAACCGAGTTTGTATGAATTTTTACTCTGAACCCTCAGGGGCCTGAGGGGCGGGGCCAAATAGGGGAAATAGGGTTAATCCTTTAAATCGCTACTAGTCATAAAGTTATGAATGAATTTGAACCAAATTTGATCAGGAACATCATTGGGAGAAGGGGAACAGAGTTTGTATAAATTTTTACTCTGAATCCCCAGGGGCCTGAGGGGCGGGGCCAAATAGAGGAAATAGGGTTAATCATTTAAATCGCTACTAGTCATAAAGTTATGGATGAATTTGAACAGGAACATCCTTGGGAGAAGGGGGAACAGAGTTTGTATAAATTTTTACTCTGAACCCCCAGGGGCCTGAGGGGCGGGGCCAAATAGGGGAATAGAGATTAGTCTTTAAATTGCTACAAGTCATAAAGTTATGAATGAATTAGAACCATATTTGGTCAGGAACATCCTTGGGGGGAGGGGAACAGAGTTTGTATAAATTTTACTCTGAACACCCAGGGGCCTGAGGGACGGAGTCTAAGAGGCCCAAGGGTCTTTCCCCACCCTAAGGAACTTAGTTTCTTCAAACACAATTAGGTTGTAAAAATAATCCATAGGGTCTTTCAGTCCCTTAGAGAGTATGTGTATGAATAAATTGAACATGAACATTATTTTGACATTTGGTCAAATCCAACCAGGTGAGCGATACAGGCCCCATGGGCCTCTTGTCATTGTTTTATATTTTGATATTGAAGTGTACATTTTTATTCAGGGTAATAAATTTGCTACAGCAGTGGGTTTATGTAAAAGTTTGGATCATGAAAAAGTCTTTCACAATTTTTGTAACATATACATGTAAGACTTATATAGAAGATGCTGAATTTTTCTCCAATGAAACATCAAATTTAAACATAACACTGTCTTTATATGGTATCTATGGTTGATCTAAATGTCAGAGCTTTGCAGACAAGTTGTGAGCTAATGATTAAATATTTCAACAGTATTTCAGCGTATCAATATTATTCACGAATTCAGTATATTCAGTCATACAAGTACTACTCAACTAATATACCCAGTATACATATTGTGTTCATGTCCATTTTTTCCCATTATACAAGATCTTGCCCATGTTAAAAATGAGGTCATTTTGACCTCTAGTTAATTCAGACATTCCCTTGAATTGTGAATATGTTTAATTATTTTCTACAGAAAACATGTAACCAGGCAGTATTTATGATTTTTATCTCGGCTGGTACTAAATGTCATCTGTGATCCATCAAATCACTTTGTCCATCCATCAAATTTTAACTTGTACTAAATAGGTAGGGGTACATGTTTTTCTTGGTTTCATAGATCTGAAATCTTTTGTGTTGTCCATCTGTATATATTTTTTTTTTTCTCAAAAACTTGATCAATCATTTTTGTGCAAGTTGGTTCCTCCTGTGTAGAATGGTATTTTGAATCATAGGTCATGCCCCCCCCCCCCCCCCCCTAGTCACTATAACTTTTTTATTTATTATTCAATGTATTTTTATTAAATGTTGTATCAAATATTAACAGTGCAAATTGGGAGTGGGTGGGGTTGCCATGGTAAAGGGGGAGATTGGTGTCACTTTACCAGGAATAATGGTATTTTGACCCCAGGGTCAATTTACTATGGGTGTCAAAATACCATACTACACTGGTATCATGCAAGATAAAGTTTGTTAGATACAATATTTCATGTACATGTATTGTGTTGGTATCCTGTCCAACATTTTGTTGTTTGTCCGGTTGCCGTCAGTATTTGTAAGATCTGTCTAATATTGTTCACACATACTCCCAATCGGATGAATTCCAGTTATATAATATAATTTTGAACATACTACTAACTGTAGTCAAAATTTATTTCTGATTTTCAACTGTGTCCATTATATAATAATGTCCTGAAGTCATTTGATATGGATTTCCTCAGAGAGACTGGCAAATTCCTAACCCCAAGGTCCTATAGTATACATGTATTATAAGCATCAAGGTTACATATATACATGTATATAAATATACATGGATTGGAAATTTTGTTCCAAGTCCCTGTGATTTTCTTAAAGTGTTTCAATTGGCATAATGGCAAGGTAATGATGGGTCAAGTTCCTGATGAACCTGTTATCAAACATTTAAAGCATGTTTGATTCTGTAATATTGTATTTGTTTGGCCTCACCTCCAGTGTCTCGCATAAAATGATGAAAGGTCACAGCATTAAGGTCAAATTCAATTCCTTATAACACCGAACAGTAATGTAATTATACATATCCTTGTCAACAGCCTTTGGGAAATATAAAATAAATTTGGACTTAGTACAGCCAGAGACGTATATACCTGATATACAAGTCTCTGGTACAGCATCCAATGCAATTTCAATTGACATTTTTATAACAATTTAGATATACAATGTATTTCACACCAGAAATTTTTATATATGACTGTAATAGATATGTTGTCTATTTGTTTGGTGGGAAATATTAATTTAAGGTATTCTAGGTTCAGCCAATCTGATTAAAATATAGATCATTACACTACATTATGTAACTAATTATCTGTATTACATAACATAGTGTAATGATGTATTTTAATTTTATCAGACTGAGGTTAATCAGAGATTGCAGGACCATCAAGTAACAATTAGAATTGTTCTTGAAATAATCATTTCATTTTAAGCTTGCAGCTTCAAGTGTATGTCACTGCCAGCAGTTCTAGAGATTAAATCTTAAAGGGGACCACCAAAGCAATGACTGGACATTTTCTACATCTTTTTAGTGATATTGGTTCTAAGTAAAGGAGCTAGAGATCACAGGGACTTAAAATTCCTTACTCAGAGTCCACATACAAAGTACCCGGTATATTTGTGTCAAGTCCTTGTGCTAGAGATTAAAACTTATGAAATCCTGCCATAGCTGTTTCCACCTAGGGCCAAGGATGGTCTATGTTAAGGAGTAGTTGAATAAATTTGTGAATTTACAAGTATGAGTTAATGTATTGCATGTTGGACTCAAATATTGAGTGTGAATCAGTTCAGTGAGTGACCTTTTCTAATTTACATATACTTATTCAAGAGATCTCTGAACACTTACCAATGGGTCATTATACACACATGTAGACATTAATGAAGGGTATTTTACTTTTATGATTTATTTTTTTATAATGTTGTTTTGTCATGTAATATTGTTGTTTTCTGAATAGTAAAGTTTGTTGTTTTGTATTAAAACAAAGATTTTGTTATAATATTCAGAAAGGTGATTTGTAATTTCAAAGTACTATTAAATTCAAGGTAATAACACTGATCAAGATTGCCATCATTTTCAATTAACAAAATGTCACCTTTCATATGAACTCTGATCTCATATTGACCAAAGGTTGAAATTGAGATAGCTAACCAACTTAGTACAATCTGTTTTGTACTGAACTGAACAAATGCACAAATGACATTTTTCCGCAGGAACAGCAATAATGTTGGTCTTTAGTGTATCGGGTACCTCGGCTACCATCTGTGGTTCTCCCCTACACCAAGGAAACCCACAGAGTGGTCAGGACTGGCACAGTGATACCACACTTGCTTTTCACCTAGACGGCCAGGGTTTGTTTCCCTGATACGACGTGAAAAGGTACGGGTCACCTGCCCATCCATGTGGGTTTCTTCCCAGTGAGACCCCTCGAGTGCTTCCATCCAGACCAACAAGAGTGATTTCCTAACATAAATTGTTAAGACTTTTTCATAATTTTTGTGATATAAACAAAGCATAGTTTTTAGCTCGCCTAGTCCAAAGGACCAAGGTGAGCTTATGCCATACGGTGGCATCCATATATCTGTCAACAATTACCTTGTGAACATTATTACTAGTGTAAATATCAACCAAATTTGATGAAACTTTGTATGCAGTCAGATACTGTCAAGGTCTTGGAAGAGTTCTAAAATGGGAATTATTCAACAGTAACTTACAGAGTTACTAGACCTTGTGAACACGATAGCTGGAGTAAATATCAGTCAAGATTGACGAAATTTTGTATGTAGTGAAATATTGTCAAGATCTCAGATGAGTTCGAAAATGGAAATTATTCAACAGCAACAGTTATTGCCCTTTGTAATAATATCATTATTGGACCTTGTTAACACGTTAACTGGAGTAAATATCTACTAAGTTTTATGAAACTTTGTATGCTGCCATATACTGACAATATCGAAAATGGGAATTATTTGACAGTAATTTAACAGAGTTATTGTTCTTTATAGTAATATTATTATTTTCTTTTGGTTCACCTGGGCCAAAGGGTACATTTTTTTAAACGCTACTAGTCCTAAACAACTAAATGGATTTTGATGAAAGGTTTGGAGAATTATTTGGCAGTGTTGCATGTTGTATAAATGAAAGATCTGACACCCTTAGGGTGGAGATAGGGGGCCCAATAGAGGTAATATAGAAGGAAAAAAACAACAATAGAATTAAGATACTTTTTCTCTTTTAAGAATGACAAAGGATTTAGTCCACAGGTAGGTTGAACCATTGTTTGAAGAAACAGTTCTAAAGAGGGAAATTATTTGAAATATAACTTTAGTATTTTGCAATAATTACTTGAATATCCTGGTGAGCGATGCAGGCCCTCTCGTTTTAACCCACACATTTAGTTTGCACATTGTGTAATTATTTATGAGCAACTTATCTGAACAAGCATTCTGAAAGAGTATTGCTTTAGCAATACATGTCCCCTATACCAGCCCCCGCTTAAAAAAGTGACCTTGACCCAAATGCCCTGAAACCCAAACCTGATCTGTAGCTACTCAAACTGAATTTACATATCAACTTTCAAGAACAGAAAATTGAGTGGCAGACTTACAGAAGGACAGGTAGGAAACCTTTATTTCCCACCATTTCAGCGATAGGGGATTAATAAACATGCAAACTAAATTCTATCATCAGATAGTGACCGCCATGTTTGGCTGACAATACAAGAGGCCCAGAGGGCCTGTATCGCTCACCAGGTTTGAGATTTGGGATTGTGCTCATCTCTTGATGCCCAGGAATGCTATATATGGTTATGCAGTGAGGCTCTGAACAAAATAAAAAAGTCTTCAAGGGTGGAGAAAGCCCCAGAATCTATTTCTACAAAATGAATGTGCTTTATCTTTTGATTCCCAGTAATGCTATACATGTACATGTATATGGTTAAGGGTTGGGAATCTCAATAGTTTCAAAATACAAGAAGTCTTTTATAGCAATACAGTCAAATTGATCCCTTTTGCCCCACCCCTCGGGGCCCGGCCCCATCATTTGTATAAATTTGAATCCCAGCAACCTAGGGATGTTACCACTGAATTACCAATGTCATACATTGCTTAGGTCCAGAGAAGAAGCCATTAATATCAATATTGCCAAATGGCCTCTTTTGGCTCCACCCCTCGGGCCCCTGGGAGGGCAGTCCCATCATATGTATAAATTTGAATCTAAGCCTAGGGATGCTTCCTACTAAATTTGGTTAACAAATTTTGTTAAATTCTGATCAGCAGAAGAAGTCAATTGTTGACGGACAGGTGAGCTAACAATGGTCATCCAAACAAAAACACTTCAATGGATAGGACCACACCATTATAAAATGTTCCTGAGGTAACAAATAACAAAACACATCAATCTTAAAAACATTTAAAATCTATTTTTGACATAAACAAACTATAGAAAATAAAGCAAATAATGCTTACCAAAATAAACTGATTAGACTAACACAATACAAGGCTCATCAATGATGTTCGGTATGCTACATAAAATAATCTATATTGATCTGGTAGAAAATTTATTGACAATGAGAGCAAACGAAGGTTGAGGAGTTTGATAAGCAATATTATGTTGGTTGCATGTTGATCCAAAATAATAAACAAAAATGGAAAAATATTTCTATAAAAAATAGTTTTATATTAATAGGGTTGAATGAAAATCTAATTCACGGGTGAAAATTCAGATCTAAATACCAACAAACCAGTAATACATAGTTACACATTACCAGTACATGTATGTACTACAGCAATAAGAAGGATATGGTAGTTGCAGGTTTTTCTATCCACACATCTTGTTTACATATAATGCTGATTTTCTAATAATGAAACCAAATTCACATACATTTACGAACTTTCCAAGTATCAAATAATATAATTATGAAGTGATTTACTACCCTGTAACAACCTATATTACATAATTAATATGACAGTTCACAGTTCATTTGGAAATACAAGGGTATCCACAACATGTACATTTGTAGTTCATCCATTTTAACTGTGTCTTCATTTATTACTGAAGTTTGGATAAATCAATTTTCCTTTTTTTCATATAATTCTATTCAAATTTTCAAGAAATATTTTATTGTATAAATTTTTAATATATGTACATGTATTTTCACACACATGTACATATGTAAATTTCATTATCATCATTGATGAAAATGTGAACATTATCATCAAAATTGGACTTATGAATACACATTAGAAAGGAATTGCAAATTCAAAAATGTGTACTGGAAGAATTATAAAATAGAAATTCCCACCAAATTGACATCTCAAAGATACAGGAAAGCATATTTTGATTTAACTTTACATCAAAAAGCACTGATAAACCATAAGAATACCATTTGGTCTAAACAAGATAAGATGTAATAGCACTGAACAACCTGATTTGAGACAGTATTCCTAAAATTGAGGCCAAAAGGGCCTGCACTATTTTCGAGTTCAAATCAACTTATGTAGGGTTATCACAGGATCTTGGGGCATATTCCTAATTAACTGTCTATAAATGAAATATGACATGGACTGGGTTTGGAATATGTGGCAAGTTCCTGTGGGACCAATTTAGGAGAAATAGAACTTAACATAACTCTCAAATCTTTACCAAAGTCAGTGAAGAATAAAATATAGGTAACAGTGACCTATATTGGATAATATACTGGTGAACTACTAAAGATGTATCCACAAGGGGAGTAGGTAAATCAATTACGTAAGTGTGGACTTTGGGGTAAAGTTTTATTTCATTATTATCCTGACAAAGCTTGACATAAAGGGTGACACTGGTCGACGTAAATAAATTCATGCTCAACCTCTGTATTTGGTTTGTATAAATGGTTATTATTTTTTTTTACTAATAGCCAAGGTAATTTAAGGACGTGCCAGGTTTTGGAGGTGGAGGAAAGCCGGAGTACCCGGAGAAAACAACTGCCCCATGGTTTCAAACCTGCAACCCAGAGGTGGAGGGCTAGTGATAAAGTGTCGGGACATCTTAACTACTCGGTCACCGATATTTATTGTTTATTTTTTGACCAATCCTGTTTTGATTGATTAACCTACTCTTGTTCATCCCCGATTCATTTAATCCCCTACATACCTCCTGGTAGCCAGTCGAGGCACAGGATCCATCTCCCCACCAACTACTGTGTCAGCTCTATTCTCTACATTTATATAATAACATTATGCGATTGATGACTGGTTGATTTGACTGTCAGGAGTAATATTATGTTCCGTCTTACTCTAACGATTGTGTTATGAGGACGGACCAACAGAGAAGGCATCAATTCGGTTGTGAGGGTATAAAAGTGGAATGAAAAAAAAAGCTAAAATAAGTCATTCTATATCAGCATATGATATGGCGGCAGATAAATAGCAGAGAAAAACAATAATGAAGAAAAATACAAAAGTTACAAGCAGTAAAAGAGTCTAATCAAATGAAAACAAAACAAGATCTATCAAGGCAAAAATGGCTTATTTTGAGATCTTTAGTGATTAAACATGCAGCATGTTAAATCTAAATTTAAGTCAACAAATAAAATAATTCTGCCAAAATATGCCAGGGCAGGGATTCAAATCATCAGCAATATGATACTATTCAATAAATAAACCTATTTATTAGTTCAGGGCTATTCCAGAGTTATTTGAGTGGGAGGGGCAGGAGGCACTTGTATAAAATTTGATGAGAGGTAGGGATCTATCCCAACTTTTCTAGTATTCCTTATACTTAATAGGTTTTATTATTTGATGGGTGGTGGGGTCTGTGAAAAATGCCTCCCACCCCTCCCACACAGATAATTATGAAACAGTCCTAAATCTTTTTTCCACAATTCAAAGATAAAATAATGTCTATAAAATATTTAGGCACAACTTCAACTCATCTCTCATGAACAGAACATTGTAAAACATTTATGTCTATAAACAATGACATAACAAAGGAATATGTTTATTTCCTGTCAACGGAAATCACTGTCTCATTCTCTAATAAAACAACTTAAAACTTGCATATCTGAAAATGCAATATCTGAACGTTGTGAACCACATCTAGAATATCAACATATATCAAAAATATCAATCTTGCATGAAATAAGTAAATGTGAATTTGTTAAAATCAACACCATATTTTTAAATTGAAAATGAGGCTGAGATTCAAACAACACAGCTACCAATGCTGAAACAAATGTGCTACGTTTAAGGGGAAATATCTCTCATTGTCTTTTGAACAACATAATCAAGGTATCGGTACTTATTTAATATGAAAATACCTGAAAACAGACATTGTTGTGGCTAGTAAATATGTTCAACATTTAAGATGACAATATTGGTTGGACTAGAACATTTTTTTTTCTGTTTGTGAGTCAATTATTAAATATGAAAATGTATGCCCACGAAATAATTATATTGAATGCATATGGAGCCTTTCAACAGGTACACTTGAGGATCCAGCTATTTTTATGTGGGTAGGAAGCTAGGTGTCTATATGAATTATTCCAATGTTTTTTTTGTTTTTTTTTATATTGGCCTGACTAACAAAAATGTTGATAAAATGTCAAGATAAGTTGGACTAGGTGTCAGTAGGCTTTCAAATATCTAACAAAACAACTTATTTTACATCTGCAAACCAATTATACCAATATTTTCATTCGAAAAGAATACAATATCTCATAAAATGTAAAAGTCATTTTCATGTGCTCATAATCTTGTCGAGGGAAATTCATTATGCAAATTACAATGTATTACAGCAACCTTTATATGAGGACTTTGATCAGACATACAGATTTTATACCAGAAATACAGCTTTTGTAAACAAAAAATATTGAATATTCATGACTTATTGAGAGAAACAATGTTAGGCCATTTAGGAATAGGTGTTTTGTAATATTGCAGCTCAACATGTTTACTGAGGAGTTTATGTCTGAAAATATACATACACAGGAATGTCTGTCTCTAGAGTATAGTTAACCGTATATTATATATATACCAATGTATACGAAACAAAAATATTCATTGAAGAATAAATTTGTTGAACAGGTATACAGGAAGATCTATTTAGTGAAGTTTGTTTGTTTTTGTTTAACTTCCTATTAACAGCCAGGGTCATTCGAGGACGTGGAGAAAAGCCGGAGTAACCAGAGAAAAACTACCAGCCTATGATCAGTACCTGGCAACTGCCCCACATAGGTTTCAAACTCGCAACCCAGAGGTGGAGAGCTAGTGATAAAGTTTCGGGACACCCGAGTGGACACCAGAGTGAAGACAAACAATCTGAAGAGTTTTAGAAGAGTCTTAGAGTTAAGGAGGCAAGATTATTTAACTGCATTTTTCAGCGTAAGAGTGTCAAAGCCAGCTTGTTTAAAAACTTACATATCCTTTCAAATTGATATAGTGAATCTGATATTTTCATTTCAACCTGAAATTTGAACATACTTGATTTAATTTCTCAGAACATTCATATTGCTGCCAGATGTTCTATTCGTGTCAAACCTACTGAAGACATTAAATTATATTTTAGTTAAAAACAAAAGATACAGTCTGCAAAATTACATCTTAACAATAACACACTGTATTCAAAAGTCATACATCCATCTGATAGGATCTCACATGTACACCATACACCTATATACAAACAATAACAAATGTGTCACTCAATGTCTAAAATTTGCATATATAACAATTCACGCCATAAATAATATTAGTGATCTACACCAGCTTTCAATGGGTAGAAGGGACAACTTTGTCTGAAGTTCTTCCATATTCCTCAACCATCAAGAATTGGTCAAATAGGCCATGTAAAACAATGTGTTAACCTTTTATAAAACATTTTCGCGATTTTGACAAATACATTTTCATTTTTTCATTTAACTCTTCATTAATGATTCTTCATTTGAACACAAAGGATAATAGCTGTACATGTATCTAAAACATGGCACTTTGATTTTTTCAAATAAAAATACAGCCCAAATGCATAACTTATCGAACAATATCTATACTACTTCAATATGAAGTAAATTACCATTAACATTGTGTTTTAAAGACTTCATCATTTCATACTAAAATACAGAATATTAAAACAATGCACTTGAGTGTGATTTGTATGATAACAAATAAACAAAATCCATATCAGTAGTAATCAGAAACATAAGGTCTCATCTCCATCACTCCCTCCCACGACGGCCGGCAGTAACATTTCACTTTACTGGATACCGGGTTTCGCTCAACCTCACTGAAACAAACAAACAAATAAATATATCACAATAAAGAAACATCATTCTAATATTATATATTTGGATTATAATATCTTTTTTCTATATTTTTGAGTTTCATTTGATTTATAGTCTATATATGGTAACTATAACATTATTAAACTTTAATGTTACATATTCACTATTTAATATATGAGTACATTGTATGTCTTAATGCATGATTATAAAAGTGCTTACAATCTTTCTACCATACATTTGTACATTTCTTTCTTTCTTTTTTTTAGTTTTGTTTTTCTGGCTCAACATTAGGATCCCTGTTAATAACATAATTAAAAATTTCACAGCAACTGTGTTAGCAGTGTAAGGACTTGTGTTGTTTCAGATCTTGAAGAATTATAATTGGATTTATTTCACAAGATTATGTTTATCATTAACATGCAGATCTATGCTCATTTCCTGTAATGTTTTTGTCTATCGCTTATATCATAACATTAAGAATTTCATACAAACTGTTATAAGTCTTTCAATGTTTTTAATACTCTATTTGCTCTACTTCAGAATATTATAACAAAAAAAATCGAACACTGAGTTTAGAGAAACAAAAGTTGTTTCTGTGATCGTGACCTTTGATCTAGTGACCTTGAATCTTGCCACCATTCTTTAACATTCTGAATGTCAACACAAATTATCTACTAGGTAAGAAGATTTACATGGTCCTATTGATCTTTAGAGTCATATGATTTTTTTTTATTCTGATTAATATCACCATATAACAAGGAAGAACTGTTTTAGAAATGACAAATCAAAGTCTTTTTAGTAACTGTGACTCAACCTTGACCTTTGGGTCAGATGTCTGAAACTTAAACTAGGTATTTTAGTTCTTAACACCATCACAAGGTATCATCAAACATGCATCTTACAATAAGCCAGGTAGAGCAATGAAAAGCAATTGTTCTTTTGGACAAACAGACTGATTAAGCTATATCATAATTATAACCTGTCGAAACAGACATATAATAAAAACAGTTTTCTACATACATGTATCTATATCAGTATAAAAAAAAAAAACTCCAGTAAGGAAACTAATAAAATGGGTTTCAGAACTATTTCAAAACTTGAAATCGAATGCTTATGAACAGCTAAAGAAGCACTTTCTTCCACCTCAGCATTTTCTCAGGTATTTGCACCAGGTAGCTCATCTAGCTATTGATATAAGCCTCTGTGTGACACAAACAAAAAACACAGAAGATTGCATTCTTATATATGAATTGCAGCAAACAGGTGGAAAAGTAACATGAGTTGTAAGTGATTCAGTTGATAACCTCATTAAACAACGGGTGTAAAGTTGTTATTTCATAAAGGCTTTTCGGTACTGGTGATAGCCAAGTTTAATTTTGTCAGAGGCAAACATGAACTGAGAAATTTGAACAAAAAAATACAAAATGTTAATATCTTTAATTCTAAAAAAGATTAGACTTAAAATATACGTGTTAGTATTAAATTTCAAAACCATTATGATACTACACTTAACATTTCTATTCAGTAAAATACTTATTCCTTACTGGTACCATAAACTATTCCATAGAGAAATCTACTTAGGGTTATTCCAGAAAAGCAGTTCCATTACACAGAAGGAATCCCAAAGAAAGGATAAGTGATTTATTTTGGCATTCTGGGGTCAGATTCAATTTCCAATTAAATATTAAAGCAAAATATGAATATATTTTCATGAAATTGCACACAAAAAATGAATATTAAATGTAATGGATGACCAACCCATGAACAAATATGAAATATGTGTTGGGTAATGAGGTAGACACAGGCTGCAAGAATACCTGTGTTAATCTGTTCTTACTGCTGTAGCCTGTAAATTGTCAAGAAATGCAAATAAAACACTTCTCATGCATTGTTCGTGGTTTTCTTCTAGACGGATGTACACAGAGCTCTTGGTGAGGAATATTTAATACCACAAACAAATTTGGAAGACAATTCATGATTTATTGTTTTAACTATAAATAAATAACTACAGAAAATTGAAAACATTTCTTTTGTAATCTAGATGATAAATTTTAACACAAACACAGTATAAGGTATTTAGGCCATACCAATTTAATTTATTGTTCGTCGGATTTACCGCTCCTGTTTTATCAAAATCAAAATTAAAATTTAAAAAAAATTTTACCGCTCCTATTTTATCGTCAACGAAAAATGACGAATCCGGAAAAAATTCTCGCGATTTCAAAATTTAGAAAGCGCCTTTCTGGATCAATTGAACGTTTGAAACGAAGGTCACAGTACAGTAACTGAAGCGCTTTTTTAACAGTGATGTGAACTGTCAAACACAATGAAAGCACGAGGGTTTACCTGAAGAAAAGTTGTGTCAACATGGGTATTTTTGTTGTATCAGTAACGACAGAACGCGGCCGCCACAATGTACTACAACATACAGCTATGGAGGTGGACGACGCTTCATCATTTGAACATTTATTTAACAAGGTAAACGAAACACACTCTCTTGTCGAGATACGTATATCGAGCAGTCGACCCCCGTCTGCAGACAGCATCGTTGTGTCATCGCTTACGATGACATTATCTTTGTGTCAAGAGTTGGGCATGAGATTTTTGGAGTTTTTAGTTAAGCCTGAAAGCGTGATAGCGACTCCTGACAAAACGTCAGCCTTTTCTGTACTGATCATTGTGATGGAATCACAGAAAAAACGTTCTCTCCCACAGAAGCCGAAAGACACTGGTAAACTTATCGGTCTGCAAAAACTTTACAACGATTTGATTGATTGGATTGCCACTTTTGATGCAGGTTGGCATATTATTCTTGTATCTATCAGTATCTTTACTATCTTATAGGCTCTAATCATTCCAATTCAATCTGTTCCTTATTTTTATATGACAGTCCATGAAAGATTGAATTTTAATGTGATTATTGGTGACAAGAGGTTTGTTTTGCATTCCAAATTATCAGTAGGTTAATTTCCATGTTTCCTGTATGTAATTTTGTTGAATAAGTATTAGGTTCTAGTCATTTTATTGAAATCATTTGTTTTTATGTGCCAATCAAGTATTAGGTTCTAGTCATTTTATTGAAATCATTTGTAACTTTATGTGCCAATCAAGTATTAGGTTCTAGTCATTTTATTGAAATCATTTATTTTTATGTGCCAATCAAGTATTAGGTTCTAGTCATTTTATTGAAATCATTTGTAACTTAATGTGCCAATCAAGGAAAGTATTTTATATAATTTTGAATCTTGTTTACAGAAGTGTACTAGCAGTGCATAATTTTGATTAATACAGTACTGTTGATTTTGTTTTAACAATGTGTTTGTTGATTATTTTGAAATAGCGATTACCTTGGTCTGTTTCATCAAAACATCTTTCATATCACTAGACTTCAGGATTTGGTTGATAGAGACACCATAGAATTTTTTATTGTTATACATATGCATTCTTAATGAATGATAGAGTTTATTGTTGAAATGATTTGCTCATGCAGGTAAATTTGAAATTAATAATATATGGTTGCAAAAAGGTTGCTCCATATTGTTGTGGCTTTATCTTTTAATTTCAATGGATAGTTCTATTTAAAACGCTATTAAACAGTGCCTTTCTCTCTTGTGTAGCTCTATACACTATCTCAGTGCTGTGCAAGTCATTACTTTACAACATTTAACCAGTTAAGAAGTGTTTAACACATGTTTTCACATTATTTACACAGTCAAAGACATTTACTGATATTGAGACCTCTGAAATAATTCGCTCACTCCAAATTTTCATGATTTCAAAATTATTTTAAAAACAAAAAAAATTCGCTCGCTCGCTCCAATTTTGAAATCACGAAATCCGAAGAACAATTAATTAAATTGGTATGGCCTTAGTATTTAAGTTATATAATTGGAGAGAAATGGACAAACTAATTACCCAAGATACTGTTAAATATCAGCTTTTCTATTTACTTCAAACACTTTTAATATCAAAGTAATTTATGTAGGAAAACTCATCAAAGAGATGATTAAATTATCACATAAGTTAAAATTACTTGTGTATAAGTATAACATATATACAGTACTGTTATTGTACTGGGAAAAAAAACATTTTCAAGGAACAGTTAAATTTGCAATTTTTTTTTAACATATTTTGAGACACCTGTTATAGCATTTAAAGTAAATTTATTAATTTCATAATCTGATGACCAAAATTAAAATGGAGTCTGTTATTGTAGGGAAAGTGAGAATAGCTACACTACACAAACTGTTTCATTAAAATCTTTCAATTCTATAAATATTAATTGTATACGATCGTATATATAAGGTTACAATACTTACAAACAATTTGAATCACACATTTCTAATTTATATTGTTCATGGTCTGGCACGCCATCAGAATCCATTGTGCTGTATGCCATTTGTTCTTCAGTGACATTGATACTTGTTGTGGAGTATGTTTCTTCATTTAAATTCATTATCATACAGTCCTCCTGTTAACAAAAAAATGTAAGAAAACTTCTTAATTATAAAACATATATTCATCGATCCAAATTTATGTTTGAATTGAAAATTTCAAATGACAAATCAGAGAATCGCAGTCCCCCTTAAAATGTGAAGCTATGTGGCAAGAATATACAGAAGATAAATTCATGCAGAAACTAATTGCATTTGATTTAAGATTCATGATTCCCACATGTTTATCCCCAGAGAAATCTTAGCATCCAACATCATATTTGTCAAAACCTATCTTATTCTTCTAATCAAAATGCAAACCAACACATATCTAATCAAATAAATTTGAATCTCAGTCAATTTTTTTTTTAGAAAGATCTTTCCATGGCCCTGTGAGAACTAGTGATACTGACTTGTTTAAGGGCACACAAATGACTGAGCTGAGTAAATGTATAGTTTACAATAAAATCATGTTTCATTAATTACATTTAGGGGTGGTTGCTGCATGTCCTGTATAGACTGTTGTGATATCAAGTGTTGTTGTTGATTTGTGGGTAGATTGGGATTGCCACACAGACTTTCATCATCCTGCATCCCCGACGTCATGACTAGAGGGTTGAAAAATGTTCCATTTGATTGAGGGTGTAAAGGCCAGCATCCCTGCAAAAAAACAAAATTACAAAATTTTAAACCTTGTACAACTTTCTTTGTATACCATTTTAAGTATCAAACAAATTAAATAAACAACTTCATTATAAAATAAGTAACAGTTTTCTTTAAATTTTATGTTAATATAGAGAAAACTGATTTAGACATGGTATGCAGCTGCTTGTGTGCTTGTTGTCTGCAACAAAAGTGCAATTCTCGAAAGTGTAACAAAATGATTCATAATATGTGAATTATGGATTTCAGCAAGTAGATTTTTTTAACAACATTAGTTTTGAGCCTAATGTTTATTTTTTCCCGAAAAACCATTGAGAAACCTGTTGACAGCTGACCTGTGGTTGTGATGTTTGGACGGAAGGGAAATTGAGATTCTCAGAGGCTGATATATTGTGGTTCACTTCTGCCATTACATCATCTCCTGAAGCATCCACACATCTCCTCTTAAATGTACTGCTTTCCATCAACTTCAATAGAAACCGATAAAAAATCTTGAAGCAACATTATCAGGAAAACTATATTAAAGTAGAAAATGTCTGTAAGACATAAATGCCCCTGCTGCCATGGCCACTTGAAACCCTGAAACACCGTTTGGTAAGAATGAATCAATCGCATCAGCGGTTCCTGAGATAAGCACGATACATTGTATCAGGACGGGACGTGGTCATGGCAGGGGCATAATAAAGAATGCATACAAAAATATCTTCAATTGATCTCGATAATATTTTGAAATACATGATTATTGCTGGTTTCAACAATCTGTTTTCCATTGATACAAACTGGTTAAACAGAATCATACATTGTTGAGGTTATAACTATAAGTTCTCTCAACAATGTAGGTCATACAAAAACATGTACATGAAACATATTTTAGCACCTTTTATGTACATGTCAACTTTAGTAAGGAAAATTATGTACATGCAATGTACCTGAAAAATCAATCTCAAGACTTTAAAAAAAATATTTTAAGAAATATTTGATACAAAGAATCTTCATGGATATCAGATTTCATTCAAAATCTTCATGAATAATATAAAATCGTTAAAATACTCTTGTGTAGAATATTTTTTCAAATGCAGACTTTTTTTTGACAAGCACTAGTAAGTACATTGTAGAATTGCTGTAGATCTACATGTGTATGTTTTATTTTAATCACATTTCGAATTAACATTATGAATTAACATTTTTATTAAATACCAACTCTGATAATACACCATTCATTGTAAAAACCTGAATTCTTACATGCTGAATAATAAAAATAAAATATTTAAAAATATGGCTACTTTAGTCATCATAATCACCTCTCCATTTTCACTTTGACTTGGCACTTCTCTGTCTGCATCACCAAATCCTGGTGCTTTTCTTTTTTTGTTCGGGTAGACTTCATGTATAAACGGTTTTTGTGCCTGGAGACTCCAAGTGAAATCTGACAGAGGCATCTACGAAACAAAAACCATCAACCATTCAAACTCAATATGACATTATCTTATTAAATAATTCTGCTGGTTAGGTAGCAGACACAAGGCCATATGTGAAATTGTCTGTCCAGAAATAAATATCGAAACTTTTTGGTTGGCACGTGACAGTCAAACCTTGATGACATTCAGGAATACTTGTTTTTTTTCTGAATATATAACAAGGCCTAGATCAATTGGTAATTTATCTACAGTAGGCTACTGAAATGCATGTCGCTTTTTTTTTATTCAGCAGTAAGCTAACAATATAACCGCTTACATAATAGATACGCTGACATTATTTTTCAATTATGCTAATACGTTTTCAGATAGCAAACATACTGCAATGATAATTAGAATGACATCATTAAGTTCAATTCACTACGCAGTATGCGCAACCTTTCCTAGAATGCATACAGGTGGCCCATTGGACATAAATTCAAATAAACGCCAAACCAACAACTTCACATCAGCACATGTATCGAAGCCGATCGCGTCCTGGTGTTCAAGTATTTTGACATTACCGTTACAATTTTTAACATTTGAAAGATTATTATTTAATTTACATAAATCGTTCATATTGTTTCGAATCATTTGCAAATTCTCACCACTGCTGTTACGATCTTCCCTCCAGACAAAACAACCTGCCGGCTTTGTTGTTGTGTTTGGTGCTGTCTGCCATCGGAAATACTCGGTGATTTCCGTAGGATATATTTATTTTGAAATTTACAAGAATTACACATTCTTTATCATGATTTCTAATAACACATTTAAAATGATAAAGCTCTTTATTGAATAAATTCATGGTTGATATCACAATCTATTTCATTTTTGATTCCACAATTATTTCCCATCATCCTTCATTTGTATACATCATGGCGGCAAAGGCAAAACTGCAAGCGCGAGCTTGCTGTAGAATTTATGTTTTATTATTCTTATTATTTTCTTGTATTTGTTTGACTCATTCTTCTACTACAGCACCAACTACAACACCGGCGGCTAATACAACAACCGTGAATACAACCACTCCAACTACTACAACTCCAACAACAACTACTCCAACGACCACAACACCGACAACTACCACAACAGCGTTACCTACTCAGCCTCCGTCTCCTGTCGCTATCAACACAGGTGCGTGCTAACCAGATCATATGAACCAATAATCAATGCTGTGTGTATTTGTTTTTCAGACAAGTTAGGGACACTATATAAAATGTGGTCACTTGGAGGGGGGGGGGGGGGGGGGGTGTTAAACCACAGGGATATGATCAGGGTAGATATTTCTGGATAATTACATATAAGACTATAGTATACGAGTTTCCGTGTTTGCATATCAAAGCGGAGAGTATAAGGTCACCCTTATTACTAGATCAGACTGATGGCACAGATGTGACTGTTGAAGGCTCTCTGCAATTAAAAGTTCTAATGTCTACTTATAATAGCTATTAGCTACTTATACTAAAGCAAGAGGTAAATGACTATTTATACTTAAAAAGCAAGAGGCAAATGTCTACTTATACAAAAAAGCAAGAGGCAAATGTCTACTTATACTTAGAAAGCAAGAGGCAAATGTCTACTTATATTTAGAAAGCAATTGCAAGAGGTCACTAGTTTGAGCTCCAGTGCAAATAGGATGTTTTTTCATTACTCAGTACGGGAGCATCGACAATATTTGACATAGAGTCAGATTTGTCTAAATAGTCATTAGACTACATGTGAACCATACCTGGTTGCAATAGTAATATACAGGTAACTTTCTGGAGTACTAACTATAATGATCATGATCATGACAAATCTGGGTATATTATTAGTTATTTGAATTACAGTCATCTATTTGGTACAATTGCCAGTTCGTACCCAAATTTTCTATTTCATGAGTTTTTTTGGTACAATGTTTTCACCATTTCATACCACAGGTACATTGCACGTGTATGATTTGTTTAGACTTAACCAGTCATTTAACTAATTTTCATTTATAGATATAGGGCCGTGTCCTTGTGACCTGACTGCAAGCGCATGTGATGTAAGGTGCTGCTGTGATCCTGACTGTACAGCTAATGACATTAAAGCATTCTCTTCATGTATACCAACTTCAGTCAAGTATGTTTACATAATATATAATATACAGTAAAGTTACATTATACTATAAATGAAGTCTCCTGTTTTCCACATTATTTAGAAATCAATGCAAATCATTATCAAGTCATAAAAGGTTTTTCATGCTTTAAGAATTCTTGAAAGCCATCAAACCAATATTTTCAGTCCAATACACTGACTGTGGACAATTCCTAAGTATTTAAATGTTTGATGCTTCTTGTTAGATATGAATTTAACAACTCTTCACATCTGTAATGTTGTGATTTTTTGTTTGAGTGGAAGAGGAGAGCATTTGAAGTTGAGTCATCAGTCATGTAATGTTTTGTCAATATTGATAAAGTTTGGTTTTATTTTCACCTAGTGTTGATGACCGCATGTGTATACAGTCTGAACTGCTGCTGATGGAGAACACTCAGTACACCAAGGAGTATACACAGGATGGACTCTTCTGTATATACTTTGACAACAGTAAGTTACTGTCACTGACGTCTCTCTTTCAGCTAATTACGAGTTGACTATTATTAATTTCTAGTTTATTGAAATAGTCAATAGCTTTAAAATTCGGAATGTAATCTAGTTCCAGCTACCATTGACATAGGGTTAGGGCCATTTGAGTAAAATATATATCTAATGGGAGGAATTCAGAAATATGGAAATTCTATGCATGGTTGGCAATCAGGAAAATGTGGCCTATAACGTATATGTGTATTACTGTTTGAATTAAATCACTTTGGGTGGTCCCTGTTTAACGAACCAAGAGTCCTCCTGTTTGGAAGATAGTTTACTGGAATAACCTCTTTGAAAAAAACCACTGTTGTCTGACAATGGTTAATTTTAACGTAACAATATTCCTAGGGTTCAGTAGGGTCCAAGTCCATCCCCAATTGAGAACTAGCCCTCTGATTAAATATTTGTCCCAATTCTACCTAGTTGAAATGTTTTTAAAGGTTACAACTGTTACAATCTGTGTGTCATGTTCATCAGACAAACAATTCCTTCCTTCATTACCTTCTGTATTTTGCATTTAAAAAAAAATCATACTTGAAATTCACGAGGTTGTGTTCATATTTGATACAACTCACTGAGAAAGTAACTCTGTATGGAGTACAAAGATGAAAAAAATCATGTCTTAACTTAGTTTCATGATATATATGTGACACTCTGCCACATAAAAGTATGTATATATATGAATATGTACATATATTTATTATTTGCATATATGCAGAGAAATTTTATATATATTTCCATGTGCACAGATAATTATTAAATATACATATATTTATCATTTTCAGATGCACAGAGAAAATTTTAGATATATTCTTATTTTCATATGTACATACAATTACTAAAAATATTTCATATGCATAGAGAAATTATTGAATATCTTTCATATTTTCAGATGCACAGAGAAATTATTATGCAAATCCTGACCTAGTGTCTGACACCACTACATTTGAGAATTATTTGTACCGGTTCGCTGACACAAACTACCAACCTGGGGCCGTGGATAAAACTCTATATGCCAATGAATACAAGGTGACAAGTCCAGCAGCTCACAGCAATCATAAATCACTTTTACTTAGATGAAATACTCAGAATCAGATTCATTTTAAGGAAAATAGTTTACGTATATAAAAACAAAACATTTATTGAATAGTAGATTGTCTAAATATGTAAATTTATGCTAAATCAATTATTTTGTAGAAGATGAATTACAGCAATACATGTATTCATTTTGGAAAACTTTGGAAAAATGTGAAATATAAGAAATTTAGGGTTGGATAAAAAGAACTACCATATTATGGTAATTGAAATAAAAAACAATCCTCTGGCACTGGCCCAAATATGATCTGAATAAATGTATTTTTCAATTTTTGTTTCAGAGTGGTGATCCTGTGTTCGTTGTTTATCAGAATCTGGCCAGGGGTTATCTAGGTGTACCCAAGGCTGTTGGCTCTACATTTTGTTCAGACAGCAACCCAGCTGGTAAGATTTCCACTTTATTAATTCGCATCAAATATCGGAGATATTAATTATGCTTTCTTTCCATAATAGTTTTTTTCAAGAGATCATATCAAATTTCTTGTTTACACAAAAATATATATGTAGTTTGAATACATGCTTTCATGTATTGATCTACATATTATTTTATGTCCCTACCATTTTATGAGGAGGATGGGACATATGGTGTTACCTACATGTATGTCCGTCCTTTCCATTCTCAATGAATATTCAGCTATCAAAGAAAGTCTGTTAATTTAGTTCTATGATGACAGAGATCAAATCATTTTGCTCTTTACTCACCTGCATAGTAATTTGTCTTAATCATATGTAATCCTTAAAAATGTTTTTCCCATGACTTTTTTAGCATTCCTGGAAGATGAGTCGTCCCAGTGTGTACGTAATGTGTACACCTTGGATGCCAATACTTGTGTGGACACTGTCCAGTGGAAAGCGTCCTCCTACTACTCTGGGATCAAAGTCGTCACTGTAAGTCATGAATTACATTTTCTATGTGTACAGTACTGAAATGAAAGGGACCGCGATAGCTCAATTGGTCAGAGCCCCAATCACATGACCTCAGGTGAGGAAGCCATGATAGCTCAAACAAGTAGAGCCCCGATCATGTTACTTCAGGTGAAGGCCCGAGATGTGTGGTTCAATACTCACTACCCAGGGTAGTATGTGTTATGTAACCTCAGGTGAGGCTTCTTTGGAAGCTGAGAAACGGGCCGGTCTGTGCTGTTGTGGTTGTGTCCTTGGGCAAGACACTTTACCCTTATTGCTCTGGATGGCCTGCAACAGGCCTCATGTCACCAACTACTACAAGGAGACCCCATCTCAAAATGACCCTGGCTGTTAATGGGGCGATAAACCAAGTAAACAAACAAACAAGTGTTATTGTCCAGAATTGCACATAACTGTTTTCCTATATGAAATTTGGTCAACAAATTTAATACTGTAGCCGAATTGTTATTCTTTCATTCATTCTAGTCCAAAGGAATATGTGAGCTTATATCATGTTGACATGGATTGTTTGTTTGTTTATCTGTCAACTTTTCCATTGAAATACCTATCTTCTGCCGGGGAATTTATCAACCAAATGTGGTCTGTACCACTGGGATAAGAAAACTGGGCGGTGTGGCAACTAATGGAAATAAAGACAATTTCTGAACTGCTATTTGAAACATCATTAAAACAAAGGAAATCAATGTATCAAATCTATGTCTACTCCTTAGTATATGTGAAGGTATTTTAACCAAATGGTCTGAGTCATGGCTGTATGGAATTAATATTGTATTGAGGAAGAGTATGGCACCCCCGGGGTAGAGAAGTGGGGCCTAATACAGTAAATAGAGATCAAACGATTCCTTCAGCAACCAAATGTGACCTGAAGCATCAACGTTGGCATCCACACAGAGGTTTCTGTGCGATAACTCCAGTTTCCTTGGACCTGTGAAACTCAAACTTCATGCAGATCTTCCTTACCAAAAGTGCTTGCTTGGGACTGCTTTCTAGATTCGAAGGTCAAAAGTCAAGGTCACTGTTACTAAAAATAGAAAAAAAATTCTTGTCATAACTCAAATTTAATTAATTTAATCACTCAACTTTCTGCGAAGATGACACATTCACTTCTGTGGAATTCTTCTTAGTTTAAGAGCATTCACTATTTTCTGAATAATCACCTGATAAACCTTACTTGCAGACACCCTACCTATTCAACTGGATTGTGAACCAGACTGGAGTGACCAACCCAGCAGTTACTACAGCCCCACCACCCACTACCACAGGTCAGTCTTTGATTATACATCGGCAGTTATACCAGTTTAGCTCTATTACAATCTCTTACCAGATTTTGAAATATAATGAAATGTTTTCACCACGTTATCATATGTTAACATCTAAGTTGTAAAGTTACAGTTACTGGCTCATTTCAGACATTTCTCAGTAAGTCGATTTTGGGCTTAACCTCTAAAAAAACAAAATGAATAAAAAACAAAAAAAAACAAAGGACAGTTAGAGGAATTTAGTTGTTATTCTTTGTCTTATCAAAATTTCAAAAACAAATGAAATGCATTTTTTTTAAATGAAAAAAAATTATGAAACAGTAATTGAATTCAGTCAGTGTGATTACAATATAGTATATAGAAGATCGGTACTAGATCATTTTCTTCATTTGGTGAGATTTCCAAGTCAATGGTATGAGAAAATAGTTCAATATTGTTCAGTGGTTGTGTTTTGTTTAATCTTAATGTTGTAGCTTCAATGTCAGTGTGAAATTTTGCTTCAGCTGTTTTTTTTGTTCCTTATGAACAGAAACTTAATAGTATTTTGACACTCGAGATCTACAGATGAGATATTGATGACCTTTAGTAATTGCAGTTCTTGTGTTGCTTTGCTTATGATGGGATGCTTGGAATTTGATAATTCTAAATTTAATTTGGGTTTAATTGAAATTTTAACTTCAACTGTGGGAATTCACTGTTTGATAAACAACAAAATACATATTCATGTTTCAATATGATTGACGTGAATATGAAATTTTAATTAAATATATTGTGACATGATTTTAAAATTCATCAAATGATTTTGAATTCCTGCAGTTATATATGGTGTTGTTATTTGCTTTGTTTGACATTTTCATTTTGTAATGATATAAACATCATGATTTGCATGTTTCTGATTTTAAAAATAATATTTTGATCGGTAGTACATTCATATTTCTTAATAGTAGACATTTGACATAGATTTTCTTATATCACAAGTACACGGTATATTGTTGTCAATAGATTTTGTTGTATGATATTGTGTTGTGTTGGTTGGTGTTGTGTTTGTTGTAAGTAGTTCGGATTTTTACAGCTCCTGTTGTCACCACAGACATCAATGCTACAACATCCGTTTCTAATACCACAACTCCATCGGTGGTAACCACGGCTTCCACCGTAGTAACAACAACAGGTACAGGACGACGGACATTTCTTGTTCATAACCCGATATTATACAGTGTCACTGGCACCGTATATCTATTCTGGACTCACAACTGGACTATCAGTCTTCACTCATTCCTAAACTCACTATGTACCCTATCTACACACAAATTCACTGTATTCCTCTTTCGTATCTAAACCACTCACCCACCGGCATCTTTTGAAATCCAAGGATTATGGTCTTCATAAGTTACTTTAAATGTACATATTTTGGTGTACTAAAATTTTGGCGGATCATCACATTTTCACATATTTCTCATTAGTACATTGATAATTGGTGACCCATGCTTTATGCTAGAAAACAGCAAATTAAAACTTTAATTAGTCCAGTAATATTATGCACAATGCTTCAAGTACAAGAAGCCCAAAAAATAAGATCACCACCAAAATATGTATTTTACAGTATCTTATCTTTCACACAGCTAATTTGAATGCAACCCATGGAATTGCGAGGAGTTTTATTCTTTCTACATGCAGTGTAATCCTCCACACTAGTTATCCACTTACCCATAGATAACTTCGAAATCAAATGGGATTTAATAAGGTCTCAAATTGTTATCTCGTCTTCATAGATCGTACATTGACACAACCCGTGGAATTTCAAAGATGACCCACAAGGATCTTTATCTTTTCTGCACATACTGCACAGTAATATTATCGAGGACTATTTCTCAGTGATAGGAGTTCTTACATCTTGGATTCAGGATTTCAGATCCATTCTCTAGGATTCACTAAAAAGGCAACTTAATCGGAATCACTTCATATATCTGCAAACTTCTTTCATAATGTAAATTACTATTTTTCACAAAATGTCAGGAATTTTGATCGGACTGACTACAGTTTCACTTTGTGGCTTTGAAATGGTTTTAATTCTGGCCCAGAGATAGGTCCTGGAATACGCCATTCTTTCTTTGATAAATGTGGTTAACCTGATTAGAGATGTTTGTTTAAATCTTCATAGTTCAAAGTTTTGACAGTTCAAAAACAAATTTTACATTTTGTGTCTCAAACTTGAAGACCTCAGGAAAATGGAGAAATTCTCAGCCCTAAAATCACCCATGTAAAGCACGAAGGATCAGGCATCGCAAAATCAATAATGTAAAATTTCTCTTATTCAGCATGAAAATTCCTTTTTAAAACTTGTATATGAGCCATGATAAGGCCTTTTAATGGCTTTGAATTTGGTATGACCAGATCATTGTACATCCTGTTCTGTATTTATCAAAACGACTCTCTGTACTTATATTCACCTTCTCTATGTATTTAATGATCACTTTGTCATGAGGAATTATACTCTTCATTAAATGGTACTGGTATGGCTAGTTAGCCCTTTTTCAGTATAATGTGACAGTATGGATATTTGTTGCTACCCTGTTCGGGTTATTGATATTTCAGCAGCTACATCATCCTCAATACTTCACTGTAGCAAGGTGATCGTAACCCCTAGAGTATCAAGGATGCAGTCATTTCATCCTCGATACTCCAGTGTGAGCAAGGCAATCTTAACTCCTGGAATGTCGAGGACACAACCTCATCATTCTCGATACTCCATCGTGAGTGAGGTGATTGTTACCCCTGGAGTATCAAAGATGCAGCCCTGTCTACCTTTATACTCCAGCGTGAGCGAGGTGATCGTAACCCCTGGAGTATCAAGGATGCAGCCCTGTCTACCTTTATACTCCAGCGTGAGCGAGGTGGTCGTAACCCCTGGAGTATCAAGGATGCAGCCCTGTCTACCTTTATACTCCAGCGTGAGCGAGGTGATCGTAATCCCTGGAGTATCGAGGATGCAGCCCTGTCTACCTTTATACTCCAGCGTGAGCGAGGTGATCGTAACCCCTGGAGTATCGAGGATGCAGCTCCATTGTCCTCGATATTCCAGTATAAGGGAGGTGATCATTACCCCCTAGTATCGAGGACACAACTTTATCATCTAAGAAAAATTACTTCATATGACCTTTGCTGTTCCAAGGATGTAAAATCCAAATCAAACAAACTTGCTAATTCATGTTAACTTTTCAACTCTCATTTCTGATTGTTTGTAAATGCCAATTGTTGAATTGTACATATGTCATTAATAAGTCCTCCAAACACTCTCTATACATCTCTCAGCATGCATGTATTATCTCTGCACATACTTCACATCCTCCTTGTTTTCCTTGATAATTGTATTTATGTTTTGCATTGAATTGCACATTTCAATATTTTCTGTTTTCAGGATTATAATATTTCACATTTCCAGCTTATAGATGATTCTAACTCTTTGATCCTGAAACAATGATCAAATATATCTTATATTATCATTTGGATATACATGTACGTTGGTCTAATTATAGGATGGTGTCACATGATCTGTGTCACATGATCGTATACATGGGCCTCTATTTATAGCTCTGTAAAGCAATGACATAGATACAACTTTTTGATATATGCTTGAGTAGACATGGCATCATCGCATATTTAAACTTGTTTGATGCTCCACATAGAATATATCTGAATCCCATCGCAATCATACCATTGTAAGCACAATAAAAATGTAGTTCAATCCAAATTAAAAAACAAAAGATCTGTCCATTTTATAATGGTAATTGCAGGTACTGGTAGATCGGTTCTCGTTTGACAGTTTGTAAGCAGGCAAATCTTGTGTTTGTTTACTCTTGATATAATATTTAATTATGTCATCATGTTATTGTTTATTTTCTGATGTTTCCGAATACATTTCATGAAATAACATTACCGATTATGACAAAGAAAAGTAGTAAATGATAGTACAAATGCTATTACTGGAATCCTTTTAAATATATTGTAATGAATGTCTGTGTATTAATAATTTAATACATAATTCCTGAATCTGATATTACAAATAAACAGGGAAGCGTGAATGGATTAATTTCTGTCAATGAAATATGATGAAATGAATATTATAGACAATACAATATTCCTGTAAATGGAAACATTGATATTCTATTTCAGCTGCTTTTTGTTACCATTAATAGAACTTTGATCTATTATAATATGATTTTCGTAAATATTTTTATCCTTTAGATAACAGCACAGTTACCTCCCCTTCCCCTTCCAACACCACAGGTTTGTTATGTGTGGTATTTTATACCAGAGACATGTATCGCCAGAATAGTTTCTGCTGATTTCTACTGCAGTGTGTTACAGATGCTGAGACAGCCTTCCTCTATACTCGTTTACAGATACTGATCATGAGACAGCCTTCCTCTTTACTCGTTTACAGATACTGATCATGAGACAGCCTTCCTCTTTACTCGTTTACAGATACTGATCATGAGACAGCCTTCCTCTATACTCGGTTACAGATACTAAGACAGCCTTCCTCTATACTCGTTTACAGATACTAAGACAGCCTTCCTCTATACTCGGTTACAGATACTAAGACAGCCTTCCTCTATACTCGGTTACAGATACTAAGACAGCCTTCCTCTATACTCGTTTACTGATGCTGAGACAGCCTTCCTCTTTACTCGTTTACAGATACTAAGACAGCCTTCCTCTATACTCGTTTACAGATACTAAGACAGCCTTCCTCTATACTCGTTTACTGATCATGAGACAGCCTTCCTCTATACTCGTTTACAGATACTAAGACAGCCTTCCTCTATACTCGTTTACAGATACTAAGACAGCCTTCCTCTCTTGTTTACAGATACTAAGACAGCCTTCCTCTTTACTCGTTTACAGATACTAAGACAGCCTTCCTCTTTACTTGTTTACAGATACTGAGACAGCCTTCCTCTTTACTCGTTTACAGATACTAAGACAGCCTTCCTCTATACTCGTTTACAGATACTAAGACAGCCTTCCTCTTTACTTGTTTACAGATACTGAGACAGCCTTCCTCTTTACTCGTTTACAGATACTAAGACAGCCTTCCTCTTTACTCGTTTACAGATACTAAGACAGCCTTCCTCTTTACTTGTTTACAGATACTGAGACAGCCTTCCTCTTTACTCGTTTACAGATACTAAGACAGCCTTCCTCTTTACTCGTTTACAGATACTAAGACAGCCTTCCTCTTTACTCGTTTACAGATACTGAGACAGCCTTCCTCTTTACTCGTTTACAGATACTGAGACAGCCTTTCTATACTCGCTATACTGTCATACGCTTTATTCTTCAGAACAATCAGCTTTTATAAATTCTTTACTGTTTTATATTTAAAGACAAAGAAATTTTTCATCTATATTATATTCTTATTCAAATTTTACATGTTAATACAGAAGGCTTCAAAATCATCTTTTTGCATTGTACATTCAACATTTATATAACTAAAACTTGTTTATAACAATTTCCATGGGATTAAGGGAAAAACCTTTCTCTCTCTCTCTTTTTGTTTTTGTTTTTTTTTTGCTGAAATTCGTTATTGGGTGTAAAAATAATCAGGTTGAGCAAAATCCAGGAAATTCTTAGGAAAGTTGTACTATACAGAAGGAGGATTCATATTACAGAGATATTAGAGTCAGTGTGATCTTTGATGCTGTCTTCTATTGACCTGTCAATCATATATTTATCACTATTTTCTTTTACACTGATAGAAACTTTCTGCGAAGGTTTCTGACCTTTTTTGTGCTCATTAAAAATCATTTCTTACACAACTTGGTGTTGCAAAACTTTATTGCACAGCTAGAATATACTGGATATATGTTAAGTTTGAGTAGTTTTACACTATGTATTTTTAAAACTAGATAAAAAAAGGCCACCCCAAATTAATATGTGCTTCTAAATCACTGAAAAATTGAAAAATTTAAAAAAAAAAAAAATAAAAAAACAAAAACAAAATTACTGCTGGCTCTAATTTGATAACCAAAATATGAAAATACCATGTAATTTACCATTTCTTGCCAATCTTAAACAGGAAAAATCACCATATGTTCAGTTCATATCACAATAATACTTTCATAACATTATAGAAATTTAAAAGAACAAATTGATTTAGTGTGGCCAAACATAATATATTATGTGTTCATTTTTTTTTAAATTTCAGATGACAAATAAGCTTTGTTTTAATTTTGATAAAACTGAACCAATTGTTCAGTTCAGTTTTGTATGCATGATACAATTACTTGTATTACCATTTATAATATCTATATAAACTTGTATTTTAAGGCATGTATCTCACATTGTTTTTATAAAGCATGTCCCTGTATCAAAACTATATTAACACCTATAAGAAATGTATTAAGTGTATGTTTAAAGCATGTACATTATCGCACAACTTTCTAATAAAGCATGTACTGGATTTAACCTGTAGATAATGTGTACGTCTTATATAAGGCATGCGTTAACCTGTATTTTGAATGCCGATAACTATCTATAATATGCACCTTGTGTTCACAGACAACGTAACCACGACTCCCCCTGTTCCCACTACACCTATTGTACTTATCCCAGGTTTGTAACCCGGTTCATATCTTAATAGCCATGATTTACCAGAGTGCTGTAACCCTAATCTATACCTATAACCAGAGTTCTGTAATCAAAGCTAAATCTGTATTCAGATTACTGTAACCCTAATCTATACCTATAACCAGAGTGTTGTAATCCAAATCTATACCTATAACCAGATTGCTGTGACCCAAATCTATACCTATAACCAGATTGCTGTAACCCAAATCTATACCTAAGATTGCTGTAACCCAAATATATACATATAGTAAGATTGCTGTAACACAGATCTATACCTAAGATTGCTGTAACCCAGATCTATACCTATAGCCAGATTGCTGTAACCCAAATCTATACCTATAACCAGAATGCTGTAACCAAAATCTATACCTATAACCAGGATGATGTAACCAAAATCTATACCTAAGATTGCTGTAACCCAAAATCTATACCTATAGTAAGATTGCTGTAACCCAAAATCTATGCCTATAGTAAGATTGCTGTAACCCAAAATCTATGCCTATAGTAAGATTGCTGTAACCCAAATCTATACCTAGGATTGCTGTAACCCAAATCTTTACCTAGGATTGCTGTAACCCAAATCTATACCTTGGATTGCTGTAACCCAAATCTATACCTATGACCAGTGTTGTAACCCAAATCTATACCTATCACCAGATTGCTGTAACCCAAATCTATACCTTGGATTGCTGTAACCCAAATCTATACCTATGACTAGAGTGTTGTAACCCAAATCTATACCTATAACCAGATTGCTGTAACCCAAATCTATACCTATAACCAGATTGCTGTAACCCAAATCTATACCTTGGATTGCTGTAACCCAAATCTATACCTATGACCAGAGTGTTGTAACCCAAATCTATACCTATAACCAGATTGCTGTAGCCCAAATCTATACCTTGGATTGCTGTAACCCAAATCTATACCTATGACCAGAGTGTTGTAACCCGAATCTATACCTATAACCAGATTGATGTAACCAAAATCTATACCTATAACCAGGATGATGTAACCAAAATCTATACCTAAGATTGCTGTAACCCAAAATCTATACCTATAGTAAGATTGCTGTAACCCAAAATCTATGCCTATAGTAAGATTGCTGTAACCCAAATCTATACCTAGGATTGCTATAACCCAAATCTATACCTAGGATTGCTGTAACCCAAATCTATACCTTGGATTGCTGTAACCCAAATCTATACCTATGACCAGAGTGTTGTAACCCAAATATATACCTATGACTAGAATGCTGTAACCCAAATCTATACCTAAAACCAGAGTGCTGTAACCAAAATCTATACCTGTAACCTGGGTGATATAACCCAAATCTATACCTAGGATTGCTGTAACCCAAATCTATACCTAGGATGGTTGTAACCCAAAGATATACCTAGGAATGCTGTAGCCCAAATATATACCTAGGATTGCTTTAACCCAAATCTATACCTATAACCAGGGTGATATAACCCAAATCTATACCTAGGATTGCTGTAACCCAAATATATACCTTGGATTGCTGTAACCCAAATATATACCTATAACCAGGGTGCTGTAACACAAATCTGTACCTAGGACTGCTGTAACCCAAATCTATACCTATAGTAAGATTGCTGTAACCCAAATCTATACCTAAGATTGCTGTAACCAGACCACTTTTATTATCAGATCCTGATACTCAATCCATGTATTGTTGAAGTGTGCTGTAGTGTAAAATGCTAATTTTATTCCTGCTAGACAGTATTTTTTTCTTTTTGGGCAGATTTTCAAACACCATTCCTGCCTTCCAAATGCTATATATGCCATTAATAGATTTACCCGCTCCATACCTATGGTGCTGTATTAAATCAGCTTTGGAACTGTGACTGATTTACAATGTAACTTATTTGTAAACTTAACTTTTATTTTGACGTATATGTTTATTTTATTAAAAATCATTATCTTCATATCAGTTTCATTAACACATTAATTTATTTTAATATAGATTTGTATTAAATTAACATACATGCAATCATAACACCTGCATGAAAAGTAGTGAGAAAGTATCTTATTTTAATATTAATAACTTTACAGATTTTTTTTTCAGATTATGATTACAAAATTTATCAATGTTTTCACTGCACTGAAATAACATCAGTATGTAAAGTATTAGAAAATCATAACAATTTTCATTATGGATACAAGTTTGAATATATTCATTAAAGTTTAAATCCATAGTAAAAACTTGATTTTTCTCCCACAGTGGATCTGTACAACAACACATACACCGTCCCGATAACCGTAGACTCCGTGACTTGTCAAGATGTGAATGGACAAGCCCTGACCTGTCCTACAAACAGCCCAATTGATCCAACGTACACCAGCGGGACATGTAGTAATGTCGTGCTCGGGGTAAGCCTTCAACAGTCATAAGAATTTATCTTGGTTCTAAAAACTGTGGGTGATCTCCATGCTAGTTCATGTCTGATAAGTACACATCTATACAATAAAGTGTGTACCATATCTATCCCATAATAGCCCATGGGGCCAACAGAGGTAACCTCAAAGTAGGCTTTATTAGGCATTTAATGAACTGCAATAGACATTGGTGGGCTACACTGGGCTTATTACCAGATGTAGACTTATTGCTGGGTAATACATGATAATTATGTAATGATTACAACATTTTCAACTGCAGATTGTTGACATAAATACACCTTTTGTGATCTTATCAGATCTCCCGTCAACTTCTCAGTGTAGAAGGTTTTCCCTAATTCCAGGTGGAGTATATCCTTGGTTATGGTAGTGGTATACCGGAATTTCTCGAGGAGACTCAACAGGTCGTGACCTCTGCCAGGGTCAGATTGACCTTGGGAAATATCAACCAGGCCAGCTTACCAATCACTCAGAAATACAGCGCTAAATTTGAAGGAGTAAGTATGACTCTCAGTTCGAAACATGTTATGATATATATCATGACATCAGAACTTCATTGACAAAAAGAAGGTCTAAACTACCTTTATTTCACCAAAAGTCGATTATTATCCATGATCTGCCCTAGAGGACTGGCTGTTTCAGTTCCCAATGTAACAGAATGTGTGTATGAAAAGACCCCCTGACTATAAACAGCCAATCTTCTCTGTTCCCTTTAGTGGACCTTATTAGACAGGTTTGACTGAAGTCCACATTTCTGTTATGATACTACATTTGTATAACAGCAATACAAACAATGTGTAAACCAATCTTCTCTGTTCCCTTAAGTGGACCTTTTTATACAGGTTTGACTGAAGTCCACATTTCTGTTATGATACTATAACAGCAATACAAACAATGTGTAAACCAATCTTCTCTGTTCCCTTAAGTGGACCTTTTTATACAGGTTTGACTGAAGTCCACATTTCTGTTATGACAATGTGTGTAAGAATTCAAGCGTGAAATGTTACATCATGACCTATATATAAACATCTCTTTGTTTACATTTTATATAAACATGTTGCCTCTGAGTTTTTGCTGAGAAAACACTTTTACAAATCATAGAAAATAAGTTTTATATCGCATATCAAAAATTGTAACTTAAAGTAACCTGTACTCTCAGAATAATTCCCATCTACAAGACTACACAGTCTCCAAATCAACAGAAATTTAATGGTTCAAGTATATACTAAAGGTATGCACAGAAGTTGGTAGGACTTTTAATAAAGTTATTGTAATTTTTTTACAGGCGTCAGAGGCAAATGTGGTAGAAAAGAGTGGAAACCCAGGGTATTTGGTCGGAAAACCTGTGAGGGCTGGTGTTCGCTACAATATCGCTGGAAATTCCAGGTAAATATTGTAACTAAGGTTGAAATTGTTTACCTGGCTTATTGGAAATGAAAGAAAGAACAGATGGTTATGAGAAATATCAAAAGTGAAAGTTGTCTAAATGGTTACCAAAATATTTGTGGAAATGGAAAAATTTTATGTGTATGGTGAAACCTGACTTAACCGAAAAACGCTGGGATCAAGTCCGTGCATCGGATATGACGATGCAGTGGTATAGTCTTTGTCAGCAATGACATTTGAGCATGTTGCTGTTCCATATATGGTTGAATGATACAGGATGTCATTAAGGTCAGTGGTCCGGTCGGTAAAGTCAGGTTTCACTGTATATCATACATAACCCCAATCCCCAAAAACATCCAAAATTTGCTGACTTCATTTTATATGCTCATCAAATGGTTTATTTTACTCTTATAAGCATATACACCATAGAAATATTTTCTTCTTTTACAGTTTTGCCGTATCTGAGAGTTTGTATGATCTGACCCTCGTCAAGTCAACCGGCTCTGGTGATTGTGCTACAGGCTCGGCCAACCGAATCCAGGTGAACTTCGGGGAAGATGTTAGGACAGGCTGTCTGATCAGGTAATAAATGTTGGTTGTATGATAATCATAGATTTCAACAAAAGGATTCAAAAATCAATCCAGTTTAATTCACTTTTCCAATTGCCATCTGTTTCACTTCTGGTTTCATTATAGTTAAAGGCAAGAAATATGCTTATCTTTGCCACAGGGAAAAGATGCTGATTAAAAATTTTAGAAATGAGGAGACAGACATATTCCAAATAAGTTAATAACAGGAAGAAATTTATGTGTGTTTCTGGTCATTGAAAATAAATCTGTATCTACAATTGTTATTTTCTAAGATATAGGGGATCTCATGGGATTGTCAATATGGAATTTAGTATCAATTAATAAGTTCAGTAATTTGATATATCACTCACCTTTATGCTGGTGATATGTCAAATTATTTTTAATGAATTCCATATTACATAATACATGTATAAGATTCTATTTATCACTTAACTAATACCAGGTATTCATGAGAAAATAGTGCAGTATTCATGAGAAAATAGTGAAAACTCAAATTTTGGGCAGATATCAACTCAGTACAATTTCAATACCGACACAATCATGCGTCATCATTTATAATAAAAATTCCATTTGATATGAAATATAATTTACCTGTAATATCAGGTTCAACTATGACAATGTGACCGAGTACTGCAGCGCAATTGAACAACAGATCATCACTGCTTTAGAAGGTTTAGATGGAGTGACATACGACCCTGGTAACCGCTCTGTCGCTATATTTGGTAATTCTGATCCACTCGTCACTGGCGACTGGGTACCTATCATCAGGAACGCACCAACAGCTGCACAGGTAAGAGAGGGTAAAAATCATTGAGTTGTTTTAACCAACTCTGATATCATCTTGTTTATCTCATAATTGTATCTTTTCAATTTCTCTTGAATCTTTTATTCAGGATACAAATTTTGTGGTCTTGAAATAATTTTACTTAGTTCTAAACTCAAGTCAACCTTAATCCTTTCAACCCTAAAAAACTTAAGTGGACTCTGCCATTCATTCATCATGGTCAGTAGGGGTGAAAGGGTTAAATCTGTTAACATGGTGTATATCTGTGCTGTCTGAAGACATCTGATATTTTTTCTGATTGGTTGATGGTTCCTTTGTTATAGAACAACACAGGTTCTGATTGGTTGATGGTTCCTTTGTTATAGAACAACACAGGTTCTGATTGGTTGATGGTTCCTTTGTTATAGAACAACACAGGTTCTGATTGGTTGATGGTTCCTTTGTTATAGAACAACACAGGTTCGTAAGGTCTAAACTACCTTTATTTCACTAAAAGGCAATCATTGTCCGTGAACAATATTGGTAAAACCCTTGAATTTAATGACAGAAAGTCCTTGAAACTTGTTTGAATTTATGACTTGCTGAGTTATGGTACAGTCAAACCTGCCCTAGAAGACATAATGTTCCTGTTCCCAATGTAACACAATGTGTGTTTGTAAAGACCACCTGACTATAAACGGCCAATCTTCTCTGTTCCCTTTAGTGGACCTTATTATACAGGTTTGACTGAAGTCCACATTTCTGTTATGATACTATAACAGCAATAGAAACAATGTGTTGGCCAATCTTCTCTGTTCCCTTAAGTGGACCTTATCAGACAGGTTTGACTGAAGTCCACATTTCTGTTATGATACTATAACAGCAATACAAACAATGTGTAGGCCAATCTTCTCTGTTCCCTTAAATGGACCTTTTTATACAGGTTTGACTGAAGTCCACATTTCTGTTATGATACTATAACAGCAATACAAACAATGTGTTGGCCAATCTTCTCTGTTCCCTTAAGTGGACCTTTTTATACAGGTTTGACTGAAGTCCACATTTCTGTTATGATACTATAACAGCAATAGAAACAATGTGTTGGCCAATCTTCTCTGTTCCCTTAAGTGGACCTTTTTATACAGGTTTGACTGAAGTCCACATTTCTGTTATGATACTATAACAGCAATAGAAACAATGTGTTGGCCAATCTTCTCTGTTCCCTTAAGTGGACCTTTTTATACAGGTTTGACTGAAGTCCACATTTCTGTTATGACAATGTGTGTAAGAATTCAAGCATGAAGATAAAATAGCTACTTCTGAGTCAGGCTTGAGTGAAATAAACATCTCTTTGTTTAGATTTTATATAAACATGTAACCTCTTTGAGTTTTTGCTGAGAAAACAGTTAGTTTACAAATCATAGAAAATAAGTTTTATATCGCATATCAAAAATTGTAACTTATAGTAACCTGTACTCTCAGAATAATTCCCATCTACGTGACTACACAGTCTCCAAATCAACAGAAATTTAATGGTTCAAGTGTATACTAAAGGTATGCACAGAAGTTGGTAGGACTTTTAATAAAGTTATTGTAATTTTTTTACAGGCGTCAGAGGCAAATGTGGTAGAAAAGAGTGGAAACCCAGGGTATTTGGTCGGAAAACCTGTGAGGGCTGGTGTTCGCTACAATATCGCTGGCAATTCCAGGTAAATATTGTAACTAAGGTTGAAATTGTTTACCTGGCTTATTGGAAATGAAAGAAAGAACCGATGGTTATGAGAAATATCAAATGTGAAAGTTGTCTAAATAGTTCACAGAATAAATTGTGGAAATGGAAAATTTGTATGTGTACATTGAAACCTGACTTAACCGAAACACTGGGACCGAGTCTGTGCGTCAGATATGACGTTGCATTGGTAAAGTATTATTCAGCAATGACATTGGAGCATGTTGCTGTTCCAATAGATAAGGTTGGATGGTCAGTGGTCGGCAAAGTCAAGTTTCACTGTATATCATACTTGGCCCCAAGTAACATCCTAATTTTGCTGACTTCATTTTATATGCCCATCAATGGTTTATTACTATTAATAGCACGTACACCATAGAAATATTCTCTTCTTTTACAGTTTTGCCGTATCTGAGAGTTTGTATGATCTTACCCTCGTCAAGTCAACCGGCTCTGGAGATTGTGCTACAGGCTCGGCCAACCGACTCCAGGTGAACTTCGGGGAAGATGTTAGGACAGGCTGTCTGATCAGGTAATAAATGTTGGTTGTTTGACATAAATTAAAAAAAAAAAAGGATTTAAATTTCAATCTAGTTCAATTTACTCTTCCAATTGCCATCTGTGTCATTTCTGGTTTTGTTATAAATAGGTAAAGATGACCATGACAACGTCTTGCTGGGTTAATCGGCTTTAATAAAGAATGTTGACTAGTTTCGACACATGTGTTGTGTCGTCATCAGAACGGTTCTAATGACGACACAACACATGCAGACCTGCCAACTACTACTATTTTATAGTAATCTTTACTATTTTGTGGTGGTCGTTACTCTTTTTTTCTCTCGAAATAGTAGCAAATTACTCTTTTTGATGCAATAGATTTGGCAAGAATTGTTAAGAATTACTCTTTTTTGCTCAAAAATGGGCCAAATTACTATTTTTGAATTTGAAAGGTTGGCAGGTCTGCACATGTGTCGAAACTAGTCAACATTCTTTATTAAAGCCGATTAACCCAGCAAGACGTTGTAATAGTCATCTTTACCTAATGATAACTCTACTACTACGGCTGAACTCTTGCATTCCTTGTGGAAGCCGTCTGCTGGGCCACACAGAACTCTACTGCACCATCTACACAAACGTTGGATCTCCCTCTCCCCGTATTTCTGGTTTTGTTATAGTTAAAGGGAAGAAATATGCTGATCTTGCCACAGGGGAATAGTGTAAACGTGGTTATTTTCGCGGGGAGTTAATTTCGCGATTTCAATATGTAAACTATACGTGTTGGGGTAATTTTCGCGATCGATCCACATTCGTTTGAAGTTGAGATTATGCAAATTGATATCAAAATAATATGCGTAGGGGAAATTTTCACAATCAAAAGGACTCCATATGTAATTAGCGTAAATTTCCAGGTTTACAGTAGATGCTGATTAAAAATTTAAGAAATGAGGAGGCAGACATATTTTTTGAATGACATGAAGAAAAATGTGTATTTCTGATCATTGAAAATAATTCTGTATCTACAATTGTTAATTTTAGAGATATAGGGGATCTCATGGGAGTGTCAATATGGAATTTAGTATCAATAAATAAGTTCATTAATTTGATATATCACTAACCTTTATGCTGATGATATATCAAAGTATTTTTAATGAATTCCATATTACATAATACATGTATAAGATTCTATATATCACATAACTAATACCAGATATTCATGAAAAAATAGTGAAGTATTCGTGAGAAAATAGTGAAAACTCAAATCTTAGCTAAATATCAACTCCGGAAATTTTCAATACTGACACAATCGTGCGTCATCATTTATAATAAATATTCCATTTTATATGATATATAATTTACCTGTAATATCAGGTTCAACTATGACAATGTGACGGAGTACTGCAGTGCAATTGAACAACAGATCATCACTGCTTTAGAAGGTTTAGATGGAGTGACATACGAACCTGGTAACCGCTCTGTCGCTATATTTGGTAATTCTGATCCACTCGTCACCGGCGACTGGGTACCTATCATCAGGAACGCACCAACAGCTGCACAGGTAAGAGAGGGTAAAAATCATTGAGTTGTTTTAACCAACTCTGATATCATCTTGTTTATCTCATAATTGTATCGTTTCAGTTTCTCTTGAATCTTTTATTCAGGATACAAATTTTGTGGTCTTGAAATAATTTTACTTAGTTCTAAACTCAAGTCAACCTTAATCCTTTCAACCCTAAAAAACTTAAGTGGACTCTGCCATTCATTCATCATGGTCAGTAGGGGTGAAAGGGTTAAATCTGTTAACATGGTGTATATCTGTGCTGTCTGAAGACATCTGATATTTTTTCTGATTGGTTGATGGTTCCTTTGTTATAGAACAACACAGGTTCTGATTGGTTGATGGTTCCTTTGTTATAGAACAACACAGGTTCTGATTGGTTGATGGTTCCTTTGTTATAGAACAACACAGGTTCTGATTGGTTGATGGTTCCTTTGTTATAGAACAACACAGGTTCTGATTGGTTCAACATTTTACTGAGAGACAACTATCACACTGCCTTTAAATCATTTATCAATCAAAATTTTTGATGATTACAGATGATAAAAATGAAGGCATGGTAGACATTTAAATTTCTTCAATTATACCTTTAAGATTTCAACAAAGCAGGGAGAATAAATCAAATTTCTTAGTGTAAATTTATCACTTTCATTTTTTGTCTGGCATTTGTAGCTCAGTCTGATATTAAACGTGTTGTGTTGTAGGTTGTCTCGACTATTAGCGGTCCGACCTGTTCTGTGACAACTGGCATGCATGTCCAGATTCTTTATGCAAACATTGGAGCGCTGAATAATCCTCAAAGGAAGATCCTTGGTGTTCAGTTTAACTATGAGGAGCCACAGCTTGTCACATTTAAGGTAAATTACAAAGAAAACACGACTTAAGTACAATGTATATAATTTGATATGACTCTGTTTGACGTTTAGGAAGTTTAGGAATATTTTAAAGAAGGCAATTAATAATTGTGTTATTCCATGAAGTTTTACACAAAGTTTCTGTAGCATTACGTACCAGAGTTCAGGACCAAGTTTAACAGTTTTTGACCTGTTCTAAGGTCTTAGCATGGTTATTGGAAATTAAAATCAGAGTCAGACAATAACTGCACTGTGTAAAATGCAAAATGCTGAGAGTTTGGACTGATGATCAAAGTACAAATTGAAAATGTTGTTTTAGTCTTCGTTGGCCGAGATATACAATAGTAACTTCGCCAAAGTTTGGAGAATGTACATTTTTTTCATGAAATTGAGCAGACATTCTTGATTCCATATATATCTACTGTACAATACTTGACCAATGAAAAGATTGAAGATGTCGAATTTTTATAGATATTTGTAACGTAACTTGTGACTCTATGTAAATATATATTTATAAATTTTTCCAGATAATACGAAAGAACTTTGACTGATTATCTGTCTCTTTAATTCCAGTGTATTGGAGTGTTTTGTTCACCCGGAAGCTCCGCCCTCACTCAATCAGTGGAGATTAGCCAATCAGTTACCTTCATAGATGTATCGGAGCCAAGCACAGGCTATGTCGGAGAACCGCCAATTTTCCTGGCCAAACTGCCATACGATTTCTTCTATCC
Organism: Pecten maximus; assembly: GCF_902652985.1. Classification (NCBI taxonomy): domain Eukaryota; kingdom Metazoa; phylum Mollusca; class Bivalvia; order Pectinida; family Pectinidae; genus Pecten; species Pecten maximus. The sequence continues at coordinate 20,904,884 of NC_047024.1, read as the reverse complement.
CTTCCTTCAGTCTGCTGGTCAGCGTGCGGTCAGTAGCAGTGTGTTACTGGTCACTTTGCTATGTGTGGTCAAACTTATGTTATAGCAGTGGGTTTAATTTTAAGTTCTGTATTTATTCAATAAACAACTTCTTAATGGATAATTTTGCAAAGCTGAATTTTTTGTTTGTAAGAAAAAAGTCAGCATTATTTTATAAATACAAAATTAGATATGAGGAATTCCACTTTATACAGATGTTATACTTTCCATAGAAACAAAAATAGTATTTAACTTTGAGATATTCTTTACCATCTTAAACCGACAAAATCAAGATCCCTGATGTTGATAATTTCAAGAAAAACCTTGATGATGTTTTCTATAAAAAGACCTCATTGATCTTTCCTAAACTAAAGTTACCTTTCATCTGATAATAATTGAAATAAATGTGCTTGATGAAGTATGATTTTTTGTGTATGAATGAATGTACAAGATTGAAAATGTAGTCTTTGGTTAAATATATTATTTATCATTGTAAGTAGAATGAATGTTTTCAGATTCAGTTAGTCTTTGTGGAGTTAATTATAGACTGATATTATGTGAACTTATGGATCTTCTCATTAAATATAGGTAGATACCTTAGTGCATGTATAAATTCTGTTTTTGCTACACATGTACAGAATAGATTTTTTCTGTAAAAGTACATGTAAAAAGATTAATATATCAACTATTATTTAATACTGTATAGTAGCAACTAATGCAGATTGCAGATCTTCATGTTTGAGAGAATGAATGTAAGCAGAATCTGTGTGTGAATGTTGGACGTTATATTTTTATACATTGTGGAGTGAGCCAGGATTGAAATTAGTGTTGGTAATGTATATTAGGAAATATTACATATCAATTTTAGGTTGTATATATATATATTAATTTTAATACTTAAGTAGTTTGAAATCTCAATTTTATATTGTTGGCTGTGCTATTAAAGTATCATGTGAGATTTGGTGTGGAATGTTGAAAGTTTCTCCAATGTGTGGAGAAATGAAATAGTCGCCAATGTGTAAACTGAAATAAGCTTTCAAGCTTGTATTCTATACACAATGTCATAGTTCCTTCTGGATCACCGCATTAACATAGGTACATTTAGATCACTTAAACAGCTGCGGCAAACTTGGACAGTGAAGAATTGTTCAATGTTAAGAATAATTTGGTTATGCCTTCGTTTTCTCACAAATGACAAAACCCGTAATTACAAAGAATTCATTCTTTGGTTCTTTTTAGTCTGTGCCGATTATTGTTTTGGCACTTGGACACCATTGTTATAAAGAAGCCTAGTGAACTTAATACTGTGTTTTTGTTTACATGTTTCTGTGATAAGTGGAATATGAAACATTCCATGAGCTGAATATTTTTTTTAATACATGTCTTGTTACGTACAACTAGTGGCCCGCAAATTTCACTTTGAAGGGAATTAATCTTTTCTTAAATGGAGAGTTTTGCTTTGTAAAAATAGCATTAATAAAAGCCACTGTGTGGGGAGATCAGAAATTTTGTCATATTCTAAGGCGTCAAAAAATACTGGGGATGGTATATCTTAGATTGTCTCCCCTTTTGAATTATGTAAATTTACGAGCCAAGCTTCTGAATACCAGACACAAATAAAGAAAAATCACAAGATTTACAATTTTGTTTTAAAGTGTAAATTATGATTTGTATGATTGTATATTCAGACTTCAGTGCTGGTGTCGAAATAACTACTTCCGTCCATGATCATGTATTTATAAGATCATTTTAAAAAATAAATGGTTTTGTATATAAAGATGTGTTGTAATTTTTCCATCTAGAAAAGACTTTATAAATTATTATATTGCCAAGCAGAATAAACTTTGATGTCCATAAGGTTTATTATAGGTAAGAAAACTACTCGAGCTTTTCCAATACAAGATGCCTAATGGGCCTGTATCGTTCACCTAGTCCTACAGCAACTTTGAAGTTGATCTCAGGGTCATTTCTAGATACTTTAATGATTACTACTTTATTCAAATAAAGTAGACTATCATGTTAATAAATCTTGTAGTCCTTATTTCAGCATACTATTGGCCTAATATCAGGTCTCAGAGTCTTGTGGTTATCGAGAAATCATTCTTTAAAGATTCACGTATCTTGGTTTTTGAGAAGTTGTTAATTCTTTTAGCCTTTTTGACCCCTGTGACCTTGAATGAAGATCAAGGTCATACATATAAACAAACTTGGTAGCCCTTCACCCTAGCATGCTATAGGCCCAATATCAACTCCCTGGGTGGCTTGGTTATTAAGAAGTTGTTAAAAGGAAAAAGTTGACACCAGACAGACTGAGGACGGACACCCCAACATGGTATAAGCTCACTTACCCTTTTAAGCAGGTCAGCTAACAACCACACAACATACAACTTGATGTGGACAATCAATATTTTACAATTATTATCATTGTAAGCAGTAACTCTTCCCTTCACAGCTCTTATAAACCTGGACTGATAAGAGGTTAAAACACAATGTTCAAGACTAAGCCAATTCAGGTGACAGATTATACTCAATATTATTGGTTATAGAAGATTCTACCATGTTTGCTATGCAATGCCAGTTTTGATTGGTTTAAAACTATTATTTGCCAGCAATACACTCTCGTGTCAATAATACACGCTTGTGAGTCACGGCTGTTACAATCTTATGTATCTAATATTCCCCCACATAACACGGTTACTGTAGCTGAGTGGGCTAATGAGTTAGTCTCTACTCAGCTTTTTATCACGACGCAAGTTTGAATCCTTCGTAAGCCACTTTTTTCTCCCTTTTTTTCTTTTTTAATTTTCAAAATCAATGCCATATGATAGATGTTTTTTATTGTAGTACTGTAGTGCCTGTAAAGAAATGCATATTTTATCAACAAAATAATGCAATACTCAAGAAATAAATTAGAAGGTTTTCCCATGGTTTCTTTGCCGTTTTTCTATTAGAAAGAGGTAGATCTCGGAACTAAACAGTACATGGTAGAATAGAAATAATCAACTTTGACTCGTGTATTGTTGCAGGATATACAATTCGGACTTGGATATTTTGCAATTTTAATTAATAACTCAGGCCTGTGGCCTGAGTTATTGATTTAATTGCAAAATATCCTCGTCCTCGTATATCCTGCAACAATCCACGAAACATCGTTAATTATTTCTTAAATGAAGAATGGAGCAAATCTAGTCGCACCAAGTTGGATTAGCACAGAATTAATTAACAATAGGCCAGTTTCACAATCGCAAAATGTAAAGAGTTATTTCCCCTGAATTTCGCGAAAACGAGGCTCAGCCTGCTGACAAGTTGACGGTCACAAGTCACAAGGGGTGTGCCTAATGAGTGTCCTGTGAGGGTTTTTGCACGCCCCGCATTTCGTTAAGTGATATTATTAAATATTTTTTTCTGTATCATACGGATGAATATCTAACCTATGAAGATGTCAAATTTGACTTTGATATAACGAGTGCATATTATACAAATGTACCGGCGAACACGAAGTTACGGTGCCATAAACATACGAGTGTCCTGTGAGGAAGGAGTGTCCTGTGATTGTTTTTACACGCCCCGTAACTCATTAAATGATATTTTAAAATTATGTTTTCTGTATCATACAGATAAACATTGAGCCTATTACCATGCAAAAGTTGACTTTGATTGCACGAGTGCATATTATTTAAATGTAGTCGCAGTTACATTGCAAGGTGTCCCACAGGGTGTTCGCACGCCCCGTGATTTTGTTCACAGGAAGACTTGTGGACATGATTATGATGTTTTTAATTGAAATGTTTTATTATAGACGATTAAATTATTGTATCACAATCGCATGCTTAATTTGTAAAAAAAATATATCGTACCTCGGCCTTATAAATTTAGTATTCATAAGGCCGAGGTACGATTTTTTTTTTTACAAATTAAGCATGCGATTGTGATACTATAATTTAATCGTCTATAATAAAACATTTAAATTAAAAACATCATAATCATGTCCACAAGTACCTGTGGTGTACTAACTAGTGAGTGTCCTGGGGCGTGAAAAAAACGCTCAGGACACGCATTCACTTCAACACATTTTATTGACGAACCATGACGTTATTCACCTGTCAACCTGTTTGTACAGGACAACTTTTCAGAAATTGACAAATTTTATGTATTAATAACAGATTACCAGCACATTAGCTTATATATAATGTATAAGTTACTTTACCCTATTAATCAATTATAGCAATTCATTGATTTATCATAAATGTGTCAATTACATGTAAAAGGAGCAGCACAAACCGGCTATTTTCGGAGTCAAACATCAATGAAAAAAGTGTCATGAAGCACTTTGAAAAAAGGTTTCAGCAGTTTAATTAATTACCAGTGATCCATGCCTACGAGATAATTATGGAGTTGGTGAAAATTAAATTCGACCATTTTCCTCAAGTTTCCACTCCATATGCGATCTTTTGCTGACATTTGCAATTGCTCGTAGGAAATTTCTTTCTCTACGTCAAGCGCCTTAGATAGGTCAATCCCGGCGGTAGAGTCCGATACATCACTGGCATCTATATTATCCGCGGCATTTAACTTGATTTTAAGAGAAATACGTTTCGCTATTAGAGCAGATTTGTTTCCTGTTACATTCTCACCGTTGTATTTTTAAATCTCTTTCAACTCAGCAACCTTCAGTTTGTTTAAATCTTCCGTGTTGTTCAACTTAAAATTCAAAGCCGACATTGTTGACATTGGAGACAAACACGGAAGTGTCTCTCAGCAGGCTTAGCCTCGTTTTCAGAAATATTCAAGGGAAATAACTCTAAATTGTAGTCGATTGCAGAGATTGTGAAAGGGGTCTATTATACATAAATCAGATACATAACTCTTATTCAATGTTTATAGATTTAAAATCAGTTTTATTTCAAAATACATGTCATCTTTCTACAGCAGGAAAAGTAAACCAGTTTTAAGGGGCAAAAATGAGAAAGACATGTACATGTCTATGTATATAACTAACCTTCAAAGCAACAGTAGTATAACATACAACGAATTGTAATGTGATGAGCAATTTAACAATGTTATACCGATTGTTTAAATTTAATTGTGATGGCTTTACAATGTATAACAGGACTAAGTTGTTAAAGACACTCCCAACAGATGAAAGTATAAAATATGAGAATGCTTATATAAAATTGTCCTTTCAAGCTGGAACTATCCACAAGCATAATAAATTCTTGTTCAACATTTGTAATTGAACAGATGACCTCACTATAATACATTAAAAAAAACAAAAAATAGAATGGACAATTTGTAGGAAGGAAATCTCATCAAGAGACATGTTTTAAGTTTTCACATTTAAAATAAATGTTTATAAACCATATTCACAACTGTAGTTTATAAACTTTGTCTTTGTACTAAGAAAAAAGTCTTTACCTCTTAAGGTATAATAATATTATAATATGATCTCTTTCTCTTTGAAACGTACAAATCTTGGAAATCAACTTCAGTGATACTGGTCACATATATCCAAAATATTACGAAGAAATTTGTATCCTTGTGTCACAGAATATGGTTGACACCATATTCTAGACCACAACTGAACAAGGATTAAATCCATAATCTTCACCAGTCAAAAAAATATTGATTTCTGTCTAGCCTGCAATTATTTTGTGAAATATGATAAAAGTATGGAAATCTCTGGTCATAATTGTTTTGTGAAATATGATAAAGTATGAAAATCTCTCTGGCCTGAAATCGTTTTGTGAAATATGATAAAAGTATGAAAATCTCTGGTCATAATTGTTTTGTGAAATATGATAAAAGTATGAAAATTTCTCCAGTCAGAAATTGTTTTGTGAAAAATGACAAAAGTATGGAAATCTCTGTGGCCAGAAATTGTTTTGTGAAATATGACAAAAATATGGAAATCTGTTGCAATATTTCCATGTCAGAAGCCAAAGTTCTTGACTTCGACTTCCATCAGGACCAGCTCACAATTTATAGTTTCTTCAGAATTCTGTATTGCTGGTGCGTGATCCTTGTTCCCTTGTCACAGATGCGGCCAGTTTTTGCCATGGCTCCTGGATCAAAACATCTATCCGGAACCAATCAATCAAGAAATGTGGGATTTGGAAACTCTAAACCATTTTGGGGAACAGCGATGCAAAAATCACTAATGATAATTCTTCTTAGCTGCCAATTATACTTACATTTGACTTCAAAGCGATGGTGTATGGGATTTATAATGAACTCAATTTTACATCACACGAGACAAATGAAATATATACTCACCTTTACACAATCCATAGACAGATTAATTCTATCCGAGTCTCACATACATAAACTTACATTTATGTACAATACTTTCAAACACTCCAAAACATACTGCTAAAACCTAGGCTAAAAACAGCTACCCCACAACCTTTTATTTCTAATTTCCTAAAATTTATATTTGTGATATAAATTTTTAAATACTAGAAAACATATCTTGAATTTCAAAATAGCTTTAACTTACCTCTCTCAACATGTGGGATCCTTAATGGAATTGTATCTTGCCTATCCTCACTCTAACCTAGTCATATTTATCAAGTCAATGGTAAAAATAATTTGTTTCCTGAAAATTCATTTCATAAAACTTTTTTGATAATTTAATTCAGAATCGCTCCACCATGAATTTAAATTTTTTTATGCTGATTTTCTGAAGTATGAATTTTCATGTAGAAGGGAAACAAAAGAATGTTCTGTCCAACCATTATCCAATCAAATCTACTCATACTCTGTCTAACCATTATCCAATCAAATCTACTCATACTCTGTCTAACCATTATCCAATCAAATCTACTCATACTCTGTCTAACCATTATCCAATCAAATCTACTCATACTAACCTTTCTTACTAGCAACACCTCGTGAATATAAATGATAATCGTATAAATATTACATAGCTTCCAAATCCCACAATTTCCTTTTCTCGTTGATGATTACCTCCCTTGGAAGGTTTATCAGTACTGTCTGTTGTACCCTCTACCACGTCTCCCTCCTCGACCGCGACCTCGTCCTCCTGAAAAATAAATAAATACTGAAGTAAATCTTGTGAGTGACAATATTGATTGATATGAGGGAATTTCAATATGCTAAAACAGTGGAGGGATTTTACGAGTCCGGAAAAATATTTTTCGAAACATTGACGAAAACAATTACTGTTAAGTATATCAGTTTCATGTAGTCTGTCAGAAAACCACCTATTCCAGACATTATTATGTATTTGTTCTGAAACTCATTCTAATGGTAAATCCTTAATTGTTTAAACCAAAAATGTTTTTTTCTCCTTCAAACTGATATTCGAAAGAAATTTTTACAACAATTTTTTTTATATCAATTATAAATGATGTGCAAGTTTAAGAAAACAATCTTACCAAAGCCTTGTGTGTTTCCTGTCATTTCCTTAAATGCTCCTGCGCGTTGACTGAACTTTCCACTTGGTGGTGAGTATAATGACCGGTCTTGTTTTGACATCTTTTTAGCAGATTTGTCACCAGAACTAAATGTGATGGGTGTGATTCTCTTTTGTCTGAAATTGAACATAACAACATGATTAGTGATACCAGAGACAGAAATGATAAAGTTGTCTGCCCTCATTAATACTCTCACAACTCTGCCCCTTCTCAGACTCTCACAACTCTACCATGACCAAGACTCTCACAATTCTACCATGACCCAGACTCTCACAATTCTACCCTGAATCAGACTCTCACAATTCTACCCTGACCCAGACTCTCACAACTCTACCATGACCCAGACTCTCAAAATTCTACCCTGAACCACTCTCACAATTCCACACTGACCCAGACTCTCACAATTCCACACTGACCCAGACTCTCACAATTCCACACTGACCCAGACTCTCACAACTCTGCCCCTTCTCAGACTCTCACAACTCTACCATGACCCAGACTCTCACAATTCTACCCTGACCCAGACTCTCACAATTCCACACTGACCCAGACTCTCACAATTCCACACTGACCCAGACTCTCACAATTCCACACTGACCCAGACTCTCACAATTCCACACTGACCCAGACTCTCACAATTCTACCCTGACCCAGACTCTCACAACTCTGCCCCTTCTCAGACTCTCACAACTCTACCATGACCCAGACTCTCACAATTCCACACTGACCCAGACTCTCACAACTCTACCCTGATCCAGACTCTCACAATTCTATCCTGACCTAGACTCTCACAGTTCTAACCTGAACCAGACTCACAATTCTACCCTGATCCAGACTCTAACAATTCTACCCTGACCTAGACTCTCACAATTCTAAACTGATCAGACTCTCACAATTCTACCCTGACCCCGACTCTCACAATTCCACACTGACCCAGACTCTCACAATTCTATCCTGACCCAGACTCTCACAATTCCACACTGAATCAGACTCTCACAATTCTACCCTGACCCAGACTCTCACAATTCTACCCTGACCCAGACTCTCACAATTCCACACTGACCCAGACTCTCACAATTCTACCCTGACCCCGACTCTCACAATTCCACACTGACCCAGACTCTCACAATTCTATCCTGACCCAGACTCTCACAATTCCACACTGAATCAGACTCTCACAATTCTACCCTGACCCAGACTCTCACAATTCTACCCTGACCCAGACTCTCACAATTCCACACTGACCCAGACTCTCACAATTCTACCCTGACCCAGACTCTCACAATTCTACCCTGACCCAGACTCTCACAATTCCACACTGAATCAGACTCTCACAACTCTACCCTGATCCAGACTCTCACAATTCTACCCTGACCCAGACTCTCACAACTCTGCCCCTTCTCAGACTCTCACAATTCTACCCTGACCCAGACTCTCACAATTCTACCCTGACCCAGACTCTCACAACTCTACCCTGATCCAGACTCTCACAATTCTACCCTGACCCAGACTCTCACAACTCTACCCTGATCCAGACTCTCACAATTCTACCCTGACCAAGACTCTCACAGTTCTACCCTGACCCAGACTCTCACAATTCTATCCTGACCCAGACTCTCACAATTCCACACTGAACAAGACTTTCACAACTCTACCCTGACCCAGACTCTCACAATTCTGTTCTTTTCCAGATTCTCACAACTCAGTAAACATTCTGCATTATAATGAAACTAAATGTTCTGGTAGAAAATGGAAAAGCACAAAAATATCTTAAAACAAAAGCACATACCCGGCAGCTGTGGAACTGGTGTCTGTCGCTTGTACTGCTGTCTGAGGTTGTCTCTGGAAAAGTAAAATTCACATCTCATATTTTTCCACTGTTTAATATTAACACACAAAATAATCTTCTAATAAAGAGAGAGATTATAAATACTCATTTCTTTACATTTCATTTCTTTAAAATGAAAAATTACTATTATATCAATATTTACTGAAACACTGCACAAGATATTTATCATCCACAAACAAAGCAATTCCAACAGGATGCCCATCTCTTATTTTACAACACATAACTTCCAAGTGCCAATGTATTGTCCAAGATTGCAGCAAGCTTATTGGACAGGAAAATATTCAATTATGTAAATGTAATATGTAGATAGATATGTTCTTCTGTATGTGTAACTACTGTGCTTTAGACGTAGTGTTTCAAATAACATTTAATCATGCTTTTATCACACATCAAGGTATTATCTTATTGGAAACAATGGAAAAACAATACACAATTATCTATAAATGAATTATCAGTATGCAATATCAAAAATTTATTTTTTCTAAGGACATATAAATATTTTAACTTAATATATTGTACAAGGAGACACTTGAATAAAGTACTAGCAGGTTAAGACCATGTGTTTCAAAAGGATGAGCGTCTTTTTCATTGCTGATATGTGTTCCAAAAGGACAAGTGTCTTTTTCATTGCTGATATGTGTTCCAAAAGGCAAGTGTCTTTTTCATTGCTTATATGTGTTCCAAAAGATTGTCTTTTTCATTGCTGATATGTGTCTTAAAAGGATTAAGTGTCTTTTATATTGCTGATATGTGTTCAGGGCTAGAACTTTATTTTAAAAACCACTAGTCAGTCGAGCTAGCCATTCAAAATGTTTACAAGTCCATATTTAAATTTCACTAGCCCAGTCGGGCTAGTAAAATTGAAAGTTGCTAGTCCGAAAATACTGGAAATATAACAATGAACATCTATGTGAAAATGTGAAATATATTATCATGTTTTTCATGATATTGTACATGTACCTCATGTGTAACTGATCAGCAGTAAATACTTAACTAATCTAATCCCGTGGTGTCTATTTCGACCCATGAAAATTCTTTTTGCCATTGTTCTTGGAACTTCCGTTCGCATTTTCCTTCCTATTTGAGCGTTTATAATGTGATCTTTTTCTCTTGCTTATTGCTTTCATTGTCATTATCATCAGAATCACGATCATCCACTTTCCGTTTCCCAAGACGTTGAATGTAGCGGTCCATAATTAGTTACTACAAACGCTTTTACCATGTGTCAAAAACAAGCTGTCAAAAACGAACCTGAATGTGCCGTTCGTAATTCATTCGATACAAACGCAAACATGACCAAGACTTACCATGTGCTCAACATCGAAATCCTCGGACTTATCATCGTAATGCTTTCGGAACTCTCGGGCGCTTACTAATGTATCCACGCGGCAATATGTCGAGTGAAAACGGAAAGTGGAGGATCGTTTTTCAGCGAACATACGAATAAATAATACACAAAGGTATGTGAATTGTTTATTGAAATATTGTTGTTGGGCATGTGACACTGTGATTTTTACTAGCCCGACATTTTTGAGCAAATAAAGTTATACAAGATTTCCATGCTGATATCCGACATGTAATCTAAGTCTATGTCTGGTTCTGAAAATGAGAACTGTTAGGACAGATCATCCATGCATGGTCGCTACCTCAATAACAAGTTAGTCCATACTTACTACCAGAGGTTTCCAGGAGAGTGTCAGAATGGCCTTGTATGATGGCGGATTGTGGAACAGGTCTTTGATTAATGTGTTGATGTTGGAGGTGATCTTCAGAGCTACAACCTTGATTTTGTTCTGGAAGATAGAGTCGACAATCAATTTAAATCAGAAATACAATAGTAATAGAAGTTAATGGCCTTATAAAAGCATAAATTCGCTTCTTGGCCTCCTGTTTAAGGTCAATGAAATTAATTTCAGCGTGTGCGCTCCTTGGTATCATCTTATTATTGTTTTATCATACAATTTAAACTTTATATTAAGTATCTGTACACACAAAAGTGGATGTATTAGACTGAAATTGTAATCTGTGATGTATATTAACAAGGATGGAAATCTACTTGTATTGTGTATCAATTCTTAGTGTTATTCAATCGCAATAAGCTCAGTATAGGCTTTGTATCTTTAGTAACTGTGTGTCTACCAGTTTCCCTCCGAACATGCGGGATTTTTTTAGAACTCGGAGGTATCCAAGCAAGGGACAATGAAACCTTCAAAACCTGGACTAGAAGTATGGCGTTGGCTCTATATTCTGAAGGAATTCTGAATATACATTTATGTACTTAAATATTTTTTTCAAGAATACAGCTAGAGGTGCTATATTATATCACCATCACAATCAGCTTTTTTTGTGGGGGAGAGCAAGGGTATTATAAAATATATCAGTCAAGAAAACATCATTACAAAGTGATGATCAGTTCTGGAACAACGATGAATTCCTAGACACATAAACTGTCCTTTATGACAAATTATGTTGAAGACATAAAAATCTATGGTGTGAGATTCGTAAACTTTAATGAACCTTTGGATAAAAGGTGGAATTGAATGACCGACAACTCTTGTGTCGAATAGGCAACAACAAGCGTGAATACTCACCTCATCAGTTTTTAACACATCCCCAGTTTTCCCCTGAAGTGCTTGTCGTAGTTGTTTGATGTATACCTGGACACCTCGGGCAAAATACTGTAATCTGTAAACAAAGTTTCCATTTAGACATTAATAATTTTCCAAATCAGAAGTATCATCATCTTTTAAGCTTGGCTACATCATATTTGACTTAGTGCATAAGTCACATAATCTACAACAGCCTGGGCAGCAATGATTCGTTATATTTTATAAACTATCATTTGTTAAACCTATATTGCACATATACATATATCACAGTATCCCAGTAAGAAATTCGAAGAATTTTGACCTATAGATTAAGTGATTTATGTATGGAAATAAAGTCACGAAAGATTGCTTGGCAATAGGTACGGTTGATTGTATGAACTAATACTTTTAAGGAACTTATTCAAAGCAATTAATGTCTTTGAAAATGTATCCAAATAATACCTCAATCTGAAATCTTTTAGTCTCTCTGCATTGGCTTCATCCGTCAAAAACCCGGGTAATTTTCTTGCAATTTGGTGAAAAGCAAACATCAAACACTCCACAAAAGAGAATTGGAATTTTGGTTGTTCATTAGCTGAAAGTCCATCATTTTCTTCTGCAGGGGGTACAGGCATATAATTCTACAAAATAAATAATACAAATATAAATTGTTGACAAGTGAAAATGATTTAATCAATATTGAATTAACAATCTAACAATCTTTAATATCTATGGTACCATATGTTAATTTTGTTTTCATTTTATTTCCGACATAAAAGTACATTTATAGATAAGGCTACAGGCATCCATGACTGAGGTATACAAATTAAATCCAGGGTCTACAGAAGGGTTAAAATCTAAGTCATCGACTCTCAGCTCTGGAATCCTGAGATTTAAAATGTGAAATTTGCAAAAAAAATTAGTATGAATTTTAATGTCTATTTTTCAACCTACAATTTTTTCAGAACATGTATCAAAGAATATCAGAATATCAGTTTTTAACAATGTAATTTTACTAAATACCATGTAAACTTACAATTAAACAATTGAAAACATTGGTCACTCGGTCTTCCAAATTTTCTAAATCCCCACTAAACTCTGAAATCTCGGAATATAATTTCAACATTTCTAGTTGTGCATCCACGCCTTCCTCTGGACTAGCAAGTTCACCCAATGATGGCAACACATTATCACAAATGTACCCCACAAACGCCTTTGAATGAACATTTTTCTGAAAATCAAAAGGGTGAAATTATAGATAAAAGTAAACAAGTAGATATATATGTATGTAAATATATATAGTCAGGTAAGAGTTAAATTAATTAAATTTCTCAAAAATTATACATACAGTTGCAATGATTCAACATTAAATAGGTTTCTTATTTGTAATTCTATAGAGTTTTAAGAATTTAGCCTGACAATAGGTCTGAAATTTTCAAAAGTACAATTGTCTCAGTCAATCAGAAACCACAGGATCAAACTTCTTTTCTGATTCTGTTAAATCACTAAGCAATTATTGTTAATCTCTGCAAAGGAGGATGAGAATGAAAAATTAACAATATTGAAACTTAAGTGTGCTCAAAACTCCCTAAAAAAGTCTATATATTACTTCTGGGTGACTACTTACAGAGAAGAGTGGAACAGCCTGTTTAATACAATGCATCAGTTTGTCAACACAATCTGGTTCTTTGGCCTGTAAAACAATATGTTTCCAGTGAAATCCTATGTAAAATACATTTTTTGTGGTGGTTAAAATATGTGAAAATGATTTTCAGCCGAAACATTTTGTTATATACATACTGAATCTGTACAAAAATATGGTATCATTTGTTTGAGGTGTTTTAAATAACCAATTGATCAAGTAAGAAATCTGTAATCAACTTTTTTCAGAAGGCCCAACATGATAAATGAGAGAATATTATATACGGTGGTTGTCACTTATATCATATAAAATACAATCATCTAGATAACTGGAACGACACAGAAAGCACTACGGGGGGATGTAAAAAATGTTTAAATACCAAAGAATGATAATTAAAAATTTATCGATTTTAATCGATCATCAATTTGATAAACAAAGCTGATTATCGATCAGACAATTTCAACCCTCCCCCCCCCCCAACATACCACAATTTCAACCCCATCACTACTGCCAACATACCACAACCCAATCACTACTACCAACATACTACAATTTCAACCCCATCATTACTGCCTACATACCACAACCCCATCACTACTGCCAACATATCACAATTTCAACCCCATCACTACTGCCAACATACCACAACCCCATCACTACTGTCAACATACCACAACACCATCACTACTGCCAACATATCACAATTTCAACCCCATCACTACTGCCAACATACCACAACCCCATCACTACTGTCAACATACCACAACACCATCACTACTGTCAACATACCACGATCCCATCACTACTGTCAACATACCACGATCCCATCACTACTGTCAACATATCACAACACCATGATGGTGTTGTGGTATGTTGACAGTAGTGATGGGATCGTGGTATGTTGACAGTAGTGATGGCATCACTACTGTCAACATACCACGCAGGGGTCGACATTAACGCTTGTCCGATTGTCCGGTACCAGATGAAATTGATGTCGGACAAGTGAAATCATTAAAGTACTTGTCCGACGGGACAAGTAACAAATCTGTCTTTGTGTTTTATTTATGTTATATTCTGAAGTCAAAACTGATTCCATACTCACTGTAAAATGAGTAAAAACTCCTTTAAATTGTGTTAACCATCGAACGGAAGTGAGTTGATCATGCTTATTAAAGCTTCATTCGGAACTACATAGAAATGATGGTAGACTTCCGAGGGCTCTCGAAAACATGTAATCGGTATCACTAGTATGTTTGAAACGCATGCGAATGCTGTACATGTGAGAGCATTGATACTACGACAGATACCGTCTGCTGGAATCGTAATTTAAAAATGAATCAGTTTTGATAAAATTAAGGAGGCTACAGATGAAGCAGACTGCCGTGCCCTAGAAAACGGTGACATGTTTTAATGTTTTCACAGTAGTAAGTTTGTTTATAGTTTAGTCGAACAGTTCTTCATGAAAGTTAATTATTTTAAAGTACTTCATTCATCTGCTTTTAGGTAAAAAAAAGGATGGTTTAGTAAAACTTAAATAACTTGTAATAATACTTTCTTGCTGTTTTATTGTTGTAAGTAATTATTACGAGTCGAAATTATGGCTTGCAGTGCTTACCTCTACTTTATAATAAATCATCTCACTGTTTACACATAACAGATGGAAAGTAGAAACACATGTAGGACAAGAGCTTATGTCATTCGGACAAGTGAATTTATCTTATCACTTGTCCGAAGGGACAAGTGCAGAAAAAAGTTAATGTCGACCCCTGCCACGATCCCATCAGTACTGTCAATATACCACAATACCATCACTACTGCCAACATATCACAATTTCAACCCCATCACTACTGCCAACATACCACAACCCCATCACTACTGCCAACATACCACAACCTCGTCACTACTGCCAACATATCACAATTTCAACCCCATCACTACTGCCAACATACCACAACCCATCACTACTGCCAACATAACACAACCCGATCTCTACGGCCAACATACCACAACCTCGTCACTACTGCCAACATATCACAATTTCAACCCCATCACTACTGCCAACATACCACAACCCCATCACTACTGCCACCATACCACAACCCCATCAATACTGCCAACATACCACAACCCCATCACTACTGCCAACATACCACAACCTCGTCACTACTGCCACCATACCACAACCCCATCAATACTGCCAACATACCACAACCCCATCACTACTGCCACCATACCACAACCCCATCACTACTGCCAACATACCACAACCCCATCACTACTGCCAACATACCACAACCTCGTCACTACTGCCAACATATCACAATTTCAACCCCATCACTACTGTCAACATACCACAATCCCATCACTACTGTCAACATACCACAATCCCATCACTACTGCCAACATACCACAATCCCATCACTACTGTCAACATACCACAACCCCATCACTACTGCCAACATACCACAACCCCATCACTACTGTCAATATACCACAACCCCATCACTACTGCCAACATATCACAATTTCAACCCCATCACTACTGCCAACATACCACAACCCCATCACTACTGCCAACATACCACAACCTCGTCACTACTGTCAACATACAACAACCCATCACTACTGCCAAGATACCACAACCCCATCACTACTGCCAACATACCACAACCCATCACTACTGCCAACATAACACAACCCCATCTCTACGGCCAACATACCACAACCCCATCACTACTGTCAACATACCACAACACCATCACTACTGTCAACATACCACAATCCCATCACTACTGCCAACATATCACAATTTCAACCCCATCACTACTGCCAACATACCACAACCCATCACTACTGCCAACATACCACAACCCCATCACTACTGTCAACATACCACAACCTCATCACTACTGTCAACATACCACAATCCCATCACTACTGCCAACATATCACAATTTCAACCCCATCACTACTGCCAACATAACACAACCCCATCACTACTGTCAATATACCACAACCCCATCACTACTGCCAACATATCACAATTTCAACCCCATCACTACTGCCAACATACCACAACCCCATCACTACTGCCAACATACCACAACCTCGTCACTACTGCCAACATATCACAATTTCAACCCCATCACTACTGCCAACATACCACAACCCATCACTACTGCCAACATACCACAACCCCATCACTACTGCCAACAAACCACAACCTCGTCACTACTGCCAACATATCACAATTTCAACCCCATCACTACTGCCAATATACCACAACCCCATCACTACTGCCAACATACCACGATCCCATCACTACTGTCAATATACCACAACACCATCACTACTGCCAACATACCACAACCCCATCACTACTGTCAATATACCACAACCCCATCACTACTGTCAACATACCACAACCCCATCACTACTGCCAACATACCACAATCCCATCACTACTGTCAATATACCACAACCCCATCACTACTGCCAACATACCACAACCCCATCACTACTGTCAATATACCACAACCCCATCACTACTGTCAACATACCACAACCCCATCACTACTGTCAACATACCACAATCCCATCACTACTGTCAATATACCACAACCCCATCACTACTGCCAACATACCACAATCCCATCACTACTGCCAACATACCACAATCCCATCACTACTGTCAACATACCACAACCCCATCACTACTGTCAACATACCACAACACCATCACTACTGCCAACATACCACAACCCCATCACTACTGTCAATATACCACAACCCCATCACTACTGCCAACATATCACAATTTCAACCCCATCACTACTGCCAACATACCACAACCCCATCACTACTGCCAACATACCACAACCTCGTCACTACTGCCAACATATCACAATTTCAACCCCATCACTACTGCCAACATACCACAACCCATCACTACTGCCAACATACCACAACCCCATCACTACTGTCAACATACCACAACACCATCACTACTGCCAACATACCACAACCCCATCACTACTGTCAATATACCACAACCCCATCACTACTGCCAACATATCACAATTTCAACCCCATCACTACTGCCAACATACCACAACCCCATCACTACTGCCAACATACCACAACCTCGTCACTACTGCCAACATATCACAATTTCAACCCATCACCACTGCCAACATACCACAACCCATCACTACTGCCAACATACCACAACCCCATCACTACTGCCAACATAACACAACCCCATCACTACTGCCAACATACCACAACCTCGTCACTACTGCCACCATACCACAACCCCATCAATACTGCCAACATACCACAACCCCATCACTACTGCCAACATACCACAACCTCGTCACTACTGCCAACATATCACAATTTCAACCCCATCACTACTGTCAACATACCACAATCCCATCACTACTGTCAATATACCACAACCCCATCACTACTGCCAACATACCACAATCCCATCACTACTGCCAACATACCACAATCCCATCACTACTGTCAACATACCACAACCCCATCACTACTGCCAACATACCACAACCCCATCACTACTGTCAATATACCACAACCCCATCACTACTGCCAACATATCACAATTTCAACCCCATCACTACTGCCAACATACCACAACCCCATCACTACTGCCAACATACCACAACCTCGTCACTACTGTCAACATACAACAACCCATCACTACTGCCAAGATACCACAACCCCATCACTACTGCCAACATACCACAACCCATCACTACTGCCAACATAACACAACCCCATCTCTACGGCCAACATACCACAACCCCATCACTACTGTCAACATACCACAACACCATCACTACTGTCAACATACCACAATCCCATCACTACTGCCAACATATCACAATTTCAACCCCATCACTACTGCCAACATACCACAACCCATCACTACTGCCAACATACCACAACCCCATCACTACTGTCAACATACCACAACCTCATCACTACTGTCAACATACCACAATCCCATCACTACTGCCAACATATCACAATTTCAACCCCATCACTACTGCCAACATAACACAACCCCATCACTACTGCCACCATACCACAACCCCATCACTACTGCCAACATACCACAACCCCATCACTACTGCCACCATACCACAACCCCATCAATACTGCCAACATACCACAACCCCATCACTACTGCCAACATACCACAACCCCATCACTACTGCCAACATATCACAATTTCAACCCCATCACTACTGCCAACATACCACAACCCCATCACTACTGCCAACATACCACAACCTCGTCACTACTGCCAACATATCACAATTTCAACCCCATCACTACTGCCAATATACCACAACCCCATCACTACTGCCAACATACCACGATCCCATCACTACTGTCAATATACCACAACACCATCACTACTGCCAACATACCACAACCCCATCACTACTGTCAATATACCACAACCCCATCACTACTGTCAACATACCACAACCCCATCACTACTGTCAACATACCACAATCCCATCACTACTGTCAATATACCACAACCCCATCACTACTGCCAACATACCACAACCCCATCACTACTGTCAATATACCACAACCCCATCACTACTGTCAACATACCACAACCCCATCACTACTGTCAACATACCACAATCCCATCACTACTGTCAATATACCACAACCCCATCACTACTGCCAACATACCACAATCCCATCACTACTGCCAACATACCACAATCCCATCACTACTGTCAACATACCACAACCCCATCACTACTGTCAACATACCACAACACCATCACTACTGCCAACATACCACAACCCCATCACTACTGTCAATATACCACAACCCCATCACTACTGTCAATATACCACAACCCCATCACTACTGCCAACATATCACAATTTCAACCCCATCACTACTGCCAACATACCACAACCCCATCACTACTGCCAACATACCACAACCTCGTCACTACTGCCAACATACCACAACCCATCACTACTGCCAACATACCACAACCCCATCACTACTGTCAACATACCACAACACCATCACTACTGCCAACATACCACAACCCCATCACTACTGTCAATATACCACAACCCCATCACTACTGCCAACATATCACAATTTCAACCCCATCACTACTGCCAACATACCACAACCCCATCACTACTGCCAACATACCACAACCTCGTCACTACTGCCAACATATCACAATTTCAACCCCATCACTACTGCCAACATACCACAACCCATCACTACTGCCAACATACCACAACCCCATCACTACTGCCAACATAACACAACCCCATCACTACTGCCACCATACCACAACCCCATCACTACTGCCAACATACCACAACACCATCACTACTGCCAACATAACACAACCCCATCACTACTGCCACCATACCACAACCCCATCACTACTGCCAACATACCACAACACCATCACTACTGCCAACATAACACAACCCCATCACTACTGCCAACATACCACAACCCCATCACTACTGCCAACATACCACAACCCATCACTACTGCCAACATAACACAACCCCATCTCTACTGCCAACATACCACAACCCCATCACTACTGTCAACATACCACAACCCATCACTACTGTCAACAAACCACAACCCATCACTACTGCCAACATAACACAACCCATCACTACTGCCAACATACCACAACCCATCACTACTGCCAACATAACACAACCCCATCACTACTGTCAACATACCACAACCCATCACTACTGTCAACATACCACAACCCCATCACTACTGCCAACATACCACAACACCATCACTACTGCCAACATAACACAACCCCATCACTACTGTCAACATACCACAACCCCATCACTACTGCCAACATACCACAACACCATCACTACTGCCAACATAACACAACCCCATCACTACTGCCAACATACCACAACCCCATCACTACTGCCAACATACCACAACCCATCACTACTGCCAACATAACACAACCCCATCACTACTGTCAACATACCACAACCCATCACTACTGTCAACATACCACAACCCCATCACTACTGTCAACAAACCACAACCCCATCACTACTGTCAACATACCACAACCCATCACTACTGCCAACATACCACAACCCATCACTACTGCCAACATAACACAACCCCATCTCTACTGCCAACATAACACAACCCCATCACTACTGTCAACATACCACAACACCATCACTACTGTCAACAAACCACAATCCCATCACTACTGCCAACATATCACAATTTCAACCCCATCACTACTGCCAACATACCACAACCCATCACTACTGCCAACATAACACAACCCCATCTCTACGGCCAACATACCACAACCTCGTCACTACTGCCAACATACCACAACCCCATCTCTACGGCCAACATACCACAACCTCATCACTACTGCCAACATACCACAACCCATTACTACTGCCAACATACCACAACCCCATCACTACTGCCAACATACCACAACCCCATCACTACTGCCAACATACCACAACCTCATCACTACTGCCAACATACCACAACACCATCACTACTGCCAACATACCACAACCCCATCACTACTGCCAACATAACACAACCCCATCTCTACGGCCAACATACCACAACCTCGTCACTACTGCCAACATACCACAACCCCATCTCTATGGCCAACATACCACAACCTCATCACTACTGCCAACATACCACAACCCATCACTACTGCCCACATACCACAAAGTCCTGGTCCAGCTCTGCCTGTTCTGTCACGATTTCTACCAACTGTTGTCGTCCCTGTACTGTGTTCATGGGTTTCTGGGCCTTCAGGATGTCCATCATACAGATAAACTCATCCTTTGTAACATCTTGTAGCACCTTTAATAAGAAATCAGAAACCAATGATAAACTTGTTCTTATACTCTCAGTCCTGTGAGAATAATTGTGTAAGTTTTTCAACTCTGATCATCACCTCTGAAGACAAGGTGATTCCATACTTTTGATATGTAAGCTTTTGGCATATTTTTCTCACTACTACTAGGTCTGGAAACCTGTATCATCTATGTTTAAGAAGCCTGATGATGACTAAGAACTGTTTTTCATTTCAATAAGGACAACATTCTCAAGTCAAATTTTTCCATTTTTTAAAAATCACCAATAATTTGCTGTAGATGCAAACGATTTCTTCTATAGAGCTACTTTGTGGTAAGATGTGGTATGGAATAATTCTAAGTCACACTAATAATCAAACCTGAAAAATAACCAAGCTGTTATGCTCACAAGTGTCTATAGCATATAATAGTAGTGTTTGTTTGACCTGATTTGACTTTATGTAGGTATAAACACCATGTTGTTTTGACCTTGAAGTGCAAATGGCAGCTGTGAATAATATTACACAAATATCACATAAAGGGAGGCATGTCATACTTTTAAGACATCGGATCATAGTAAGAAACACCTTTTTAAGACAAATTGTTAAACTGCTGAGTTTGGGGTCTTTCACAGAAATATGCATCTTTTACCTCAAACTCAACAATTAAACATTTTTTCCTCAAAAAAGTCTTCTTGTCATGTCTGGAGTTCTTTATAGTGCTTAATAAGAGCAATTTTGATTTTGAAATACTTTCTTATATGCCATATTTGCGTGATATTAATATCACAGAGTCTGTCAACTAACACTAAAACTAAATGATATGAATTTGACCTTTTTACACTCTGCAACTAGATAATCTTCAGTGTCTTTGTCCAGGTTTTCTTCAGGAAGAGTCTTTATTTTGGTACCAAGGAATTTGATGGCTTTTTCTCTTACTGTGTCATCTTCTCCCATAATTTGTGTAAATAAACCTTGTAAAGTACCTGGAAATCAAGACAATAACATGTATTCACAATTGATTCTAAGTAGTTTTTTAAATTCCTATAATTGCAAAAGAATTATCTGCATATTTTCGTGAAAATTGGAAAAATAGCATGACTGCTTTGATGTTTTCTTTTACTGGTATCCAAATGGATCTATTACATTCCACTGTACAGGTACACATTCCCAGCTTAGAAAATTTAGGTAATATTTCAGAAAATGCAGTGTCGATATTCACTGGGAATGGGGTCCAATACTGGCCCCTAGAGGCACCTTGAAAAATCCTGGGGAGACTATATCTGTATACTCCATTACTCACCTTTGGTGTTGATTTTGAGAAGACTGACAAGAGAAGACTGGACCAGACTCAGTTCTGTGGCATCGTCACACTGTAATAGCTGAGCAAGGGCCTCTGAAATCTTTGGGACATGTTCTGTGGCAGCTCTGCATATGGTTGGCAGGTCTCTGATCGCTTGTTTCCGGATCTAAACAATTTATGGAGATGTTGCACATATTTTCTTTATGTTAAAAATATCCATCATAGTATTTTTTTAATGAATATCAAAAATTAATACTATTCCTATTTCTTTAAAAAAAAATTATAAATGTTTAGTTTCCCTTTTAAGAAAATTATTTGACAAATGCAAAGAATATTCTGGAAATTTTGATATTTCAGAAAAAGATGAGACCTCTTCATAGAAAACTAATATCAGAAAACTCCAGAACCTGGATTCCACAAATCAAAATATAATCTCTTTTTACCCTTGTCACAATTCAATATTTAAACAATTTTAACAAGGTTTTGGAGTTGCTTCTTTCCATCTTTTTGTTCCATGTCTGTAACCTGTTGTTTATATATTACACTAATGTATGTGTACATGTGTATTGTTCTCATCTGTGATGTAATTCACTGTACTGTGCATATTACATTCTGTTTCATAAAAGTCTGTGGGTGTGTCTGTATCGCTTTATTTATTGGAATGGACATCTGACCAATTGTCAGGTGCACAGACATTTCATGCGAACTTCTTGCCATGTCACCAATACCTTAGTGTATAAGAAATGCGGCCTGGGCCCAACATTATTTATCTGACACCTCATTAAAGACATCTGGCCACTGATGTTTTTACGATGATCACACAAGTAAACATTGCTATGTTTCATTTTTTTTGGAATGGTACTTGAATTACACATATTTCTCTTTATCTTTCCTTTCAAATATATCAAACAAGCTCTACATAATTTACCATGACATCATCGTCTTCACACAAATCAAATAGAGCATTTATAGCAGTGTGCTCCAGCTTGGGAAAGTATTTGAAGAATCTGACGATGAACTGCGAGGCCAGCCTCTTCTCTGATGGTCCCCCACTCACAGCACTTAGAATAGATTCATATTCTTTTTCATGCTGAAAGAAAACGCATAAGATGAAGGATTCATTTAAGCATTAGGCATGAAGCCATTTCTATAATATAATAATTAATTTGAAATATTAATGCACAACAGCTTTTCGTAATACTTCATCATAACAATGTGAAGTTTGATCGAATTTTGTATGTGATAAAGAATTTCTCAAGACATCCTGAATATTATTGTGATGGGTGGTAAAATGTAAACAACATCGACAAAGACCCAGTACCGAGCTGGGGAATGAAAAAAAAATCAGGCTTAGATATCTCAGCTTTTCTCTCTATACGGTGACTACCATATATCATTCCAAACTGTATTTTATTTCATAATTTGCATCAATAAAGCATAAAATAACAAATTCATTCTGATCGTTTTCCATGTTTTGCCTCCGGGACTAACGTCGTTACTATCACATTCAATGATTTTTAGAAAAATCTAGACTGTCATTTCCAAAATTGATTTTGATGACGTTTGCATTCTAAGACAGCTCAATTAAAACACAAACCTCTCCTGCCTTATCCTTAGCATCTGCAAGAACACCAAAATCTTTGTATAGTTGTTCTATGGTCACCATGATTGTCAGATTTTATGTTAAATATATAATTTTACAGCAACAACACAACTACTGCGCGTGGGTCCCGGCACCGGAAGTATACAATACGCAGCTTCGACGTCTGCTTCCTGTGACCGGAGCATTCGATTAGCTCACTTAGTGCTCTTTTCCAGGTTCAATGGAAAATAATATTAAAATAATGTGAGAAAACCCCTCTCCAAAATTTTCACAGTACGAACGAGAAAGGACATTAATTTTGAAATTAATTCAAGGAGATTTGAGATATACAAATACATTTTCATCCAGAAATGATGATGAGTCACGTTAAAAAATATTTTCAACAAAAACATCGATGTTTTTTTTCAGAAAACGACCAAGAAAACTAATCCTAATGTTTTTTTTGTGAACAAATGACTGACTCAAGCAGATGAAATTAGGCAAATGAGGAAAATGAGGATTTTAAAAAAAACAGTATGACCAGTTTAGCCAAATATCGTTTCTAAAACAGACGCAAAAAGGTACTAATAGCATTTTGATTATTTTCACTTCGAGGAATCGCTTAAAAAATGTAACAATTGAAATTTATGTTGTTGTTTTTTTCTAAATACACTGCATGTAGTAGAATGTCTACAGCTATCAGCAGATAATCCCAATAACAATTAATATGTCTTTTTACGCACGTTAAAACAAGGGGGAGGAGCAATTAACGTATTGCTTTTCAAGCTATCCTACATAATTATGAAATATGACCTATGAGCAGTTTAAAAACTATGAAATTGTTCCAATTTGAATCGATCTTCCTTATTATTACCATATAGGAAGTTGGAACGGTTCTGAGTCATAAACTGAATGCAAAATTATACCTTAAGTTATGCTCCCGTTTTTAAAAGAGCTGAACTAAAATGTATATCACCAAAGACTATACCAGTATCTCATAGTAGTAACAATTAAAATTGCTGTCGATCTCTGGAATGACGTCATTCTCGATTACGAATGTAACTCAATCAAATCTCACATTTTAAGTGAAAAACATAATTGCAATTTTGATATTTGATTAAGACGAAGAAGGCGAAACCAGCAATTGCTTTGTCTTATTCTAAACAGACGTCTGCATCTTTTTCATATATGTATCGACACAAATTCACAGCATTCAGTCAATATACCTTAAAAAAAAAAAAAAAAAAAAACCTGTAATTTCGCAGTTTTTTTTACTGAAATAAAGTTTCATGTTAGGATGTGCAAATTACATAGACATGGGTGTTTTCAGCTTTTTAAAAAAAAAAAAATTTACATAAAAAAATCGTCTCTTCTTAATGGCCGCCATTTTGGTTAAGACGGAGATAGATAAACTGTGTCAGATCATAACTGATGTATAATACATGTGTTGCGCTCTGAGTGAATTCGGGAATTGATCACGTAGAAATTAATCAGATATTAGTTTTGAAATTAAAAAAAAAAAAAAAAAAAAAATGGGGGTGCAACACCACCACACTATGCCTAGAAATGTCATAACACGACAAATTCCTAATGAAAATGAAGCTCATATTTAGGAGTACTCTCATACCTACCCTGGACTGGAAATTTGTTTTAAGTTCCTGTGCATTCTTATGTGATGCTATGGAATCCAGAGACGCCCTTCTTTCTAGTGATCCATCTTTATCGGCTTCGGGAAACGAATATCTTTGATGTTCATTCCTTGAGGGTTTGTGACGTCACTACTGCTAGTCAGATGAAAACGTTTCTGTTTTGATAAACCTATTTATCACACACTAACCATTGTCTGTATTACTAATAGTGGGATAGACTTATTAAGAATTCACAATAATATACTCCTAGTTCCGCATGATATTGTGAACAATACTTATTGTTTTACATTATATCGTTTCTAGATCTATAACCCTTGTTGTATCCGATCAATCTGTCTCCCTGTTCCCCTTCCTATCGTGACCACCTGGAGTATCAAGGGTAGTTCCCTTCTATCTCCCTCTACACATTTTCCCTTGCACATTGTTCAGAAATAATTTTATGTATTTTTTTTCATTTGTTGAATAAATTTCATACCTTTTGAAATGTTGTTTCAAAAATTAAAAATAATACATATTGATTTAAAGATATTTCATTGCCATAAATCAAACAAAAAGGTTTGGGCACAAGTTATAATAACATAATTAAAGCCCTTTCCCAAATAATTAAAAAGTTCAATATTTGGCAAAAAAGAAAAAAAAAAGAAAAAAGAAGAGAGAGTGTGATATAAAAGGCCGTTCATGTCAAAACCGAGATACATTTAACGCGTTAAACATAACATTTAACGCTTTAAAACTAGTTTTAACGCGTTAAGATTTAATATTTTTAAACGCGTTAAGACAATAGAAGTGGAAGCCCGGGCGGACCGAAGGTCTGACGGAAGGAAGGACGTACCTTGGCTAATGTTTTGTGATATGTTGTAAATCTTGTTATGATAATATATTTCGACAAACATGGTGACCACCGTGTCTAAATCTAACCGTGATGCCAGAGAGGACATTCATTCTTCGTCCAAGGTTGATCTCCAGTATGTCAACGTTCCGCAGTCGCAGACGTAATATGCACACAAAGAAGAATCTCTAGACTCCTGGAGACATTCGGAAACATTTAAAGAGGCTTGCCAGCAGAGAGATCAGAAAAATTGGCTAATAGAAAAAGACTTTTTACACATGACAGATTGTTGGAATTGTTGAGTTTTTCATTTTATTTTCCTTATAAAACGCTGAAAAGTGATATTAAAACCTCATTTTTTAAATATTATTTATTTAATCGCAACCCGCAATAAGTCCCCGCTATAAAGTGGAGTCTAATTTGATTGACACATCAAAGAAACAATCACGTGCACAGTGCCGCATAGTGATAACTTCAAAGGCAGCGGCGATTTACAAAGAAGATTTGCCGTTATATTCCATACATTTCCCTCTCAGGTTGAGTTTTAAAACGTCTTTTAAATACATATTCTGTAATTGTTTTCAAGAAATAAAGTCGGAAAGCCTCTAATTTTGTCACATAGAAACGTGTACTGAAGTTTATTTAGTGATCGGAGATGTGCCGTTTACCGGTCCGTCTGCGGGTAAGCCTCTTTAAGGTTCCTTGATTGCTACAGTTATTAGTCGGACGCTGGTCAGGTAGTTATATAATCTAGACATCGATAAATAGGCCTACTTTGCGAGTTTGACAGGAAACTATCCACAGGAATGTCAATATTTTAATGTGATATTATTAAAAATATACATATTTGAAATAATCAAATGAAAAAAAAGTTATCTTGACAAAATGATGTGGAAGCCTGGGCGTACTGGCGTACGCCTAGCTACGCGCCTGCCATTTAACGCGTTAAAACTTAACGCGTTAAATCTTAACACGTTAAATGTTTTCTTGGAATTTTAACGCGTTAAATTTGTTACTTAGCTAGCATTTAACGTGATAAACAGCTTCGTTCGTTTAACGCGTTAAAAGTCGTAGCTTTTGTTTTAACGCGTTAAAATGACTCAAATAACAGACTAATCGAATTCCTTGTTGCATATAATATATATACAAATGTATAAACATTTGAAGACAGTATGGCTGCCAGAGCCAGCTTTCTTGAGAGAATGCATTGACTCTACCGTCAGATATTGTTATCGTGTTGGCATGGGGTGTAATGCTGACACAAGAGACACCCTTGTACAAAGGGCAGATATTCATTTCCAGAAAGAAGTAACTAAGTTTATAGCTACATCTCAATTTTGAAGACTAAGACTATTCTTATGCGTTTCCATATAAATCGATATATTCGCTGACATTGTTTTCTCTTTTTTATCAATTTTGAGATATAGGATAAACATATATATCGGTATTATCGGTTTGCTTCTCTGGCTAATTTGCATTTCCAGCTACGAACCAATCATGACCATGCACACAGAGTTCCATTTGTCAATCTCATTCTTGGTGTTGAACACAGGGGCCGGAGAATTTGGTACAGTTGATGTGTATTTGGATATACACTAGTGTGTACGGCACATTTTCAGACGTTTTTGGGATCTAGATTAAAATTCGGTAAAAACCGACACCCATTGGTGTTCATTATCGCTACTAAACACCGAAAGGTGTAACTTTTATCGAAAGCTTAAAAAAAAGTTTGAAAATGTGCTTGGCACACTAAGGTCGGTCCAAAATACACATAGTCTGTGACGAATTCTCAGGTCCCTTTGGTGTGAAAAAGAAACGACTTGGAATGACGAACGGACCAGTAAGAACTAAGGTATCATTGTATGGAGTTTTATTTTCATGATTACATTGGTACGTCTGAAGGCCAACACCGCCAAGATTTTTTACCCCGAAATAGTCATTTCCGCTCCTAATGAGATGGCCAACTTCGCTATCCAAGGGTGTTCAATACGATAATCTCTGAAAAGGAGAGTATCGTATTGAACACCCTTGGATAGCGAAGTTGTGAGATGATCGGGGGACGCAATGGTAACACACTCGCCGTTTACCTAGGCGACCGGGGTTAGATTCCCGATTGGATGTGAACAGGTATGGGGTCATCTGCCCGATCACGTGGGTTTCTCCGTGTACTCCGGTTTCCTCCCACAGTAAGACCCCTGCACGTTTCAATCAAGGCCAACGCGAGTGATTAATATAAGTTGATATAACTGTTTCGTAATGGTTGTAAAATAATGGAAATTTAACAAGTCAAACTACTTTTTTTATTTTCCACTTATATAAGATCAAGTATCGGTCATTACAGCTACGTGACATTTTACACGTACACTACTTCACTTTCCTCTGTTATCTGTCAGAGTCTTCCACGAAGCATTATATTCGTCACACATATTTCTCTGAAAGCTTGACTTGACCGTTCATAATTCGTAATAGAACTCCGCCTCTGACAGAGTCACTGAGGATAACATATTCATAACACAAAGCAGATTCCAAGGACGAATTTGTCGCAATTTTACTGCATTGCCAATTTGGCGTGGGTGTTATACTGTTTTCAAACTCACGACTTATTAAAAAGGATTTTGAATCCTCGACAATTTGACATCAGTAGTAATTACCGTCATGAATAAGAAGAAGTTCACATATCCCACTGTGTCCTATTTTTGGAAAGTAAGACATATTTTGAAATCTGAATTAAAACGTCACACGGCATCCCGTTTCTCCATTTTCAGCGAATATACCAACTTGTTATCGGAGTTGGTACTCCATCACCATGTACAGTATCCAGTAAGATCGCGTAAAAACTCTTTCTGATTCCGACTGCTTACATGGGAGGCCTCTTGTAGTTGTTGTCTTCACCTTAATACAAGATTATTTTTTTGAATTGGTTCGAAAGAAAACAAAAGACATATTTCGTCGTTTCATAAACAAACTGAAGATGACATCCTTCCTAAACCGAGCTTGTACCACTTGGTAATTGACTGTTGTATGTTTCCCTGCAGATGCTGGTTTGTCTATTTACTTAATCTAGTTTGCCATATATCTTTGCACTGAGTACGTCAACAAATACATGTCTATTCATTTACAGTTTTTCGTAAATGTTTGCCTCGGCACCAGCGGCACAGTTCGTCAGTTCGTTATTCGGGCACGTGTTGTTTACAATGACGTTTGATTGTCCAACCGAGCTGTCATATACTGGATTATCTGAAAGTCGAAAGTAGACATAGTTATATATACAATATATTTTTTGTTAATTTTTCTGTCTGTTTAATTAATGTAGAAAACATAACACTTGGTACAATTCTGTTAAATGATAAAGTTGTTGTGCTCCTACCGTTCTCTAGAACGAATATTCATACCCTGCCGTACCCCAGTCTTCCACGGGTAAATTTGCTAAAATTCTTTTAAAATTGTTCTCGTTTGAAGATTAGGAAAGGCAATCTTTGAAAATGAATAAGGTGTTGATGTGGCAAATATTCCAGTGGGAGAATAAAGAGGCACTACTAGTATTTCAAAATGAAAAAAAAAATGATGTGACATTTTTTTCTAGTGGAAAAATGAAGACAGTATGTCTTTCAAAATGAAAAAAAGAAATTGTGGTAGATTTACCAGTGGATAGATATGGAAAGCAATGCATTAAGTGGAGGAATAAGAAAGGACATGCCACTTCTCGTGCTATCAGTCCCATACAGCTAACTAGCTCTAATCAAACAATGACCATAAAAAATAATTATCATAGATACCCCGTCGTTAATATGCATGAGGATTTTAAATATACATAACTGTATAACATTAATAGGATTTCGTTTCGTACCATACACTATGTAAACTCTGAATTCTATCTGAATTTATTGTCTTATTCCGATAAATCTAGTCACCTGTATTGCAAAGTATTAAGGAAATAAAGCTTTATATTTACCATGTGCATAGGAGGGTCTGTAACTCGGTCTAAAACGATAAAACAACATTATTAAGACACCTTATTTTACAATCACTCGTACAGCATGAAATAATCGTTATGTAAACATTCACTTTTTCGTGGTTGTGAGGGAACCACGAAACACTCACGAATATTTCCCATTAAATTGTAAGTCTAGTAGTTTAAGAATATGCATCAATAACTGAAAACGCTATTACAAACAAAAATTTCGAAAATATTTAGAAAAAAATGTAGTCAATTGATTAAGATAGTGGATTAGTGCATCGATTTTCTGTCTTTTAACATTTGTTTTCGTCTATTATGATTTTCTCTGACTTCCAGTCCGGTCTGGAACACGTCTGGTCCCAACAGCGCCACTGATAAGTCTTAGAAGGTCCTACCAGCCAAATGGCACAGTTCTATGTAATACTTAATCAATATTTTTATTAAAACTTATTTTATTTGTATCTTTGTTATACAAGGGAATTACTAACAAGTTTAACATCATATACTAAGTCCTTTCCCTATATAATGTTCAACATACATTTCAAAGGTTGGAATATTGACATATGTGCATATTTTATTTCATATCGAAGTTCTCTAGTCACTTGCTTTTGCAGTCTCTAGTAATTTGTTTTATAATCTGTAACATGCAATCTAGAAATAAAATTTTGTCTTTAGAATCATTTTCAGGGAGTCCAGCTTATCTCGTTTCCTGTTCACCTTACATTCTGGGTTACTATGAAACGTCATTAAACAGGTTAATGTTCTATTTTGTATATTGAAAAGTATAAAAACAGGGTGAACCCGAAAGAAAATTGTAGAAGATACTAATACGTTTTTTGGTTGCGTAAATTCAAAATTGGACGGATTAAATTTACCAACAGATTTACAAAGGATTGTTCAAAGGACAAACAACCTATAAGCACCTTTCAATATAAGTTATATCAAGTAGAGCCATATAAAATCAAAATCATTTTATCAGGGAATTATGCATCATATACCATTTGAAGAACAAAACTGGTGTGAGGGGTTGTGTTAAGAAGGATAGCATTTTAAAACAAAACATATAAAGTGTAAAATATTTGTTCATAGTCTCTGACTGAATTTCTATAAACTTAAGACTTAGACTTTTATATAAAATTGTTAAATTGTGAGTTTTTTGTTTTGTTTTTCTTTAAAGGACGCGTTTTTATTTTTTTGCATGATTCCCTCGTACCAAAATAAAATCGTGTCCTTTAAAGAAGAAGAAAAAAACTTTGATAAAATGTTAGTATATTCTGAATACACACCTTTTATTGGAATGTTTTATTTTGTAGATGACGACAGCGAAGATGACCAGCACAATAACAGCGCCCACCACCGGAAGTACGATTATCAATACCGTTGTATTATCAATTATCTCCCCTTCTGTCATACCAGAAGTTTCGTTAACTGTAGGACTGGAAAGATCTAAAAAGAAACATATACAACATAAAAAGTTATTAAAGAGTTATTGTTATCACTGGAAGAAAATGTTGCGGTCGCTGGTCGCGTAAACAGAGGGTCACTTAATAGAGTTAAAATATATAGCGAACACGCGAAATGGTACGTCGCTTAGAACAGAGAGTCGCTTAATAGAGATGGTCGTTTGGACAGATTGTAGTAGAAAAACAGCAAACATGAGAATACTTTCGCTCTCTGCATGGAGATCCTGAAAAAAGAAAAGATTCAGGTGTTTCGAAAGGGTGAAGCGTCTTCTGCTTCTTCTACTTCATGGACTACAGCCGAAATGCACATATACGCTTTAACGCTAATATAAATGAAGGTGGTGCTGTCTGTCTTTTAAACTTATGCAAATTTCAGTTGGAATTGACATATACCAGAATTTTTTCTTAACTAACAGAAGAAAATTTCCTTTCAAAAAACTTAAACATAAATTATTACTTTTAGTGCTAACCTTTTTATGTTATATCGTCAAAGTGTGAGTTCTCAAGTTATGCGAGTCTGGAAAGTTGCTACAAATAAATGGAAAGTTAAACGATGACGTATATTATAAAAGGAACTCAACATTTCCCTTCTGAGTGGTCATACTACATGTATATACTTATCATATAAAGCATCTTACCTTTGACACACTTCCCACTCTCGTTCTTGTACCCTTCACAACAAACAAGTTCCGACAACCTCTGTGTCTGGGTCAAGCTCCTGTAGCCCGTCGACCTTATCCACCTTCAAACCATAATCATACCGAAAAGTTGAACACTGATGTAAAGGGAACAGAAGCACTGGATTTCACGAAAGACATACAAGATATGAACGTCATTCTTATATTAACTGAGAAAAAAGTGTAATCAAAATTAATTAAACTGCATCATACAACAGTTTCGTCATTCTGGGACGGTTCGCTGGTGTTCAGGGCCTAAAGTTTCGGTACCTACGAGGTGGCACAGGGACCTGAGAAACTGTTACAATCATATGAAAATATAACAAATATATATAACAAATGTATAACAATATAACAGCCCCCCCCCCCCCCCCCCCCAAACAAAAAAAATATATATCTGAAAATGTGCTACACACTAACGAAGGTCAAAATACACGTTGACTGCAACACATTCTCGGGTCCTTGTGATGGGAGGAAACATAAAGTTGGAATACCATAAAATGTGAAAATCAAGATAGGGAGGTGCACTAGTCAAATATATTTTTTTTAAATCACAATACTCAATATTGGATTTCAAAGGAACGTCGTATACATTTATACATTCTAAACTGTGTCACTATCTAAATTAGTTAAAACAGCACATGCATGCAGTTGACATCCTTTTCAGCATCTTCTTCAACACCACAGAAAAATCGGCAACCAAAGAATAGAAATATTTTTGGCGTGTTTTATAATAGCTTAACTTCATAACACCCATGTTTGGCTTCATAACTTCAAATTCATAGTTTTTCATAGAAAAAAAACGCTTAAGTAATGAAATGTAATCTGATGCACTTGTTATTTGATAGTCTTAAACCGAAATAAACACAACACTTGAAACCTTTCTGAGAAAATGAGTTTCGCACAAATTCACAACTCGACGTCCGCATATATATACGTTTGATGTAATTATGGACCATGGGCTGGGAATTCATGCTAAGCTATTGTGACTCCGAGCTATTTTTAGATATTTCCTGGAATCAAGGAATGCATTTAATAGGATTTCCATCCAGTAATGTACCCTCTCATGTATTTTTACTTGTTTTGCTAATGGAATAATTTTATTATATAATTGTATGTAAAAATACAGTAGACTTGTCCGTTGTTTCGAAAACAAACTGCAGAATTTCCCCCATTTTCGCTATCTAAGTTTTACACTACGTTAAGCTCCATTTCAAATTTGTCTTAGCGAAGATGCAGAGTCCCATACTTACTCAAATCCACCTTCGCTACAGTTCTTCGTTGAAAGACTACACTTCTGCCATCTGTCTACCCTGAATGTTATCAATCTTGTGGTATTAAATCTGCAATCAAAACATCATTATCATCAGTTTCTCTCTGTTGATCTACCGATTTTAGACGCTCAAAATGAGTGATAAGCTTTTAAAACGCATATTGTACTGATTTTTGGATTCATCTGAGGAGTTCTCTCATGACCAGATATTATCTTTAAAAAATGAAAGTTAAATTCAGGGCAGTTTTCATTTTACTTTCCAAAGAAAGTATCATCTTGAGACTTGAAGTTCGTTTACCAAATGGTTCTGATTTAAGGGATTTTATTATTGTTTTCCGAAAAAAAAAAAGCAATGTTCCATTGTTATGTACTGTGAATAAGAAAAACGTAAGCTACTATTTTTAATGAACGGGCAGCTATAAAATGCTCCTCTAAAATACAGTAATGTTAACTTCATGGCATCGAATAAAATGTCAAGTTTGATTCATTTATCAGTCATTGACTTTTTCTTTTTATGTAGATTGTATTTTCCATATTAGGACAGGTACCGCAGCCGTAAATATTTCGGAGCGTAATTTTGTTTCCAAAACTCATCCTCGATATTCAAGGGTGTCCTCGAGCGCAATCGTTAAGTTAACCCTACAGTGGTGCAAGACTACGTTTTAGGTAAATCTCGCCAAAACGACGAGAACACAGCCGAAAACAACAGGATGGAGGTCACTATACCGTGAATGGGCGGCCGTCTTCGTTCATTACTCCTGTTAAATGTGTGATGTGAGCATTCGTTTCGGGTTATACGAGTTTGAGCGATTTTGCAACTTCAAGAACGTTGATCCAGTGAAAAAAAATTATCTCGGTTAAAACGCCATTCTCTTGCTGTAACGATTTATGGCAAAACAGCTATTTGATTGGTGTCAGGAAAAATTCTGACCGTATTTATTTTGAAGACCACAGAGGAGCGACAACCAAAGTTGATCCTGCCAATTTGGCAGTAGAATTTTTTAGACAAGATAGCGGTGACTGAGTCTCCGATTTTTATTAAGACTTGTTCCAGGGGTGCGCCAAACTCAGTCCGAAACCAATCTTTAGTGATATATGCTGGAACTTGCATACTCTTTTTTAATATATCTAATAAGCTTTGATATCACGTCTTACGGATACAGAGTAATGTGTTGCTTAGGTTTAAAGTTATAGAATCTAAGTAATAGGTTTAAAGTTATAGAATCTAAGTAATGTTAAATGTAGAAAGAAAGTTTCATACTTTTTTTCCGTTATACATTACATATGGCTAAATATGATTTTTTCTGCTCTTAGTTCTATGGTAATATATGAGTTTGTGATGTGTTATTAATATATATGTTATATGTACGGCTTTATTTTGCAATAGGCATTATTGCCTTTGTGCACATAATCAACATACGTATGTACATGGTGAAACTTTCTTCAATACATACTCAGTAGGAACAGTTACAGATATTATACTATTTTCGTACGATTTCAGCCAACAACAATTGATTAACTGATTAATGAACAGCTACAGATATTATACTATTTTCGTACGTCTCTTAGTTAAACATTGTTTCATTTCTTAATTCATTTGCTTTGTAAATATACATAGCCAGGATTTGAATGCTGGTACAGTTCTCTGATGACATAAGATCTATAAATTTAAACATATTTGGTCTAACATAATATTTCCTATACACAAATTCTTATATATAAGGGACATTCCATAATAAAATGATATTCGTTTTCAATTTGAGTACCAACATTACAATAACGCATTTTTATATGATATGGTATGAAGTATTAATACTAACTTACAAGACAACTCTCTTACAGATATTTTCCTGCTCTACATCAGGGATTGATATGCTGTCTTCAGAATTCTTCACAAAGTCATCTTTCACGAGCGTTGAAGCTGCTAACGAACTCTCGTTCAGCGATGTTTTCCCGAAAGTCTTGGATGCTACTGTTGTTGCTATGGTGATCACAATTACCGGAAGTATCATCTTGTGTCAATGACGTCAACACCTGCATTAAATGGACACCATGTAGTCCCTTACAGTATTGTGAATGACATGTTGAACAACCAGCTCTATATCATACCAACCTATAGTCTAGAGAAACCCGAGAATCCATATCCTGACATTGATGATGGGTGGATATTAGTTGGGATATGAAACTGGCCATATTATGATGGTGTTTTTCTCATGTAATACACAATGTCATTATTTATTAATACATATTTGTTTCTTTTGGTCTGTGATATTTTAACTATGTGGTAGCAAACCTCATTTGGCTCTACTCATTATGGCGTTTGATACTATCGCCATGCCTCTCTGCAACTGGAAGAAATCGTCCGGAGACCAGTCGACATGTAAGGGAGATGTTCGAGAAGAAATAACATCTTAGACAGTAGCATACTATGTACTTAAAATAGCTATAAATAGTTAGAAATACAAACAATACCGACAGTAAACTAAATATAGTGATGAGGCGGACATTATCTGTTTATTGCCAAATCTCAATTTGCATGGATCATTTCACAAACGAGACATTGTCACAGTTTCTTCCTTCTCAAGTGGATGGTCACGTATATGCATACCCTCACAAAGCTATTGAGGATACATATATCTTATACTCGAAATACATGGGATGTCACATTTTGTGTTTGATTCAATTTCAATGTGACGTGGGCATTAATCAATCAGGAGTCTCGTCACATTGACCTCTTGCCACTCGCCTATGTGGGGGCTGCGATAGCTCAGTCGGTTAGAGCGCCGGCCACATAATCTCAGGTGAACCCTACCCGTGTCGGATTGTGTTTCTCGGGAAATTTAAAAACAGACAAGCTGTGCTGTCATGGTTGTGGCCTTGCACAAGACACTTTACCCTAACTGCTCTGGATGTCATGCGACGGGCTTTCCGTGTGTTGTTCAGTGAGGTAGTCACAAACTACTACAAGAATACCTCGCCTCAAAATAACTGGCTGTTCATGGGGCGATAAACACAGCAATCAAACAAGCACACTCACCTATGAATATCATAATTGTCATCATTGTAATTATTATCTTAAGATACATTGTATGCATTATATAAAAATACATGTAATAGTATTTACTTTGACAAGTGTTACCTTATATTGTTTTTTCCAAGGATTTGTGATTTACATTTTTTTTACCGTGAAATTTGTGTCAAGTAGCATTTTTTCTTTCATGATAATATTTAAACATGATATTTTTACACAAAGCAATGGCCTCGAAATTTGCATTACATACTGATAACTCACCGAAAATAATGGCCATCAAGATTTGTATTACATAATAACATTTCTCTAAATTTTGTTACAAATAATGGCCTCGAGATTTGTATTACCTGATAATATTTCACTATATTTTTATATAAATAATGGCCTCGAGATTTGTATTACATAATAATGTTTCACCATGATTTTTTTAATGTAATTGATTGAACAATGACATTGTTATGAAATTGTAGGGTCTTCGAAGAGTCTCTGCTAATATTACAATGTGAATGATCATTATGTTATTGCATTACATAATAACACTTTAAATAATACTGACTCCACACTAGAACGAATATCCATACCCAGTCTACACTCTCCGCCCATCTGTCAGAAATTGTCCGTCCTTCATGCCAAATAAGTCTTACTCTTAATTAGAACAACCCATATTTACATCTTACCTTCTCTTACGGTCTGATCTTAATCCTTCAAGGCAAAAGATAATAGCCTCACTACTGATGTCCGTGACCGCGTCAATCGGTTTATATCATCAGTTCATCCTAAATTGTTATACACTTATATCCCAAACATAAATACTTGTATATGAATCACACTGGTGTTATATATCCAAATAAGATGTTCCGGGGCTTTAAGTGCCTAATATGAAGTGCGTACAGAGTGCAAGATACCGTTTGGTGCACGAGGCCACAACAGCCTACTATACATAGATTTTCAAATATATTTCTTCGTAAAAGTTATCTCTGTTCGTGGACTTAAAAGTCCATGCGGTTTCCCATTACACTGCATGTCACGTTTAAAATCTTATGAAAAAGTTATATTTGTTCAGAGTAGTTATAAATATTCTTTACAACTCTTTTGGGGATCAATTCATCTTCCAATGTATACTTAAGCATTTGTTGACATACTATCTATTTTCCTGACTTTCCTTTTTGGAAATCTACATTTTGCCGTTAGTATCACTGACGAGTCATGGAAGGACAACACATCTGTATGATGTCCCTAGTATCACTGACGAGTCATGGAAGGACAAAACAGCTGTATGATGTCCCTAGTATCACTGACGAGTCATGGAAGGACAAAACAGCTGTATGATGTCCCTAGTATCACTGACGAGTCATGGAAGGACAAAACAGCTGAATGATGTCCCTAGTATCACTGACGATTCATGGAAGGACAAAACAGCTGTATGATGTCCCTAGTATCACTGACGAGTCATGGAAGGACAAAACAGCTGAATGATGTCCCTAGAATCACTGACGAGTCATGGAAGGACAAAACAGCTGAATGATGTCCCTAGAATCACTGACGAGTCATGGAAGGACAACACATCTGTATGATGTCCCTAGTATCACTGACGAGTCATGGAAGGACAAAACAGCTGAATGATGTCCCTAGTATCACTGACGAGTCATGGGAGGACAAAACAGCTGTATGATGTCCCTAGTATCACTGACGAGTCATGGAAGGACAAAACAGCTGTATGATGTCCCTAGTATCACTGACGAGTCATGGAAGGACAAAACAGCTGTATGATGTCCCTAGTATCACTGACGAGTCATGGAAGGACAAAACAGCTGTATGATGTCCCTAGTATCACTGACGAGTCATGGAAGGACAAAACAGCTGTATGATGTCCCTAGTATCACTGACGAGTCATGGAAGGACAAAACAGTTGTATGATGTCCCTAGTATCACTGACGAGTCATGGAAGGACAAAACAGCTGTATGATGTCCCTAGTATCACTGACGAGTCATGGAAGGACAAAACAGCTGTATGATGTCCCTAGTATCACTGACGATTCATGCAAGGACAAAACAGCTGTGTGATGTCCCTAGGATCACTGACGATTCATGCAAGGACAAAACAGCTGTGTGATGTCCCTAGTATCACTGACGATTCATGCAAGGACAAAACAGCTGTGTGATGTCCCTAGTATCACTGACGATTTATGCAAGGACAAAACAGCTGTATGATGTCCCTAGTATCACTGACGATTTATGCAAGGACAAAACAGCTGAATGATGTCCCTAGTATCACTGACGATTCATTGAAGTACGAAACAGCTAAAAGGATAAAACCGCTTTATGATGTCCCTAGGATCACTGGCGAGTCCTAAAAGGACAAAACAGCTGTATGATGTCCCTAGGATCACTGACGATTCATGCAAGGACAAAACAGCTGTTTCATAATCATCATCTGACATCTCTATAGACAGCACATTGCTGTATACTTAGTATATTGCTATCCTCTTCGTTCAAATACTGTGAAAGTTGAAATTTATGCGAAGGGGACATTTCACTAATTGCGTGAAGGGCATTCGGCCGCGATAATTTCTCGCATGAGTATTATTTTGTGATGTATATGTTATTTATTATACAGGCGAAATCAATTAGCATCCTTCACGTGTAAAGCTTACCTGTCGAAATCGCGAAATAATACCCCACGGAAATAGCTTTACGAGTATAGTATACCTATCGAAATCGCGAGATTACACCCCTCGGAAATAACGCTAAAAAATTACCAATCGAAATCGCGAAATTAAACCCCAACGTTTACAGTACATTGTATACACATGTAGTCTTATGTGTATAAGAAAATGATTTTAACTATCTTTTGTCTAACGAAGTATGTATAGGATGACTGATATCACTCTGACACACTAACGTGTGAAGCAAGAGGTCAAAAAGAGGTCAAAATAACAATTAAACATGGCCAACAGTTACTGTAAAAGTGGAAATGTTCGATTATTTCGCGACCATTAAATCTGCGCGAAATTATTCACACGCGAACATAATTACACGTGAAAATATTGACACGCTAATATTTCCACCAAATAAACTAAATAAGTAATAAGATTTTACAATGCTTACCATATGAAATAACGTATGATGTATTCGTTTTTACATTTACAACGGCCCTTTGACCTATCTGGAATCAAATATATACATATACAATGTAGATATAAACGTGCTTTTTATTACGTTCTTTATTACGGTCTTGGATATATTGTCTCCAATCAGATGTCCTACACAAACTGGCAAGTGTGCGCATTAACAATTTATGAGAACACAATAACATTATAGAGAGCGCAGCTCGAACGGGCGAAGCCCGTTCGCGTAGCGAACTTAATGGTAGAGATGTCTCGGAAACCCCCCCTTTTCCCCCAATATACTTAGAGTTCAAAAACTTTCTCAGTAACCGGAAACAGGAAGTCACGACAAGATCCAGTGTTGCGCAAGACTGTATTCAAAGTCACATTCTCGGGAGATTACAAAATATCAAGATTTTAAAAATATGCAAATGTTTGACTTCACACTAGTTGGAATTTGTTAATAAAATTTATCACGAACAAGTTCTTCATTTTTTATATTCAAAACGTAACGGTATAATTTTCAACGAAAATGTTTCCGGTGTTTTACGAGTGCAGCTCCGGTCCGTTCGAGTTGCATACAAGTTTACCACATAAAATAAAGAGGACTTCCGAATTTTTTTGTTGTCGTCTGCTGCTCATCTGCGAGATCTGCTGTCCCGTTACCTTGTCATCGCTTAATCAGTCTATTTTAAGACTTATTCTACGATTAGTTTTTGTAGTAAGTTATCTAAATCATAATTCTTGTTGATATATACTTTATTACAAACCAGTGTATAGATCTGTTGGCAATATATTCATTTTGTAACCGTGGGATTTACTATTCTAGTACACTAGATTATGTGTGCTTGTTTCTCGAATTCCATCGGGCACCGGGATTGCTGCGCTCTCACATAGGCCATGCCTAAATTATATTAGAAATAGCGTCGAATTACTTATGATATCTATAATTGACAACAACCATGCAGTCAACTTTTATTGATGATATATCAGCTAAAGTCTATAAATTATTACACTGCACTTTAATTCTTAGCACTCATTTATAAGGACATATGCATTACGCAATTACTGATGTGCTGAAGTGTGCCTCATTAGTTACATTGTTAATCCAGCAATAACTTCACATCAATTCAATGTTTGCATCTTGCGATGTCTCATCGTTTCTTGGTAAGTAAAATAATGATATTCGTTTCCTGTCTGAGCATCGAATTCATGCTTTCGCCGAATCAACACCACCGATTCATATATTGTTGCTCTTCCTGAAGAGCTTGCTCTGAAAGTAAGCGAAAGCGCTTGTGTTTTTCTTATTTGAGTTTTTATTTAATTATATATACATATTTGTATATTGTTAAGTTTATAAGTGTCATTAAACTATAGCGCGAATTTCGAATCTAAGTTAATTGTTACAAGGACACTTCATTTGTAAAGTATAACGAATAGTTATCTGATACTGTACATGGAAGATCAGGATTAAGATACACAAACAGGGAGTCGGCAATGTTAGGTAATATCAAATATATATGTATGTAAAAACAAATAAAACTTGGCGACAAACTTTCTAGCGCTTTCACATCTATTGCTGCTCCTCAGGAAAGTTTGTTTTATATATCATATGATTTGTACATACATTATGATTTCGTGTGACTAAGGGACAATAATTATTGTTATTATTAATAGTTGTCGTATATAGCATACTACATGTAGTTATAAAGATATTTACTTATTCATCATTTAATGTAATGTTAGTGTTTTGTCGCGAAGCATATTCGACCCTTTTATACGGAATTCTGAATGAACACCGCCCATGAGTTATGTGTGGAGAATAAGATGAACCAACACGTAATGTAACGGTGGATGACTACGGAAACGTTTTATGATCGAGATTATGCTGTCATTAGAACACATTATTTTCTCCTGTGTCATGTTCGGCGCTTTTAAACGTACCTGGTTGTCCTACGTTACCTTTTTTAAAGAGTGACGTTACTCGGATATGAAGCGAGTGACATTGATATAGCAAAAGACACATGTCCTTCCGAAACACATTATCTTATTCTCTATATAAACTTTCATTTTCAAGTTATCTGGTCAAACGTTTTATTTTTTTTTTATTTTTTCATTTTTCTATTTTAATTTGAATAGTATTTTATTGATGATCAGTACAACATTTTGTATCTTAATATCTATCCCAGTAAACAACGGGTGTCAGTAAAGTCAAAATATTGATCAGTTTTTTTGTTTTTTGTTTTGTTTGGTTTGGTTTATTTTGTTTAACGTCCTATTAACAGCTAAGGTAATTTAAGGACGGCCTCCCGTGCGTGCGACATGCATGCGTGTGGTGAGTGCGTATGTGTGTTTTGGGAGGCTGCGGTATGTTCGTGTTAAGTCTCCTTGTGATAGGCCGGAACTTTTGCCGATTTATAGTGCTACCTCACTGAAGCATACTGCCGAAGACACCCAGCAGCACACCACACCCGGTCACATTATACTGACAACGGGCGAACCAGTCGTCCCACTCCAAATATGCTGAGCGCTAAGCAGGAGTAGCAACTACCATTTTTAAAGACTCTGGTATGTCTCGGCTAGGGGACAGAACCCAAAACCTTCCTCACAGGGAAATATTGATCAATCTAACCCATTAATTATTTGTAAAATCTGGATTGATAGAACAGGGATGTTTCCAGAATGATGTTCTTTGACTTCCAATATTGATAATCATGGCTATGTAATACTGCATCTACAAAACAAAGAAGAGATTAGCTTTCTGGACACTTAGAATTGATTTTTTCTGCTTTGACTAATCGAAACACTGCTTACAAACGACGATGGGAGAATTTGAAAGCTACCCGGGTAGAATTTGCTATTAAAATGTAAGAACATAATATCCATATTTATCGTAATAAAAGAAAATATCAGCTGGCACTCGTGAAATACATTTGGTGTCACTGAAGACACTGTTAGATATCCTCTATATCGTTAATGAGGCGCTATAAACATGTTTTTCAGATTTCAATCCTTCAACCGCAAAAATATCTTGTTGTT
Organism: Pecten maximus; assembly: GCF_902652985.1. Classification (NCBI taxonomy): domain Eukaryota; kingdom Metazoa; phylum Mollusca; class Bivalvia; order Pectinida; family Pectinidae; genus Pecten; species Pecten maximus. The sequence continues at coordinate 20,861,511 of NC_047024.1, read as the reverse complement.
ATCTAAAGAGAGACGATTCCAGTAGGCGTGTATTGCTATTTTACTAATTTTTGAACCCTTTCGGCATGTTTTAAATCCTTCTTTTATATTATGTGATGATCATTACAGTTTTAGGAGTAGAACGATAATTACTCGTTATCATCTATGACTATTTATTATTTTATAGACATTAAAGTAGGTATACCCATTCGAGCCGAATTTTGAGAAATCATTTTACTATGACGATAAACTTATCCAATGTTATGACGTCGTGACATCATCGGTAACCCACGCTCCTGGCGCTTTGTGTTTGTTACCGTCAGGAAAGTCTGACAATAGTGTAAATAGCATTTTGTGTTTAGTATACCATGTTGTATTAATCGGTATATTGAATTATACGATTATAGCCTTTTGCTAAGGTCTAAACATGATTTTATTAACCTGAAAAAATATCGACCGAGGACAAAGTCCTCGATTGATCTAATTCCAGGTTTATAAAATCATGTATTGACCGAAATCAAAAGGCTATACAAGTTTTATTATAGAATGACGGTAAAAAACGCTACACTATTTTAGCCAATCAGAAAGTGTTAAAAATATGATCTTATAGTAATATGATTTTTCATAAAACTGGCCTGTTCTATTATGGCGTAAATATAGTTTAAAAATATATTAGTAATAAAACTGCAGTGACCTCATCAAAATTTGTTGACGTCACAATTAATATATGACGTCATATATGATTTCCCAGAGCTACATAACGTCCGAGTCTATTATACTTCATGACATAGTACACTATATACTATCACAACTGGCACTGTCGTCTCTGCCGATATATATATATTCTTACAAAGAAATCAATATGAGTCTTCACTTACATTTTCATAAATACAGGGTATAAGTTTTGTGATAAACATAATCTTGCACTCGTGACTATGTCATACGGAATCTATTAAATGGTTCAATAGATAACTAAAGGTTGGCGGCATATAAAACTATTGAAGTCATTTTATAAATTACATATGCTATAGTCACTCACTGTATGATCTTATATATGTACCGGAAGTCCAGCTATGACCCACCGATCACCACCATCCACACCGAGTCTCGTGAGTACCTCTTTCCTTCTTACTTCCGTAATGTCATATGCATCAGCCCAATCTAGCGTCCGCTGTTCCCTCTTTGCATTGGCCGTATGCTGATTCATCCCGTCTACCTTCATGTCGCCATAACTGGACGTCATACACTCCCACTGCACTGATGGTTAATAGAAACATAACGTATATATTAGCCATAGCAACCAGAACCACCTGAGTAGGTTCTTATTCTGGTAAGTACAACATTGTTTAAGATAGAATCCTCTGAAAGCAACATTAACATTTCAAATGACAAATGTGATTTTTATTCTTGTAGATATTAACTGGATTGATTTCTATTTGTTTTCTTCCAACAACAGCTATACTCTTATGAAAACGAATGTTTAGAGAGACATTGGACAAGAAATAGAAAATATAAAATGTCGCAAGTGTTGTAATGCGGTCGTTTGATCAAAGATAATCGCTATTATGTTTCCACCGGGCCTACATTCCGTCTCCAGTTGTCTTTTATATTTTACCTGCGACAACATCCAATGGGATTCATCCATATTGTTGATATGATTTTTCGCCGAATTTAAGCATTCAATTGCATTTCTGACATGTAAATAAATCTAATATTGTTATAAATCATGCATATCTATCAATACATACTGCCGGTATGTATATTGGTAAACCCATTGTATACTATATCATACTTAGTACTTTATTTGGTAACTATGTATAAATGTTGTTATGATTCAGGCTGAAGCTCACATGGATCATCTGAAGCCAGTGTTCGCCACACTGTGGCTGGTTAACGCGATCATTTTAACAGAGGCACAGACTTCCAGAAAAATAAACTGTTTAGATGATCAATTCAAGTAAGCATCACTTGTTCAATGTTCACGAGAATTATAAACGTAAATAGGTTCAAATTTTGATAAATATTTTTCCTTTTCATTTTTTTATTGGTCTTACCATTACGTTTGCACAGAGACTTTTGCCTCTCTAGAACCTGTTCAGACTGAGTTCTGTTGTCATTTCCATCATGTAAGTGTTCGATCCTGGTTCCAAACTAGGTTAGATGATCTCAAAGAAAATAAAAATACACGCATGTATGCAAAATAACATAACGTTTCCAATATGGCTCTGACGATATTAAAGAAAATATTATGTACTATAAAAAGGACTTTTGCAGAATTTTGCATCTTAGTGATACGTACTGTATGTGATAATGGTATTCAATGAGAAACTGATAAAATGTTTGATATTTGCAGGGCAAATGGAGTAATAAACAATATCAGGGTGACATGTTGTATACCGAATACTTTAAGAGGAAGAGCACGCTGTACAATAAGTAAGTAATCAAACATATGAAATGACGTTGCTGTTTGTAACGCCGTTTTTGATTGGCTAGAAGAGCTGCGTAGTAATTTCTGAAACTCAAGGAAATTTAAGAAATAATTGTTATTTTTTGTTGTTCACTGGTGTATGAACGGCATTTTTTGACAGATATTTCAACATGACGCGCTGACGCGCGTCATTTAAAATATCTGTCAAAAAATGCCGTTCATACACCAGTGAACAACAAAAAAATAACAATTATTTCTTATATTTACATTTCAAAACTATTTTTCAACGTAATCTTTGAAAAAATCATAAGAAACAGTATTCTACGTTCGTTAGTTCCAATTTGGCGGGAAAGGTAATCAAGTACACAAAATAAAGTTCCACACAAATTCATTATTTTAATCATCATGAAAGATAAATATTGAAATGTTGTCTTCAATTTTACAATTATTAACAAGTTTTAAAGTTGATAAAACATTATTTCATGTGTAATCAAACGCGATTTTATATTCACACTTCTGCATTCTCAATGTTGACGTTGGCACCGTCAACAATGTACTGTATGTATTCATACGCGGCAGGTTAATTGTTCACATAATTTTGTTAGTACCTTCATATAGAGAACACACAGTGGAAATGTAAATATAGCACATTAAAGAAAATAAAACATGATAAAAAATAAGTCACATAATCAAAATTTTAATAATTAAATTACCTTTTTGTTACGATATCCCGCCATAAAGTAAAATTAGAAAGTGAATATTGCTCAATTTAATAAATCGCTTGATTTTAGCTTGAAGATATGCAAATGTTATAACGTACTTTCCATATAGACCTTCTGTTGAGGCTAAAAGCCATGCATGTTGACTGCGGATGAATAAACTAGTATATATCCGGTCCATAAGTAGACGTGTGTCCTTCTTAATAGATCATATAAGTAATACATGTTAATACGTTTATGTCTTCTGAGACACAATCTACCGATCTAACGATCGTCTTTTGACGGCATCGTCCGTCGTCACCTTTTTCGAATACGTTTTTTATAGAACCTGTTAATAATAGCACATTTTGTTATGTATATTTACATCACCGGATTGATCCTAAATATGAATTTATAAATAAATATCGTATGTGTCGAACATGGAATATAAAACCTTTTCATATTGATATTTCGTCCTTCTAGGCCTTGGCATTTTGGGCTGGGGGCCAAAATTTTAGAAATCCTGAAAAAAGTGGGACTCTCAAAATAAAAAAGACATAAACAAATGTTCAAATAAAAAAGAGGAGTCGATTTTGTCCTATTAGTCAATAACTTATTTTTGTGTATTCGATATTATTAGATAACTCTAAAACGTGTTGGCGATCTGAACCACTATTCATAAGAATTTATCCGTGGCATGCATCATGGTAGTCCATCTTGCCCTGACACCAGACTTTGAAATCCAGACACATATTTGCCAGAAAGTCTGGTGGCCTGGCCCTGACACCAGGCTTGGACATTCTGACAGATAAATGCCTGGTGCATCCAAGTCTGGCGTCAGGGCCAGAGAAAACTCGGGCTAGAATCATGGTAAAACCTAATTTATAAAAATCGAACATTTATTGATCAAATATAACTCTAAGGAATGGATGACTGTGTCTGACAAATATAAATGATAAGCACTCCCCAATCCTCTTACTTATGAGGTTAGCGGGACGCATTGGGTACTCGATATTGAAGATCACAAGTATACACATGAATTTGTCACATACTTTGACCTGTATGATGACAGTGATTCAGAGGAGTTAAAGCTGCAGTGTCCGCTTCTCCTTGCTTGTATACTTGTTTGGCCCTGCGAAGTATGAGTAAATATATTTGTATACAAAAGACAGTGTTATCTTTGACAAACCACGTTGCCGTTTATATTATTTTATGTAACATCCCTGTTTTCCATACCTGTGGTGTTTACATGTCTCAGATGATTCAATATTAAAGGACTTGTTCCTATAATTACTATTTTCGTGAGATTCGACTACGGACGAATACTGCGGGCTGATGAAGCCTATGGGGAAGGTTTAAACTAGACATCATACATGACCTCATTTAGAAATCCTCTATTTCCTTGTGTGCTATGACGTCACACTTGTTCAGGGCATGTGATTCCGTTGTCACTGCCTTTATTAATTTTGAGAATGCGACGTAAACCGAATTTTAGCTAGATCTGTAGTGCGGATGTCGCTGATGACGCCCACTCACTGGAACGCCTGTTCTTATTTTCCTTGTAATCTTTTTTTTTTTTTAATAAATTGGTTTCAATGCAAATTTATATTTTTGTTTGTATGTTACCGGCATGAATATAATGTGGTGTTCAGTTATTTTTCCAATTACATTGTACTTCTTGTCAGGTGGATAAGACATTCTCCCATAATTTAGATTTATCTCCTGTTAACCTGTTCAAGATTTCTCTGTCACTCCCTAGAATGTGATTTCTCTGTCACTCCCTAGGATGTGATTTCTCTGTCATCCCCTAGGATGTGATTTCTCTGTCACTCCCTAGGATGTGATTTCTCTGTCACTCCCTAGGGTGTGATTTCTCTGTCACTCCCTAGAATATGATTTCTCCGTCACTCCCTAGGATGTGATTTCTCTGTCACTCCATAGGATGTGATTTCTCTGTCACTCCCTAGAATGTGATTTCTCTGTCACGTCTGTAGTGTGATTTATCTGTCATCCCCCGACAGATAGCACATGCTGGCAACAATACAATGACGTCACATCAACATTGTGTTGCATTAGTTTTTAAAATATTTGAACAACTTGGCCATGTGTAAATAAAATATAATCATGGGAGAAAACAAATCAGCCCCTACCTCGAGAACTCTCCAACCCGAAGGGTTATATCAGTTTTCGACTGTTAAGTCTCGGTTTAGACAAACACGAACAACACCCCTTGGCTTGGAGATTTCTCTGTCACACTCTTAAGGTAGGTGAAAATTCTATTATTCATTTTCCCAAAATGTTTATTTCAGACAGTGGCTATACCACAAATGCCACCAAACCAACTACCACGACGCAAAGACAAGTTACAATCAACACACAATTTATAACTAGAACTAGAACAATTATCAACATCACTGCAATCCCGCCCAGGACCACACCATTTACAACCACCACCAACCTAACCACTACCACTGCCACACCAATCACTACTACAGACGAAGAGGAAAACGAGGGGTCGGGTGATGAGACCAACACGGGGACTGTTGAGGAAGGGCAGGATCTGGAAAATCCGGCCACCACCGGATTGTCCATTGGAATACCGCTTGTGGTGCTGGCTGCTGTCGTTGTGGCGGTATTACTAATCAGATTGAGATACAAACGAAAAAAGGAAGCAACTGTTGGGTGAGTACAGTACTCGTCAGGTGTTTTGGTTCTATTTTACCCTCAGGGTTGCGTATATAGTGATTTCATTGGATGAGTATAGAAAGGAAGGCACATCTCTCATCCAATCAAATCAGAAACTATTTAACAAGTACCGGGCTATATGCATTTCCATGACAATACTTTTCGTTAATTCAATTGAAGTGAGTATAAAGTGATTTCATTGGATGAGTATAGAAAGGAAGGAACATCTCTCATCCAATCAAATCAGAAACTATCTAACAAGTACCGGGCTATATGAACTTTCCTGACAATATTATGCGCTAATTCAATATTCTTTTTACATATATTCATCCAAGTATATCAAATATTGAAACTACTGTATAAAATATTCTACAAATTATGGAATTTTGGATAATCCGATTATGGAATCCTTTTCCCTTATCAGTAGATGAAGAATCTAAACTTGATTTGAAGGCGAGTAAATTTTCGAACATAGATTTCAAAAATGCACATACATTGTTTAAAATGTCTCCATTCTAATGCTTATCTTGCTTTGATTGATACAAATTTCAATAGGGCTGTTTTTAGGAATTAATCACGTTCGTATTGATAATGGAAATTTAGAAGTAATTAGAAATAATATCAAGTTTCATTTGGTGTTCGTGTTAGATGTTCTAGCCTGAAGCTTTCAAAATCTGTACAATTTGATAGTTTCACGTAAATATTTCAAATTCCACATCTCTTCGTACCCCTTGGATATCCGAAAAAATCGAAGGCACACGATTATTTATTGATAAGTGTCAGGAAAAAATACCAAAACTATCGCTAAACTGCTGCAATTCTTTTGAACGTCAAAGACGATTAATAACATGTTTAAAGTCAGTCAATTAAACGCTGGTACGAAGCCCTGGAGGGATATTTTAGTTACCACTTATTTGTTAGCATTTATTTGTTATTAATTAATATCAATACTGATGTATTATATTAAAATAGTTATTAATTTTATAATTTATACTATTATTTCGGATCAATGATACTATTCCTAGTGTGTTTGTGTTCCGTTGTGGAGTACCGGCGAGAATTCAATTATCTGGAAATCATTCAAAATATATATATATTTTTCGGCATAGCCGTGTAATTTTCTTTTGGCCCCGGATATGACGCGATAGGTGGCGTTACTGGTCAAGATGAAGTATGTGATTGGTCAATGTAGCGGTAAATGCAAAATGCAAAATGCAGATATGCAGTTAAAAACGAAACAAAGATAAGATTGAATGCAAGCTAAATACAACATAAGTAGATTATCTTTTTAAATGACACATTAATAAAATCATATTCAAATGCAGTCTTATTATTACCAAAACTTATTCAAACTGATATAATTTTGTTATTCGTGCTAAAACGCTTTAGTTCGTTAATTTATTTCACCATCAGTTTTACATTATAACCACCACCATTAAAACTATGCCGTTTATCTTTTTTAAAGATATTTCTTGTTTGTTTTGTTTTTGTTATTCCGCATTGGTAACGTATTTGTTATTTCTTGTTTGTTGTTGTTGTTTTTTAGTGATGTTACCAACTTGACAGGTAACGGTCGGGTATTTGTCAAACCCACTATGGGAGGCACCAGTTCGCAAAATGATGGTGAGTTGAGTATTTTTTTAACCCAATGGAAGCGATACGTCTTGATAAGAAGGAGATACAAATGTATGTTCTAAATCATCCAAAAATATCTAGCAAACATTACAAAAACATACTTTTCAATGTTCGGTGTCTTGTACAGTTTATATCACTTTGTTGGAATTCTGGAGATTTCCAAAGATCACTCGAGGTTTATTTATTACTATGTTCACATAAAAGTCTACACCAAACTTCTGAACGCTAGATCTTCACACTGTATTAATATATTAATGTAACACACTGGACAAAGACTACGAGTCATTACTATGCAAAACAAAAACTCATTTACATTTATTTATCTATTCATTTTTTAAACTTCAGGAGAATATCAAGATTTCGAAAAGAATGTTCGCACCTCCCCTCCTGTTGAAACTTATGACAGCCTCCATCTCTATGGAAACACGGTTGAACCCCCACATGCGTATGAACAAGTACCTGAAAAACGAGATCCGCCGTCGTATGAGGCTTTGCACGTGTACAGCAACTCCCAGGTACAACAGAGGGATTATGACATTCCCACGCCGCGTGTTTTGTACGCAAACCTTCAAGTGCATAGCCAAAACAAAAGGTGAAGCATACTTTGCAGTTTCTAACTGGATTTGGACGAGGAAAATCCGAATTTCCAGAGACGATACGTCAAGAGCAAATAAATGTATACTCGTATATTTTTAAAGTGCGTCTGTGAAAATTTTATGTAACCTTGATGGATATTCCTGAGGAGTAATGTATCAGTAAATCACGTTCATTAACCCATCTGTGGAAATGTCCATTATACGTACATGGAAAATGACTGGGATTACCGAAAATATTTGGAGAAAATAATTTCAGAGGAAACAACATTATTTGATTATTTTAAGATATTAACGCATATGGGAAATTACTGTAAACTACGTTAATATTTGAAGAGAAGATATTGGAGGAAAACTACTTCAAAAGTGTGTATTTTCATGTAAATTCTGTTAAATACTGAAGAGAGTCAGATAACTACTTTAAATTTAAAGCGTGTTTGTAGATAGTGATTGAAAAACATGTTTTGAAAACTACCTCAAATTATCGCGTTTCTCAGCGATAATATCTATAAAAAACTTGTTAATAATGTTTGGAGGAGTATTCGTCTATAAAAACTATCAACATTCATTTTCGAAGACACTTCTTAGCAAACGATTGGATATTACCTGTATATAGATGAAAGATGTATTGGAACAATAAGACACTTCATGTATACCTTTCAGAAAATGGTTACGACTTTTATATTTTTTATCAAAAGTTGGGTAACTTATATTTCACTAATGCTAAATGTATAGAATGTATTATATGGATTGCAGTGTCAAGTTAAGTTGAACTTTATTGTGGTTTTATTGAATTCCATGTGCATTACCCATAGGTCCCTAGATAATGTATGTGCGATATTTATGCACATTTGTCTTTATATTTATTTATATACATGCCAAACGAGTTTCCACAGGCAAGCCACCCCCTCCCACCCACATTTTTCAGTTAGCGCCGTTTTGACCAAAGAATAGAGTAATGTTCCTGCTCATACTGATTAATGCAATCAATAAATTGTAAAAAGTTGCACGAAATTGTTTCTTTTAGAAGTAAACAATATCATAACATTCCCGTCAGTACACCATGCAAAAGTATGGTAACAGCATTGCAAAAATCTTATTTATTCATAGTTCCTCAAAATATTAAAACATTATTTATAATAAAATCGAGATTTTTAACAAGGAAAATTGACGGGGGAAATTGGACAAAATGAAAATGTTGAAAAGAGGGCAATTACTCTTTAATTGTGCAGTCATCAGACGTTTTTATAAACAAACTCATGTCTTCATAAATTTCAATAATCTCACAAAGTGAAATGAAGTCAAATAAAAGTAAATACATAAATTTATTTTTTTGCAAAATATACAAAATATGGATACATATATGTATAAAACATTTACATATATTTTATTAATTATACTCAAAAGAAATAATAGCATGCCTTTCTAAAATAATTGATCCATTTCCATCACTTCTGTGGTGTATAACTGATTACCTGGTACTGTAATTGTACTTACTTTATCGGTAATTTCATTTTCGATCTTCCCACAATGCGTCATTCTACTAAGCAGTGATTTTGCTAAATGCTATTTCCATACGGTGTTTTCAAAAAAAATCCGTGTGGTTGCACCTATTCATTATTTAGCTACACTGGTTATTATTTTGATATGTACTTAACTTTGAATACACCAGAATAAGCATGTAACCTTATATTGTGTCTAAGTCTTTGCATCACCTCAAAAGCACTAATTCATCAAAAAGTGACATGTTATGGGGAAACAACAATCTACTTGTAAAATGCATATAACTGTTAAACTATGTTACAGAATCCCTCAAGAGTATTTGAAAGAGTGAGACATATCTATATAATACAACATAATATATGTGATGCTTGACTTATGGACTTAAAATGTGTTCCATTGTTTAGCAGTGGTAAAATGATTCAAATTAAGTCTACATAAATCTCTCTCAACAAATCTGTCCATGAAATAACTCTCCCACTTTCACATCACTTCATTGGTGCCTACTGATTGTATATATATCTCTATATATTTATCAATTATTGACCTTTCCTGAGGTCAGTATGGTGTTATATTAACCTGGTGGAATCAAATATTAACTGAGGGTGATATTAGATATGAAACTTCTCAGCAAAATGGTAAAATTGTGTTATATTCATCTTGATAACAGGAAATCTACATTTAGACTTTGTGATATCACAATGATTATGATGGCATGCAATATTGACTCGATTGTTTCTAAAAATAGAAACATCAGGTAAATATCTCAAAATATTAACCTCCACATGAACATGTTGTAGCCAATGACAGTTGAGGAAAATCTTACCATATATAACATAAGCATTTGTATGTAGTTGTTTTCAACCACACAATGGGAAAAATATTGTTTTTCACATGTAGTTGTGTACATGATGGAACTGACATGATCACATAGGAGATTCACATATATCTATTGGATTTAATCCAAGTTCACAATCACTGTAAACACAGGAGCCTGTGTCTGGTTGGTAAATATTTAGAAAAACACTTAAGTATGGTGGGATAATATTAAAAAAAAATTATTTTTCTAATTATTAGCTTTCATGACACAGGGGTCTGTGTCTAGTGAGTAAATATTTAGAAAAAACATGATAGTATCGTGGAATTATATTTTTCTAAACATCAACTATCATGACACAGGGGCCTGTGCTGTTATGCTAAATTATTATTACATGTAAATGTCACGCCAGAACTAGAGCTTCATTTTGTAATACATGAACGAGAATAATTAGCAATAACCTTCACTTCATCACACAAGTATGGGACATTTTTATACCACATCACAGGATCATTTTTATCCAAAATAAAGCATTGTACATCTTAAAACAATGTCTTTAAGTTGTTTGTTGGTCATCTGCCCATATCTTTATTGGTCACAAAAACAATTCTACAAAATGAATGTGTGTTGTTTTCATGACCAACAATCTAGAGACATTGTAAGATAGTGAGGAATTGAAAATGGCAAGAGTTGTGTGCTAACAATTTCTTTACAGTATTGTTCAATACTTTGATACAAACTCCTGCCATCTTCTCCAGATCCTAATTTAAATGCAGTTTTTCCTCAGCTTTCCAATTAGGATCCAACATCGGCCATACACACGTGACCACACACAGCCAGTCATTCAGTCTCGATATTGGGTAACCATGGTGACAGGTCTGTCGCGGTTCATCACATGTATCGATACTTTTTCTCCCGTCTTATAAAGTATATCAGCACAATCGGCATAATAATGAGTATCACCTACAACGAAAGAGAACAATTGTTGAACAATCAAAATCTTTTGTAATATAAACAACACTACCACCATACAAATACAAAGATACTTGTCTACCTAATGGGGTCAGAGAAAGTGGCCTTTAAAGACCTTTATATACAGGTTCATGTACAATGAACTGTGTAACATAGGTTTTGGTTACAAGTGTTTATAAGGGGCCTTTACAGGCAGCTGACCTCTATATACAAGTTCTACAATAAACTGGGTAACACAGGTTTTTGTTATATGTGTACATATATAGCTGGCCTCTATATACAGGTTCTACAATAAGCTGTGTAACACAGGTTTTTGTTATTTGTGTATATAGCTGGCCTCTATATGCAGGTTCTACAATAAACTGGGTAACACAGGTTTTTGTTATATGTGTACATATATAGCCAGCCTCTATATACAGGTTCTACAATAAGCTGTGTAACACAGGTTTTTGTTATATGTGTACATATATAGCTGGCCTCTATATACAGGTTCTACAATAAGCTGTGTAACACAGGTTTTTGTTATATGTGTACATATATAGCCAGCCTCTATATAAAGGTTCTACAATAAGCTGTGTAAAACAGGTTTTTGCTATATGTGTACATATATAACCAGCCTCTATATACAGGTTCTACAATAAACTGTGTAACACAGATTTTTGTTATATGTGTATATAGCTGGCCTCTATATACAGGTTCTACAATAAGCTGTGTAACACAGGTTTTTGTTATTTGTGTATATAGCTGGCCTCTATATGCAGGTTCTACAATAAACTGGGTAACACAGGTTTTTGTTATATGTGTACATATATAGCCAGCCTCTATATACAGGTTCTACAATAAACTGTGTAACACAGGTTTTTGTTATATGTGTATATAGCTGGCCTCTATATACAGGTTCTACAATAAACTGGGTAACAGGTTTTTGTTATACGTGTATATAGCTGACCTCTAAGGCAGGTTTGACTAGACAATAGACATATACAATACATTTAATTTTACTGACATCTATATAGAGGATCTAACACAAATTCCAATACCATACAAGATTCATGAAATGAGACTAAGAGTCTTTCATTTACTGACCCTCCAGCGCAGCAAAAAGTTGAAAATTTCTGATAATGAGTTTCACCAATTTCATATAGAATTGAAAAGAATGTAAGGTTGGTTAATCAAGTTGGTATCTTTCAAACATTTGGTAAAATACTGAGGATGATTTTTTTCAGACCAAAATTAAATTTAAATGGCAATAATTCTATTATTTACCCCTCTCTTCGGAGGAAATTAAAACAATGGAAATCAACAACCACTCACTGTTCAACTATTTATTATTATTACACCAGTGTGTATAGAACAATTTATGCAATGAGTTTTTGATACCAGTAAATATAATAATGATTTATTGAAAATCACTAATATGCATTATATAGTGTTGCATTTTGAACAAATTTCGTCTCAAAATCTACCATGAAAACAATTTAAAACAAAGCCATTTGAATATTTGCCTTACATTTTACATCTTTTTGCTTTAACTTGACCAACTGACTGCATCTTGCTAACTTTTTAAAGCAAATATATAAACCTTATTTGGGACAAGTCTAACAACATTTATCAAACCTTTTTTTTCTTCTTGTTTTAACATTATAAATATAGGGAATCTCTCTCCAAAACAGGTCTGGCAAATATATGACTTAATTTCTATCATTAGAGTTGAAATAAGTTATTACCTGAAGAACGGCTTCAATTATAGCCACAAGGACAATGGTCAAGTAGTTCATCTCCAGCCACTCCTTAGCATCGTCAAAACAGCCCTGAAATGAGGAAACAAAAACGTGAACCTACCAATGTGCAAGATGACAGACAAGACATTCTCATATACTTCACTGGGTAATCCTGCAGTTTCTATGGAAAAGGTAAATCAATCTCACACGGGGGTAAAGACAGCTGACACGCGCTATATGACGCTGCTCACAATAACGTAACGTCATCATTTTACATTGAGTAACCAAGTCGTAATTGATGACGTCGTCAATTTTGACGCACATTCCATGCAGCATTGTAGATGGTGCGATAAAAAACTTGCATAAAAACTCACATTTGCTTGCAAGCATGTGAGAAAAATAATCAAACAAGGGTCTATTCTGCGAACAAGGATATCTCAACCCTCATGTAAGAGTTTGGCTGGCCAGCACTCGGCATGCCTTGTGCTGACTGGCCAAACTCTTTACACTCGGGTCGAGATATCCCTGTCCACGAAACAGAACCATGTAAGATTCTATTAAACCTTTTTAAATAACAGACCAATTGGCCAGACTGGTCACACAGCCCATGGCCAGATGAAAATTATACCAAGATACAGAAATTGTCTTCATATTTAGGTAAAACTTTTATAAATGGTTCTTGTGATTTGTTTTAGAAATGACTTGGCTTGGTTTGTAGTGTTTAAAGACCTATTAACAGCCATTTATTACGGTCATTTAAATATGGTCTCTCCTGTGCAAGATGGCATGCTTGTAGTATACATATGTCTGTTCACTGTCGCTGAATCACACTGCCGAAGACATCCAGTAAGACACCTCAACCGGACACGTTTTAAAATAATTAGAAGATTTCTGGTGTTTCAATGGCTTTTTTAAAAATCTTATATGGGCCGATTACATAAGAACTTTTGCCATAGTAAAATGGGGGCAGGGAGGCCGTCCTGCCCTTGGGTCGGCCCTTCAGTGTTTGTTTTCAACTATTGTGTGGATATAGAAAATACATATATCGAAACATCAATCATGGTCGACATACCTGACCATACCTGTCAACATTTATAAACTGGTCAATCCACTTATTTTATTATTGAACTCCCGAGTTTCCAAATATTTCAAAAAGCTGATAAAACATAGAAATCTTTTTAATTAATTAATTTTAGAAATGACTCTCGTGTAATGTTTTAACTATTATCAAGATTTGGTTTTTGTAATCTGATCATACATGCTTTTCTGACAAGCAAAAAGATCTATACATTTCTCATAAAGTTTTCGCACAGAATACCACTTTATATTTCAAAGGTAACAAAAAAGTAAACTCCATTTCTCTTTGTTTAAGATGCTAAAAATGTTGTTATCCTTATAACCAAATTTAAGTGCCAAAATGTACTTAAACCCTTTTACCCCCACTAACCATATTGGACTACAAATGATGAATGAATAGCAGAGTCCATTAAAGTTACTTAGGGGTGAAAGGGTTAAGGAAAGTAAATATAAAACAGTACACTTATTAGATAAGTCCCTGATGTTATTCAAGCTTCACTTACAATAGTCCAAGCCACCTGATTCCCTGTTGTACCACAATTTTCAAACCCACAGCATGAATCTGGAATCCAGGTTGGATTTCTGGGGTCAAATACGTTATTCCAGTCAGTAGCGTTGTGTACACCACAGCATTCGTACTGCAGAGAAAGGTGAAATATCTTATAGAGAAAGGTGGGAAATGTCATTATTAATCCACAATATCTTATAGAGAAAGGTGAGAATATCAAAATTAATCCATGATATCTTATAGAAAACTGTAAGAATGTCAACATTAATCTACAAAATCTTAAAGTATGGGGAATATGGTATTGATTTAATTAAAAAAATATAAAATGAGTTTAAAAAAAACTTGTTCCCTTTCTCATACAGAATATCCTCACTGAGAATACATAACTTTTGAAACGTAATATTCAGAATTATCTGAAGACATCAGCATTTGACTCCTGTGACCTTAAAATTACATTCAAGGTCATTCTAACTTGTTAGGATAATAAGTTGTTTAAATGGAAAGGATAATGCCCGATGCCGCATCACTGTATAAAAAGATTCACGAAAGTTCATCTATATATAAAACACTATGCATGCTTCATTCTCACAATAAATAAAACCCAAACAACACATAGACTGTTTTGCATTATTACCGTTTCCTGGACTCTGTCCCAAGCATTACGTTTGTCTGAATTCTGGAGTCCTGTCAACATGTCACCCTTCAAAGCAGCTTCTATCTGTAAACAACAAAACAAATTTGTAATTAGGAAATGTTGGGAGTAATTTGTAGATGACAAACATCGCAGACATTAGAATTTGGAAGGCACATCTCATACATTATCAGCTTCCGCAGCCAACTTGTAGTTTTTATCTATTAATAGTTTTACTTTAAGCAAAAGTCATTCAAAGGTATGTTGAATTATAATTGTCATTAGAAGGGTTGGTTTAATTCTCACACTCCTCCATCAATCCTCTTTCTACCCCCCTCAAATACCCTATTAAATACAAGTTGAAAGGATACTTGTGAATTAATTAATTCCAAACAAAGGGGCATAACTCTAAATGAAAACAAAAATGTGAACATGTCACAGTGTTACCCACAAGATTTGAAAAAAAAAATAATGTGAATGTGTGGCTCAACAGAATTTCAGTCTAGCATGCATTCCTCAAACCTAAACTCCATATCATTCAAGAATATAGGCTTGATGCACAAATTGTTTGTTTGTTGGGTTCATTGCCCCATGAACAGTCAGGGTAATTTTGAGGTGAGGGTCTCCATGTAGTAACTGGTAGCTGTCTCAATGAACAGCATACAGGAAGTCCACTGCATGCCATCCAGAGTAATTAGTGTCTTGCATGAGGACACAATCACGACAGCGCAGACCAGTCCGTTTCTCAGCTTCCTAAGAAACACAAACTGCCACAAAACGATAGGGTGTGTCAGACCACCTTGCTCTAACCAACTGAGTTATCATAGCTCCTTTGATACACAGATATATAGACAGATTTGATACACAGATATATAGACAGATATAAGTTGAACGGATACTAATGTTCCGCCAATTACCTTATTCCTGTAGATAGCTCCAGTTATTCCTGCTGCGAGTTCCATACAGAAGATCAGTATTACACAAATCAGGTACTGAAACAAATAAAGCACAAAAATTAATAAGATCTAAATACAAATACAGTAATTAGAATGAGAGTTTTAACTCTTAATTATAATGATGATTATATCATCCTCCTCCAATCTCTGATCAGGTGAAGTGGAGGAACGACAAAATCTGTTCATGTTTTACCTTTGACCCATGGCCAATGCCTCGAAGCTCAAGTTAATTTATCACTGGGACGTTGTGTCTCCACCTCCCTGTATTGAATCAATATGGGGGGGGGGGAGGGGGGGGGGGGGGGGGGTTGAGACACAATGTCCCAGAAGGTAGAAGAGTTGTAGCAATCCAGAGAATCTGCCGTGGATACATATGTACACGCAAGGTTTCACCAAAATTCCAGGTAATGAGTACGTAAAAGACCCTATAGCTGAAACATGTCAACAACTCTCTCCAATAAATCAGACCATTGAACGAATCTAAGTGTTGGGCTCACCGTTTTTATGCACCCAGGTATTAATTTATATAGTAAACATAGAAAAACTTTCCATAAAAAGAAAAACGGAAATGAATTTCTTGATAAAAGATATATAGCAACTGAAACAGCATTTTCTTGAATAGCTACCTCAAGAATCATCAGTACACTCAATTTTTCTGAACTTTGTTTAATTAAAAAATGAAGAAAAGTTTGTTAAATTATAAAACAAAGAAAAGACACTTACCACTCCAAGCACACATTGATTCTGGAGTCGCTCGCCAATCAATCCGATAATGGCTACCACAACAACAATGATTCCGGCCGACACCATCAGTGCTGTAGCAAAGTTAAACTCTCTACTGTCCAGCACTTCAGTGAAGTCGGACCGGGAAACCTTCAGGTAGATCCCTGCTATAAATATTCCGACCCCCATTAGCTGAAAAAGAAAAAAAGAAATATCAAATTATATGTTACCAATCAATTTGTTGTGCGATATGTATGACTAGAGTACACCCTTTAACCTTCATCGGGCAATGCTGTTTGACAATAACATACATTATATACATAGGTAACCTAATGGTGACATATTTCTGATAATCTTCGATCATATTCTGAACGGTACATTTGAAATCTTTCATCAAATTAAACTTTTTTCAATTTAAACCATTCAGGCTCAATGAACATGAAAATTTGCTTCATATCGATGCTTCACTGTTAGCCGGAAGGCCCTGATAGTCCGAAAATAGGTAAATATTAATACATGTTGTGTAGTGACATTGATATCATAGTTTTAGGTGATATCATGACTCGAAATTGTTACTTAATTGGTTTCTTTTTAATCTTACTTTTAACAAGAGGCCCATGGGCCTTAACGGTCACCTGAGATTTGAAATATTTCAGTTAATTTAATTTACCCTTTTTGGCCCCGCCCATCAGCCCCCAGGGGTCAGTCAGGGCCAACATATGCATATTATCAAACTTTCATCCATGCTGAAAATGTTAACCAAGTTAGAATGCATTCGAATAGAAATCAAACAAATCAGTCAAAAATGTAAATTCCCTATATAAACTATAGTAAAATTTAACCCCTCCCCAGGGGCAAACTTATGACCCCAGGGTCAATAAATTAATAAATTTTAGTAAAGCACCTTAAGACCCTTCCAACTATGAAGAGTATTTGATTCTAGATTTTTGAAATTTCAGCCCCGCCCATCAGCCCCTGGGGGTCAGTCAGGGCCAACATGTGCATGCCATCAAACTGTCATCCCATGCTGACAATGTTTACCAAATTAGACTGAATTCAAATAGAAATAAAACAAATAAAAGTCAACAAGAGGCCCATGGGCCTTAACGGTCACCTGATTTTTGAAATATTTCAGTAAATTTGAATGAAAGAATGAATTTCAACACAAATAAAACAAATGATAGTCAAAAATGTGATTTCCCTATAACTATAGTAAAGTTTATCCCCTCCCATGGGGCAAACGCAAGACCCCAGGGCTAGGAAATTCACAATTATGGTAAAGCACCTTAAGACCCTTCGATCTGTGAAGAGTATTTAATTCTACCTTATTTGGCCATGGGCTGTAAGAAGAAGATTTTTAAAATTTCTGTTAATTTGACCCTTTTTGGCCCCACCCATCAGCCCCTGGGGGTCAGTCAGGGCCAACATGTACATACCATCAAACTGTCATCCCAAGCTGATAATGTTAACGAAGTTAGAATGAATTCCAATAAAAATTCAACAAATAATAGTCAAAAATGTGATTTCCCTATATAAACTATAGTAAAGTTTACCCCCTCCCCAGGGGCAAACATGAGACCCTAGGGTCATGAAATTCACAATTTTGGTAAAGCACCTTAAGATCCTTCCATCTATGTAGAGTATTTGATTCTACCATATCTGAGAGTAGAGAAGAAGATTTTTGAAATTTTTGTAAATTTTACCCTTTTTGGCCCCGCCCACCAGCCCCTGGGGGTCAACTAGGGCCAACATGTACATACCATCAAAGTGTCATCCCATGCTGATAATTTGATACAAGTTAGAATGAATTCCAATACAAATTCAACAAATAATAGTCAAAAATGTGATTTCCCTATATAAACTATAGTAAAGTTTACCCCCTCCCCAGGGGCAAACATGAGACCCCAAGGTCATGAAATTCACAATTTTGGTAAAGCACCTTAAGACCCTTTCATCTATGAAGAGTGTTTGATTCCACCTTATCTGAGAGTAGAGAAGAAGATTTTTGAAGTTTTAGTCAATTTGACCCTTTTTGGCCCCGCCCCTCAGGCCCCTGGGGGGTGGGGACCATATAATTCACAATTTTGGTTCACCCTCAGCCATGGAAGCTTCCTGTAAAATTTCATTGAATTTAGTTCAGCAGTTTTTAAGAAGAAGTTGAAAATGTAAATTGTTTACGACGCACGACGCCGGACAAAAGGCGATTGCAATAGGTCAACTGAGACTTTGTCTCAGGTGACCTAAAAATGTTATTTCCCTATATAACCTATAGTAAAGTTTACCCCCTCCCCAGGGGCAAACTTGAGACCCGGGGGTCATGAAATTCACAATTTTGGTAAAGCACCTTCAGACCCTGCCATCTATGAAGTGTATTTGATTCCATCATATCTGAGAGTAGAGAAGAAGATTTTTGAAATTTCAGTCAATTTGGCCCTTTTTAGCCCCGCCCATCAGCCCCTAGGGGTCAGTCAGGGCCAACATGTGCATGTCATCAAACTGTCATCCCATGCTGACAATGTTTACCAAATTAGAATGAATTCCAATAGAAATAAAACAAATAAAAGTCAAAAATGTGATTTCCCTATATAAACTATAGTAAAGTTTACCCCCTCCCCACGGGCAAACATGAGACCCCTGGGTCATGAAATTTACAATTTTGGTAAAGCACCTTCAGACCCTTCCATCTATGAAGAGTGTTTGATTCCACCATATCTGAGAGTAGAGAAGAAGATTTTTGAAGTTTTAGTCAATTTGACCCTTTTTAGCCCTGCCCCTCAGGCCCCTGGGGGGTGGGGACCATATAACTTACAGTTTTGGTTGACCTTTAGCCATAGAGGCTTCCTGCCAAATTTCATTGAATTTGGTTTAGGGGTTTTGGAGAAGAAGTCGAAAATGTAAATTGTTTACGGACGCACGACGGATGACGCACAAGGTGACCTAAAAATCAGTTTTAAACGTGTTCAATGTAAAATGCTTTAAAGGAAACTTTCTTAGATAACAACTTGGTGCGAAAAAATCAATATATTTCCCCATTTTATGAATGTCCAGTCTGATCAAAATACAGATGATCATTGTTTATAAAACATCTGATCGGAAGTCAATTTTAACAATATCATGTTAAGAACTGCTTCTGTAGCTCGACAATGCGACGAAGCGTCAATGCGACATTAACTATGCTCCTTAATTCAATACCATGAACGCATTGCAACAATATTTTGCTGTACGTATTATTTTTCATACAATGTTCACTTGGAGGGAGTTTTTTTTTTTATCAGAAAACGCTTAAATTGCATTGACCAGTCCATTTCAAAATGACGCCTTCTCGTGAAGTGTAAAGTTGCAAGGACAAGACGTCAAAGATTATAGTACTGATCTCTGCGCTTTTTGGCACAGATTTTATCCTTTCGGTTTTTATTTTTTTGTATATATAAATTCTGTCATACTCCTGATACACATGTTATATTCAATGGTAAACCATTCATACATGTATATAACCATTTATCCATGTTAAAATAATACCCATTTTCAGACTATTGGGTCCTCGGACTAATAGGCCTTCTGGCTATCAGGAGCCTGGACTATGAGGCCTAAGGACTAATGGGCCTTCTGACTATAGGGTACGTTAGAATATTACCCATTTTCGGACTATCGTGCCTTCAGAATATTGGACCTTCGGACTATCGTGCCTTCAGAATATTGGACCTTCGGACTATCGTGCCTTCAGAATATTGGACCTTCGGACTATCGTGCCTTCAGAATATTGGACCTTCGGACTATCGTGCCTTCAGAATAATGGGCCTTCGGACTATCGTGCCTTCAGAATATTGGACCTTCGGACTATCGTGCCTTCAGAATATTGGACCTTCGGACTATCGTGCCTTCAGAATATTGGACCTTCGGACTATCGTGCCTTCAGAATATTGGACCTTCGGACTATCGTGCCTTCAGAATATTGGACCTTCGGACTATCGTGCCTTCAGAATAATGGGCCTTCGGACTATCGTGCCTTCAGAATATTGGACCTTAGGATTAATGGGCCTTAGGATTAATGGGCCTTCGGACTATCGTGCCTTCAGAATAATGGGCCTTCGGACTATCGTGCCTTCAGAATAATGGGCCTTCGGACTATCGTGCCTTCAGAATATTGGACCTTCGGACTATCGTGCCTTCAGAATATTGGACCTTCGGACTATCGTGCCTTCAGAATATTGGACCTTCGGACTATCGTGCCTTCAGAATATTGGACCTTCGGACTATCGTGCCTTCAGAATATTGGACCTTCGGACTATCGTGCCTTCAGAATAATGGGCCTTCGGACTATCGTGCCTTCAGAATAATGGGCCTTCGGACTATCGTGCCTTCAGAATAATGGGCCTTCGGACTATCGTGCCTTCAGAATATTGGACCTTCGGACTATCGTGCCTTCAGAATATTGGACCTTCGGACTATCGTGCCTTCAGAATATTGGACCTTCGGACTATCGTGCCTTCAGAATATTGGACCTTCGGACTATCGTGCCTTCAGAATATTGGACCTTAGGATTAATGGGCCTTCAGACTATAGGGCATTTGGAATATAAGGCAGTCACCTATTCTCACATACTTTACAGGATTATCTTCCGGTTGCTAGGAGAAAAGATCAATCAATCACACACATGGGGGTAAAGACAGCTGGCACGCCCTATATGATGCTGTTCAAAATGATATAGTGTCATGCTGACTGGCTAAACTCTTACACTCCGGTTCAGATATCCCTGTCCACAGAACAGTCCCATATTAGATTCTTTTAGTCTCAGCCTAGCTAACAGAGCGAACTTCTTAACCTACATGACAGGTCAACAAGAAATAGTGAACGGTAAACCCATTGTAAATATAAATAATAACAGCAAGTTGACAAAATAAATGTTGTTTACTTACCATGAAAATGAAGTCGCATATAAGGAAAACAACCCGTGCTGCTTTGCTTCCCGTCGCCATCTTGATCTGAAAAAAGGTGAATGTTAAGAATTAAGCTACTTTGTTGTATCTTGGAGAGACAATTAAAAGAATTTTGTTGCGGGTCTTGCAACGTCATTGGTTAATAAACGCTGTTACTTTATCAATGTCACAACGAAAACATTTATAGTAATGTCAAAACAAAAGGCTTTTTTAAACTTAAGACATTTCTACTGGGCGGAGTCAAGCTTGTGATCGTGTTCTACACATACAAATGCGCATGATAACATGTTCATAGTTATACATGCATCACTTGATGGTAGCTTATACATGCATCACTTGATGGTAGTACGTGTTATCAATATACCAGAAATATAGGCAGCTTTATCCCTATTAACTTGGCTAGGGAAACGTTTTCGTTAGTGTGGTCAGTATTTAGTTAGTCAGGTAAATCCAGGTGTCTTGGGTATAATCCTGAGCAGATATTAACTTGGCTAGGGAAACGTTTTCATCAGTGTGTTTAGTAGCCCGAGTTTCCTCCGGCCCTGACACCATGTGTTTAGTAGCCCGAGTTTCCTCTGGCCCTGACACCATGTGTTTAGTAGCCTGAGTTTCCTTAAATCTTGAGTAGGTCAGATGAAACTTGGGCTATGTGTTTATTAGTTAGTTAGTCACGTAAACCCTGGTATCTTGGGTAGCACACCACAGTAAGACAGCCTGGCCATGGGCAATTTTTTTGTTAAGCAAATAACTCCTGTATTATGATATGTATAAAAAATGAAAAAATAAATGTACACTATAATTGGTATATCCAGTATGAAGTAGTACATACAGGCTTCACATTTATTAAAACAAAAATCAATAAATTGGTTCCGGATTTTAAATATCCGGATTTTCCGAACGTGTGTTTACACAGGAAATTTAGTTTCGCCTACAGCGCAAAATGGAAGCCCACAGAAAAGGTAAGATAGCGGAAAAACTTAATTTACAACATATGTCCAAACAAGATTAATTCTGTCTTTGGGATAGAGATATTTAACTTTAAATAGGTTTCAGAAAAAAAATTGTGTAGAGAATTGTGCCATTTTGGGTCAAATATCATAATATTTTGCAATTTTTGAGAATTTTTTAAGCTGTTACCATGGTATTCACAGCTCTAAAAATCACAGAAAATATCAGTTTACTTATCCTTCAGAGCTCTATTAAAATTGCAAATGTTGTACAGATTTCAAATATATATACTTTATTAGAGGTTATATGTAAGGTTAACTGGCAATGTTTACATATCTAAAGCATGTGCCATATTTTTCAGAATTTGGCATTTTTACTGTACACTGCTACCTTATAAGGGCTGAAAAATGTTATTTTTTGGAAATTGTGCTTAATTATGCTTGATTAAGCTTCATTTTAGTTCATTATTGCTCAAAAATGCATAAAAACAATTTAAAACTTGTTTATTATCTGGCTTGTCATATTAGAGGAATCAAGGGAGGTAACTCGCATATTTACCCATTTTAAGGGTGGGTTAATTAAGCATAATGTTAATGAGTCAGTGTAAATTGAAAAGATATTCTATGTTTTATAACAAACCCAAAATAACTTATTGGGTATCTAACAAACCATATAGACTGAATTCTGGTTTGTTTTACCTGATTTATTACCCCGTATCCATGGAAACTATTACAGTAAGTGTTATTTTTTGAAATATTTGGTGAAACCATTATTTTCAATTTATTTATACATTGGTAAGCATGTAATTTCAATTGATGGAGTGTACGGTTGATACAATATTGTCAATTATTGTCACTTCCTTCGGTAAAGCAGAAAAAAATAGCATTTTCCGCATAAAATGGGATCAGCGGACACTTTCATATGATCATTGGTACATATCTGAATTACCGGGGTGGAAACAGATGACTGTGATGTCATAGGCATGACATTTTGAAATCTTGGATGTCATGTCATGATTTATCAGTTAGAATATTGCATGTGTTGCTAAGCTGAGGTTTGGAAAGGAATTTGGTTATTTATTATGACACCATTGAGTATTTATGACGTCATAGATACCATCTGATGACATCATAGTTACTGATGACGTCATGGTAACTATGACGTCATATTACAAGGCAAAATTTGATAGTTGTATAGTATTTTTTGCTTGATTACATGCACAGAGACTCAAAGTACCACATTCAACTCAAAACACAACTTTATTCAAGAGATATACAGAATTATGGGAGTTTTCATCTTTAAAATTACCTCCCCTTATTACTGGATTGGGAGAAAAAGTTGTCAAAATACACCTCTCAGGGAAATCAGCAATACTCGGTGATGATTAAAGATACACAGAAACCCGATATGTCATTTTGTTCGTCGGAACATATTCTAGACATTCATGGGGTTTTTAGTAAAATTAGAATTAACAAAAGTGATGTATAAGGTAGCACACCACAGTAAGACAGCCTGGCCATGGGCAATTTTTTTGTTAAGCAAATAACTCCTGTATTATGATATGTATAAAAAATGAAAAAATAAATGTACACTATAATTGGTATATCCAGTATGAAGTAGTACATACAGGCTTCACATTTATTAAAACAAAAATCAATAAATTGGTTCCGGATTTTAAATATCCGGATTTTCCGAACGTGTGTTTACACAGGAAATTTAGTTTCGCCTACAGCGCAAAATGGAAGCCCACAGAAAAGGTAAGATAGCGGAAAAACTTAATTTACAACATATGTCCAAACAAGATTAATTCTGTCTTTGGGATAGAGATATTTAACTTTAAATAGGTTTCAGAAAAAAAATTGTGTAGAGAATTGTGCCATTTTGGGTCAAATATCATAATATTTTGCAATTTTTGAGAATTTTTTAAGCTGTTACCATGGTATTCACAGCTCTAAAAATCACAGAAAATATCAGTTTACTTATCCTTCAGAGCTCTATTAAAATTGCAAATGTTGTACAGATTTCAAATATATATACTTTATTAGAGGTTATATGTAAGGTTAACTGGCAATGTTTACATATCTAAAGCATGTGCCATATTTTTCAGAATTTGGCATTTTTACTGTACACTGCTACCTTGGGTTCAATCCCGAGCAGATGTGTTGAAAAAAAGCATTGCCATTGCCATATCACTTGAAGATGGAAACCAGATATTGTATGTCTAAATTAAGATATGTTGATAGTCCATATCATAAAAGTTCACTCATTGATTTTAGCAGCCAATGTATGTATTTTATTACAACCATGTTTTCAAACCTTGGACCTGAATTTTGATATGAACTTCAAGAAATAGAAGTTGTCAGGACAAGAATCTGTAAACAACTGAATTGTAGTAAAAGTGGCATAACTTCAATAATGAGAGATGCCAGAGGGATCTTGGTGCCCATCTTTGAGTTAATGAACACATTTATTTTCTCTGACCAAAAATAAATATTAAATTTGCACAACTAAGGACCAAGGGGAACCTAGGCATGACGTTTGAGAAAGATCTCTCCAGCACTTTTCAAGAAAGAGTGATAACAGACTTCAATTCTCAAAATCTAAGTTGGTCGGCTGTCGACCTTTTTATTTTGCTGATCAAAAATCTATATTGAGTGTATTTTTTTTGGGAGAAATACATCCAAAAGAGAGTTATAAATTGTGGTTGTCTCCTAACTTTGTAACCCCTAATTATAACTATATATGCCAGCTAGGGTTGTGGGGTTGATCCCAGTGGTGGAAGCACAGTACTATACCAAGGAAAATACAACATTTTGAACCAGACCTGGGCTTGAACCAAGGACCTCCAAACTCTACAAGGGTGCTGTATTAGTACCTGGCCACTGGCGTTCAGCCCAGTCCAGTTCAGCTACACCTCCTCACGTCTTCAATAAAGTCCTCGATCTCAATTATATTCGCTTTGCAGTAACAAACCTATGAAATTTTGTTCATTCATTTACCTTTTGACACACTACTAGTATGAACACAGTTACAATGACTGCATATGTGATATGGTCAGTCATAGAACTCAGACCATAGTATATAATATATAGGTACATGTATTAATTGAAAACAAAGTTTTCAGTGCTAAAAACAAACAAAAAAACAATGGACATATTGAATTATTAGATATTATCACATCATCTGTTTAATATGAAACTAACAGTACAGTAACCTAGCACAATCAACAAAACAGATAATTATCAGAGCAATCAACAGAAAATATATTAATTAGACAAAATGCCTCAACACAGTTGTAACTGGGGAACTCCCAAAATGGATAGATCTGCAAAATCTGAAAATCAAAACCTGCTTAGTTTTCAGGTGGTCAACTTAATATACTTACAGTGTATAAATGAATCAAATATTATAACGAAAGTCCAAATTATATCACAACGAAAGAGGTTTACAGTTCAGCATGGAACAGCGAAGTCAACCGTTCCCGGTGTTGACGTTTGCTAAAAATAGATATCTATTCAAGTAGTGCAAAACCTGTTTGACCAGTTTCTGACATTTCGGCAAATCCATCAAAAACCTGGATAACGACATGTTTAATACCCAGAAATAGACTGTGCACGTAAGAAAACAATGTTTGGTGTCATACTGCATTTCAGCAACTAATGTCAGTGGCGAAAAAGTCACCTTCTTGGCTCCTTTCTGGACACAAATAAAAAAGGTAAACAGGAAGCACGTGTTTGTACTAAAGAGCGCCACCTAGGATGTAAACCGGAAGTAGAAATCACACGAGGAAATTTCTTGTTTTTGTGTAACACCGGTTAGTAGATAAAATCGAATATTGGTGCTGATATTTATAAGTGTGATATATAAAGATGCATATTTTGTTTATTATTATGATAGACCAATTCAATATAGCTGCTATGTCTGACTGCAGGGCCTTCTTTTGTCTCTTAGCTGTAATACATTTTAATAATATTCGACGCAATGATCTTATTCAGCTGTAATTTACACAGATTAAAATCTTGGTAAAATGTACATATATTTCTGATTCCTGAACTGTGAACATGGAAATAATTTCATGCTGTCTACAGAAAGAAATCTGACGTTCTGCGATTAATTATATGTACAAATAAAAATATTGGAGCTAAGAGGCCCATTTATTTATATATTATTTAATCATTCTGTAACAATCATCTATTTCCAATTATAATATTGCCTGTTATTTGGTTTCTCAAAATTATTTATTTTGCTATTTATTGAAAGGATCAAGTATCATGATCATTCCAATCCGCTGTTTCACCTGTGGAAAGGTGATAGGAAACAAATGGGAGGCTTACCTGGGGCTGCTGCAGGTGGAATACACAGAAGGGTAAGTGTGAAAGGAGATCTAGAGGGTTCCCCTGGTTGATGTGAATTGTCGGATGTATCTATAGATCTGTGACAACAAAATGCACTCAAACCTTTAAGATCTGTCGCAGTATATGGAATTAGTATAGTTTGTATGTACTGTAATAGGAAGGAGTGATGATCATGAACAAACTGAGCTGCGAACTAGTCAAGGCAAACATCCTATCATTAGAATAAAGGGACATCCCCACTAGCCCTGACCTGTAATCTCCATTCTCCCTTCACAAAGTTTTTGCCCCAAAAGACAACCACAATCCAGGTTCTCTCTTAATTAGCTATCACTTAAAGTGGAAAATGTCACCATATCTATAATAGGAAGGAAAACTAGAGAATATCTGAGGCTGATGTCAGGGCCAGAGGAAAATCGGCTATGAATAATGATGTCTTTCACTGACATTAAAGGGATTTCCGTGTAGATTCGGACATCCTCTAGTTTTTTGTAATTTCATACTTTCCCTTCATTTAAGAGATGACATTGACAATGTGCTACCAATAATTCAAATGATGACTGTCACTACAATAAAACATTATAAATAATTTCATAACTACCAACGAAAATTATCAGAGGTATGTATTGTGGGCATATTGGAAACTGTATCTGACCTTGTAGCTTATCAAGATAGGTACTGATAAATTAATGTCTCATTGGATTGCTAATAACAGAAATATACATGTAATCCATAATGTACCATTATTAGTGAAAACATGAACTGTATGCCAAAGACATCAGACAGCTGTATCGAACCAACTGGCTGATATCCGATTTGTCACTTAGTTTAGATTTTACCAGTCCCGACCTCTGAAATGTTTGAAAAATATGGAAGGGAAGAAGAAAATTTGAAGGTACTGGGGTAATTTTATTTTTTTGTCAGACACACTTTATTTTGGTCCAATGTGTTTGGTAAGCACATAGGGCCGAATTACCTATGTAAGGTCAGAAAGTTTTCCATTCACTGTACTGGTAGCTTTTTGTATGTCTAACATGAACATTAACAAATTAACGGGGCCGCGTTAGCCGAGTGGTTAAGGAGTCCCGACCTTTCAGCACTAGCCCTCCACCTCTGGGTTGCAAGTTCGAAACCAATGTGGGGCAGTTGCCTGGCACTAACTGTAGGTGGGGTTTTTCTCCGGTTACTCTGGCTTTCCTCCACCTCCAAATCCAGGCACATCCTTAAATGACCCTGGCTGTGACATAAAAAAAAAAAATAAGCAATAACTTAAATATTTCCTATTTTTAGCTTAGTTTTCTCCATGGGATTGTTGCACATAAAAATGAAATTTAATCTTATGTAGCTCGGTAGATTAACTTTGTTATTTATGTTCTGACTTTCAGTGATGCACTTGATGCTCTGGGACTGAAGCGTTACTGTTGCCGAAGAATGTTGCTGGCTCATGTTGATCTGATTGAGAAACTCCTCAACTATGCTCCATTGGAAAAGTGAAGAGAACTTTGCTTATTTTGACATGAAAAATTTACTGTGACAATGTTGCACAATTCTGTAAAGAAAATTCGAGGAAGATTCGAGGAAGTCGAGAATGCGGTGCTTTCAAATCCAGGACATGGGTTGATTTTAACATTTAAGTCTTCATGCAACTTTCTGAACTTGTTAAAACTGTTATTGCAATAACTGGAAATCACATGAAAAATTAATTTTTGAAATAGATTTGTAGTATACAATTTGCATACAAAGGAACAAATACCTGCGAAATGAGAAGTGAAAGTTGTCTGAATAAGTAGCAACATTATATTTTAAAACCATCAACACATTAGGTTAGGGAAGATATGTTTGCTGTATGTATAACTGATGAGTATTAGATGTAATGAAAGGATGTATGTGTGCAGAAAAAATTATGGGTGTATGTGAGATTGGTTTGATATTTGAGAGTTTGTTATTTTAAAGACTGATTGTTGCCGAGACAATAATAAATGTTGTGTATATGTAAATCAAAAGCTTTTGTTATTTGGTTAATGATCATAGCGTTTATAATAAGTTAGCAAGAAAATAACATGAAAAAATGATTTGAAATAAAGCAGCATAAATTTAAAGTGAGTTATCTCCCCTATACCATTGAAGTATGTACATTTTCACCAAAATTATATCTCTATTTGTATTTTATTAAAGGGGCATTCCTTCATTTGAATAAGGTTAAGGTCGTCAAAATTTATTTAAAGTTATTTGAAAATATATATTTTTTCCAAGTAGTAAAAGTAAAAGATATCTTTACATAACAAGGCAGTTTTACTCTCAAAATAAAACAAAGTTCTTCGAGTATTAAGTCCTGAAAATTCTTAATTCGACCCGAAGTATCTGAAGAAATTACCGCAAAGACATAAGGTGTTTGCATACGATACGCCTTTTTCCTGTAACTTTTAGTGTTAATTTCATTACATGTAGGCACAAACACTCCTATAATCATTGTATGGACATAGATTTTATCAATAGAAATTATGCATGTTTCTGATGTGCTAGTGAAGGAATGCCACTTTAAGGAGTGCATACAAATTACAGTTTTGGCCTTTGTTCAGCAGAGTTGAAATGTTAAAAATATTGTTACCTATCAACTATACCAATGATTTCTAAACCTTTCAAATCAACTGACAGAGTTTGACTTCTAATTCAGGTATCCAAACAGATGACAGATGCTGGAAAACATTGTGTTCTACATGCAAACAAACATTAATTGCATGCAAAGCATTTCATACCATTTGAGGTTGTTTCCCTTTATTTCAGATATCTTGATTTATTTACAAAATACAAATATCCAAATTTAGGATATCTTTTAAATTCAGATATCGAGTTAAGATTCAATTTCAATTAAATAAAAATAAATTAAATCAAAATAGATATTTATCTAAAATACAAATATCTATTTCCCATTAAAGAGAAATAAATATTTTGATTTAATATATCTTTTTAAAATTAAGATATCTCTATATTTTAAGTAGAGATATATGTATTCAAAATAGAGATATCTACATTATACAGAGATATCTCTTCTTATTGAATTAATAGATATATCTATATTTTATAAGACATATCCTTATTTTGATACAGATATCTATATTGGTAAAAACCTAAATGGCCTGCCATATTATATAAATCCCTATATTTAGGTCAAATTCACTGCCATTCTGAATGCAGAGACTGTCCGCATCTTAATCTCTGTTTAGAACCATTTGTGTAGACTGCTTCTAGAATATTAAAATTATAAAAGAAATTGAGCTTCCTGATTTTGATCTCTACAGGATGCTCAAACTAGGGGGAGAAAATCTAGTATTAGAATTATGTGAGCAGTTCTTAACAAAAAACACAGATGTTAAAGAACCAATTCAATTTCAATTTTTTTATTGACTGTAGGCCATAGGCCCATAATGATTTATTATTAAAAACACAATACATAAACTTTGTATAGAACAGCAATACAAATATAAAGTGGAGTACGCTATGAAAGTTCTTTATTTAAGATTACATTTTGTTTAATATCAATTGAATTCTGAGAAAACTGTCGTCTTACAAGTAAAAACAAAACCTTTTGTTACTTATTTAGAATATTTCAGCTTGAAGAAAATATCTAATTGTACCAGAGACCTATAATAGTCATATAGGTCTCTGATCGTACTTATTATATAGATAAATTATTCTAATTTGCTTATTGGGGTGAGAGTAAAAAATCGTTTTTGACCTTGTAACTACATAGTATATATACGCGACCATGTTAGTTTTTAATCTGTGAAATCTGACGAGTTTAACCAATGTAATGATTTGTATGAAATGTATTCCTCGATTTGATTGATGTGAAATCTGATGGTTTGTGTATATACAATGACTGAAAACCGCCCCTTCCCGACTTTTCCCAGCGTTCTCGGTCACTAATGAATTATAGCCGGTATCAATGTGTCAAAGTGAATTGTTTATTTCTACAATCCATCTTCGATGTAGGATGATATGTAGAAGCCACACAAATATCTCCTCTATAAATAGCTGAAAATGATACTGTGAAGCTTGATAAGAATTTGAAACCTTCGCGGTCGATTTTTGTTAAAAAAATGTAAAAAAAAAAAACCAACAAAAATTAAACTCTGAATATTTGTTATGAATGTTCAATAATGCCAGTATTTGACAGGATTTCCATGATAACGGCAGGATATATCTATCAGAAAATGTATATATTTGAAGTATAAAGCTGTTGGATCTTTGTATGACTGGCAGAGGTGGACAGTATTTAATTACAATGGGTCGTTGTGGAATTGAAGTTTTAGTCCACTCGTCTTAACCTTGTCAAATTAAATATGACATGGGATTCACCTGGTCCTGATAAATAGTGAAGCAGTAGAGTGTCATCAAATCTGATAAATATCTCAATATTTTAGAACCCGTATGTAAACAAACTGTTTACATTTGGTATTTAAAAGCACGAATCTTCCGTCCTGAAACAATTACTCTTGAAAATTACTTTTAGTTCATAGATGTGTCCCGAACGTTATACAGCGGTGCTTGTCCGACCTTCTTCTGGCCCTAACACAATGTCTGATGTCTGGTGTCAGGGCCAGAGGAAACCCGGGCTAAGAGTGGTGCTCAGTTTTTGGGTTAATCAGAAGAATAAAGGTTTGGTGATATTGTTTTCAACTGATACAAAAGATGATAAGAATGTAATAAGCAAAAAGAAAAATAACTTGCATCAAACAACTTAAGATCATAATAGGAAGGGTGCCAAAATCCTTTGTGGTCTCAGGGACCTTTTGTTGATTAAAATGAATGCCCATTTGAAATTTCAATGTATTTGAATGTATCATTTATCATCATATATTTGTGTGCAGATGAGCTGTAAGGCTAAATGTAATAAAAGAATTTGAATTTAAATGTATTTTACAATGTACTTTCTGTTCTGTGTTCAAAGTCCGAATTTGACCATTCCGATTGTCCGGAGTTCTGCACGCGAAGTTATCATTAGCAGCCATTTTAGCTCGAGTAATTTAAGTGCCATAATATTTATTTCACAAATCAAATTTTTGTTAATGACATGAAGGCCGTGCGTGTCCCTGGACATTCAACATTCCGTCAAAAACCCAAGTCTAGACGCTGGGCATTTTATTTTTTGAATTCATCGTCTTGAAATTGGACTTAATGACCTCTTTAACCTTTCATTGGAGGACAAAAATTACAGTGTGACCGCTGATCATATTTTCTAACAATCGTTTGTTTGTGGTCGGGGAGAGGACATGAGAGACTGGGGGTTGTGTAGAGGGTTCAAAGGTCAAGGTTCGTGATATTGTCGGGGGACAATGATATAGGGATTACTAAGATATGCTAAACATACACTAGCAGACAAAGCCAGATAGGTCATATACTAAAAATATTTCAAGATTCAAGGCTCGGTAAATTAATCAAAAGGAGATATTTATGAAGCGTTCGACAGAATTTATCCCTTCTAATCCCCTTACACTCGAGCAGCCGCGGCCCTCTTTGCCGATAACAGGGGTCTTGTCCCAATAATCCGACATTTATGATACCGACTGCATATAAATAGTGATGTTATCCGTTAGAATAGGATGAATAGAATTCCAATATACGTTATCATCAAAAGTCAATTTATAGTTCAAATCTTATAAGTAATAGCGATATATTATGGCCCAATATAGGTACTGGACCGAACAAACCAATGCTTGTTATGATTAAATTTCTTTATTGACGAATTTCGGCCCAAATGGGGCAGCATACAGGTTAATGGACAGGAATATTAATGTTATCGATCCATGATGTGCTATATTTGGAAGTTAAATGCAATAAAGTTGAATTTGAATTTATATCTTTGCAGCATATGTTGTATGCTACATGGGAATTTCGATGGAGCGGACAAAATTGTACCGCGGAATTTTGATTCGGTTTTTTTACCAAGACACAAATGTAAGAGAAGAGATACAGGGAAAATAGCTGGACTGTTTATCCCTGGTCCAAGACACGTGACACAGGGAAAAGATTTATCACGGATAGAGGTCAGAATCTGAGTCCGTGATGTGACGTGGCAGCAGAGACCTGTCAAAATAGTTCAGTATAAATATATATCTTTATGGATATCTACCATTGTTGACACAACTTGGCACAACTTCTTAACCCACGTTACGCGTCATAAACATTTAATGGACGCGTGTTGGAAATTTGTGTCAAATTTCCGATTTTTGTTTATCACTCAAAAGAGGTCAAACATAAAACAAAAAGCAAATTTTATACATGGCGGAACACAATAAATCTCATACACTCTTTAATTTTTTTCCCAAGCCTTTCAACAAACTTACATGTACTTACATTTGAGAGCACACGAACATTACATAGAGAAACTAAACCTTTCATTTTTGTCATATTACGGGTATGTACATTAATAATTTGGTATATATAAATTTCTATTTTGGCGTAATTATTCATGATTACAGATAAATAAATAATGATACTCATCACCAACACTATTGGAGCACAAAGGACAAAATCGATCATTACGACAGATCCATGTGTTAACAAATATTATTTATTATTTTGAAAGGCAATGGCTGAAGTGAAATTCAAAATGCTATTGGTTTTTGGCTTGTTTCTTCCAAAGATTTCAATATTTATTAATTTTTCACTTAGCAACTCTTAAAAGAGTGAAACAAGAGGTCATTTTACAAAGTAGATACAGGAATATGGTTGACAAAAGCACTACATGCACGCTTTAGTGATTCAGTATGCGATAAATCCAGAAAAATGTTTTATGAATTAAATTCCCAGAAACCACGTAATTCATTTATATTAAAGAATGTGTTGGTATTCCAATTAGATGTACATTCTTCTTAAGTTCTTTAATAGCTCAATTTTGATATGACATAAACATGAAAAAATGTCATTATTTGTAATCTCTATAAATTTGGGGAATTGAGAGAAGAGGCGAGTACCTGTGCTATGTATGGATAAAACTTATTGGAATTGAGTAATATAAAGAAATGCTGTTGGATAAATGATGAAAAAGTAAAATGAACTAATTCGTGATTTTCGGTTTTATTCTCAGCACAGGGACAAAGGTCAAATATGTATCGACCTATGATACATATTGGGCCGTAGCAGAGACGTATATACTATTAGTATATAAGTCTCTGGCCGTAGGTTGTGAAGTTTAGTCGAGTCCCCGTGCTCTGTAGTGTTGGATGCGGATTGTTTGCATTTGTAAACTAACATTTTGTAGTTGTTGCTCAACACCCTTTATCGGTTTACGATAAAACAAATATGTTAGTAGCTTAATACATCCATCACACCTGGGCATTCTACTCGTTACTTACATATGACGTCACATTTCACACCAGCGTTGTCATTCTAAGATTACATTACGTAAGTTTCGCGATGTCTTTCTACAGTAATGCTCTTTTTATTTTGATATCGTCACCAGTCGGAAGATAAAAGGGTTCACAAAAAGGGGTCCGGGTAATACCTATGACAACAAACCCATCTGGGGTCCCTAAAAGCCCTTATTGTCACACCTTTATTTGTTTACCTGTAGTGAATGTACACCTGCTGTAGCTCAGCACGAGATTTGAGTACATCATCAATCGAACCAATTCAGATGAAGATTGCATACGCGAGAAAGTAATTTATATCCAAACGTTTTTTTATGTGTGTTTTTATCCTTGCCCCAGGAGCGAACGGTATCCTATCATGGCCACAAAAAGGGCCCGATTGTCCCCTTGGGGGCTACACGACCTAACATTTTAATCCTATGTCGGCTCGCTTTACCAGGCAGTGTGACAATATGGTCATTACGTCATCGTGTTGGCGGAACGTGTCGGAAATTCAATAAAGGTGATTATCTGTTTGGGCCTATCGGCACACTTACATCATGATTTACCGTCCATAAGGAGAGATATATTAGTAATATAGACATATCAAAGGAAAATATACCTATCAGTTTAATAGGAATATGTCTTAAAGATAAATATTGATGAATAAATGATTAATTCTGTGTAGTGTGATCAAGAAAAGCTCAGATTTGATAACTATATTATCACAATCTGAAAGCTTTAATCGAAAATATTTGTACTTAGTACAACAATCAAAATGAAATTCTAATCTAAAACATGCACATTGAATTTAAATGATTATACAGAAATCAGAAAATTTCATTTCAGTAAACAAAATTTAATTTGATTACGACATCGTATGATAAGGAAATACAGTTTTATTTGTGTTTTTTTTTATCATGTTCGGTCCCCATCAAATCGAAAGAAAGGGAAGTAACTTTGATTGATCAGTCTTATGGAATCCAAGTATGAAAACATAGAAAATACGCGTTCAGATTTAATAATTTGATTTACTTACACTCAAAATGCAGTTTTATTTAGGTTTAAGTGGAAAAAAAACGAAAATATATCTATTAAGTTGATCGTCGTAACTTCACATACAAATATGTCTATTGTATATGAGTCAGGTTTAATATATTTTCATCAAGATCATCGCGGTAAGCCGCGAGGCAACTGGACAAATTAAACATAAATGTATGATTTTGCTGGTCAAATTATACCTATCAGGGAAGTATTCTAGAATGCGATGTACGTTCCTGCACATAATAATTCTAAATTGTATCAATTGAAACGATATTTTCCTGAAATTTTATTTTCTGTAAGCAAACATGCATCTAAAATGTCTGCATGCCCTGAATTTGTATATATATTAACTAGTGCCAATCAAATCGTTTTCTGACCAAAATTATAGGCCTCATATTTTTGTTTGTAATTTCATTTAAGAGACGGAGCCCAGTCTTATTTGCTTCAAAAAAAATTTGAAATGACCTTGCTAACCTTTAATTATTTACAGAAAGTTTTGATTTCTCATATTTAACACACATTTTTGTCAACAGCTACTAGTAATTATTCAATTATAACTTAAGTTTGAATTAATAGCTATTCTGAGAAAATAAGTAATTATACCGAGCCTAAATTTTAATTAACAAGGTAATTTCGCTAATTCAACAGAAAAGATGGCAGATTTGAACTCATGGTATGGTATGGTGGAGATCAAACAGCGCAACGTGCGATAAAATGACGAGATGACCAGTGTCCGAATGTTAATTTGACATCAAGGTGGACATAGGTGCGAGAATTGTCACCAGTGACGTCGGCCGGTCAGTTAGTCAGTACCCGCTGTTAAAACAAGTTTAGACAAATGTAAGCTGCTTACTTACAAAATCTGATGTTTTGTTATTTTAGCAAAGATAGGATTGATTACGTGTAGTCAGAGACCTATATACTATAAGAATGCTCGATAATTGTAGAAAGCCATCTGGCTATCTGATCTGATTAGAAAACATGAACCGACATACTTTTAGAAGTATTATTCCAACACTAGACACACAATCACACAAATACTTACTGGATAATTAATTCTTATTATTGAAAAGAATTTAATTAATTAAACTTATTTGCATGTCATTTCATATCACTTGAACATGATAACAGGATACAAGAAATAATCATTTTACGTCTTCATCGTTGAAGCTTATTTCATAAAAGAATAATTATAGTTTAATTTGAACATTTATTTGACAAAGGCAGTTACAAGACTACACCATGATAAAAGCTAATTCTTTCAACATACCTAATTTACATCTAAATATCCCTCTAAGACAGTTATTAAATTGCAATAAGGGAATTTTTCATTTATTGAATAATGTATTTTCAGAGAAATTGCAATAACAAAGTAATAATATTTATAGTTCTATCGTGCACGGCCTTAGATTTCATTTAATTCTTGTTTCAAAGAATATTAATTTAACGGATTTATCTTAGGTAAGCGTCGTTAAATTGTCATTAAAGCTATCTTCAGAAGAACATTCATAAGGTCAAACAGAAAATGAAATTTTAAAAACAGAACAAAGCCAGGCTTCAACTTTTGTGTCTAAATATCGTGTCAATCTCCAGACTCAGACATACACCCCTTGGGTTGCAAGGGTCAAAGTCTGATTAAAACTGGGTCGTAAAGAATTGTTTTAATTTTAGGGAGGGTTCCTGAGGGTGAAGTCTGATTAAAAGTAGATCGTGAAGAATTGTGTAAAAGGGAGGGCCCCTTTAGGTAATGTCTGATAAAAAAACGATAACCAGATCGTGTAGAAGTGTGTTAAGTTTCAAGGGAGGACCCTTCGGGTAATGTCTAATGAAAAATAGATCGTGAAATATTGTGTCGACTTCAGGGAGTATCCCCTAGGTTATGTCTGATTAGGTTAAAACAATATCGTGTCGATTTCAAACGTCTGGACTTTTGTGACAGGTAGAGACAATTATCGGCACGTGTTTGGGGAGCACGAGCTGACATCAGGTAAAAATCGTCCTCACAGCCTCTCTAATAACACTTACCTGTCTGGATCAGATAATTATTCTCAGTTGACAGATGGACGGTAAAAAAAAAATCTCCTCAAATCAATTATTGATTTTGATAGTTTGTGATTTTTATGATCATAATTGTAGTGAATTAAAGAAAAATATATGCAGGTTAAAATTGGCATAGATAGACTTTTATAGTCAATGCCGCTTTCAACAAAATCTGGTATAAAAACACCAATTGTGTCCAGATACAAGTATCTATATAAAAAAAATCAGAAGAAAACTATTGTTTTCCATTAAATCAATATGTTATCAAGTAATTTGATAATATTTCTAAGAACAAATTAACAAGTTTTTATCGAAATGAGCACTAACGGCTCTCGAAGTGAGAGTCTCATTGCATTATCCGTTTTACGACGGGGGAAAAAATAAAAACGTGTCATGCTTTCATTATTTTCTGATTGTTGCGCAGACATGGCTGATTTGACGTTAACTCCTTTAGATAAATGTAATTGAACTGTGTCCTCTATGTACATATTTTGGCAATATTTAATATTATTTCACTGTTAATTAGTGCATCACCTTTCAACGATCCCAATGCATGTTACAAGGCGGATTAGTAAGCCATGCAGACTTAAGATTTCCTAAACTTGAAATGAAGAAACGAAATTGTCATGCTTCCTCTATTAAAACTCGAAGAATTTTAATTTTATTATTTTCCTCTTCAGTGATAGAAGAGGGGAAGCAACTGTTATAAAACAGCCGATCTTGACTAATACAGTCAGATACCTCTCCAAACACCTAGAACTTGAAGTCTCAACCTCTGGTACCGCTAATGTGATCTTTGAAGTACTTAAGTGTCGTTTTTGACGAAAAATAAATAAAAAATATATATACACCAATTACTATCTCACAGGGGCGTGTAACAGTATGTCTTGGAGAGGGGACTTGTGTCGTATGCTATTTTTAAATTACTAATAATTGTATACTAAACAACCACCAACCCAACCCCCTCCACAGTAACATTGTAACGTGCCCCTGTGGTACTACAGTACACGTGTATACTATACAAGTCCCCATCACCAAAAAACATTATTTCATTCCCCTGTGGTACTATAATATACTTCACAAGTCCCCCTCCCCAGAAACATTTTTACATGCCCCTATGGTACTATAATATACTTCCCAAGTCCCCTTCCCCAGAAACATTGTTACATGACCCTGTGATCTGTTCCTGATTTTCATCGTCTTAAATATTTTCCGTAAGTTATAACAAAGGCTCTATTCATACGAATATATATATCTATACTTCCTATATGCAGAAATAGGATATATCGGTTTACTATCATTTAATTTTTTCTACAATTCAAACCCCTCCTCGTCAACCCTCCTCTCCGAATCGTTTTTCTCTTGATAAATGTCAAATATGGCGAATTCTACGCTTGGTGTTCAGTAATAAATAAAAGTGCCCGTGTTAAATAGACAATACAATAAATATATTCAATTTAAGCGTCAGATATCAATTTTACAGAAAACCTCATCAGTAATTAATTGACACCAAGCCTATGAAATAAAGGGGTTTGAGACTCAGAGAATCAAATATTCAGTTAGTACGTTTTTCCAAGAAAATTGATGTACAGGTTTTATTAAACATATATGTTACAACTGTTTCTTTTGAATTTAAATTACAAAATTACTGGTTATCATATAACATCGGAGTTTGAGCTTCAGTTAACAAGGTAGGGGTGACTTAAGTCCTTGAAACAAACATGGGGTAGATATGAAAGTGTCTTACTGACCACAGAATAAGTAACTTAGAAATATACAAATATGATGAAAATCAACATTGGAGATTCCGAACAATAATATGCTGAATTATCCCTGTTTAGAAATGTATAGGGCTCTTATACTTCAGTGTAAATCAACGAAAGATGTGATAATAATTTCAACCAGAGAAATGTTGTTCTATATCAAATATATCTGATAGAATACAGGAAATATATATGGGTACTTGATGTTATTGTAGCATAATGCAAGATTATTAAATCAGAATTAGCTTTGACGTCTTATTTTAAAAAAATTGTCTCGTTGAAACACGCTTAATTATGTAATAGCTATGAGAGGGTCTCCATGTTTTGTTGGTGTCTAAGAAGGCGACATCTCCAGACACGATTTTCTTGGTTTCTATTTTTCGAGTGTTTTCGAAAGATAACTTATCCGTCAAACAAAGCACTGAGCTACCTGTCCAAGCCCGTCGGTAAACACCTGCGACGTGCCCCGACTATAAGTATACAAACTTTTAATTGAGTCAGAAGTTTTTAGATGAAGCTATCAAATACTTTAATCGAAAGAATTTATTTTCACACTCTTCTATTTAATTTGCTTTTACTCAATTCAGCATTTTTATAACCTTTTACTCAACAAAGCCAAAGTTTTATTATTTTATCAATGAAAACACATCGTCTGTTTACAATGTACTGGGAAAAGTCTGTTGACCTTACCGCATGAATAATTTGCCTAAGTGCGGAATGCCGCGTTCTGATTGGTCGGGCGGTATCTGTGGGCGTGTCCTAACTGCCGGCCTAGTTCCAGGTAGATATAAGCGTCGAAACGTGTGCGGACTTGTCATTCGGGTAGCCGTCCTCGACTGAACACGCTCAGAAACAGTGTATAAAGCTGACTACCAATTCACGATCCATCAGTGCTAAATCGACTGCCGATTGACAGACAGCGGTAAGTGATAATTTGACTTCAGGTGACGAGCTTCATATATTGTCAATGGCTATTGGTTTTACGGTTATTTTCTGTAAATTTTGACTCGGTGATGCAAAATTTTCTGATTGATTGATGTTTTAAAAAATCTTTAAACCATTTTCTTTCTTTTTACAGATACTTTTTACGTTGGTTGACAGATTTACAGTAACATATTTACTTGGATTTTACCGTATTTTTACACGATGAAGTTGGAGTTTTATACCCTTAGTGCTATTTTCGTCTGTGCCGTGGAATATGTGTATGGTAAAAATGTACAACCGTGTGAAGATGGAATGTACTACGAAAAACGGTCCGAGGACTGCCGCACGTGCTCCGTGTGTCCAATCAACACAATCATACTGACCCCATGTGGCTATTTCGATGACACAAAGTGTGGCCCATTTTCAGATTTTTTCCAATTTCAACAGAAACCCGGAAAATCCTCCATCAACAGGGCCTTTGTACAGATTACCAAAGACACCAGCCTGTCGTCTGCTTCAAGAGCGGAGGTTACAATCTCCCCACGTGCAAGTGACAGCGGCACTTTTTTTGAGATAAGTGATGAATGGTACCTCATCTCCATGGTTTTACTGGGAATCCTCTGTTTCGTCTCGCTTGTCATCGCTCTCTACATCATCTTCGCCTGTTTTGTCTGTAAAAAGGCATCTGACAAGGAAGTCATTTATGAACCAGGTAATTTTTTATTTTTATTTTAATACCGGCGTCATTACCAAATATGAATTTTTTGATTTTCTTGTTCTTTTCCGCTACAGCAATAGCCAAATATAGGGTTCAATACATTCAAAGTTTTTTTCAACAAAAATATTAAAAAAAAAAAAACTTAATTAGTATTTGATGAAACATTTCTTAGATTTTATAGTATAACTAATATTGAAAACCCTAGTTGTCTAATCCAATAGACTTAATGTCGGACTGGCTTGAAGATAATGCTTTTAAACAGGCGTGCAATATGTATGTCTGTTTTCAATAACGAAAAGCTGACAGTATCAGCAGAATTTTGACAGTTATAGACCAATATAAAAACTGACACACCTGAAATATGACGTCACCCAGGTAAATAGTATAGGGAAACTATCGGTGTGTTATGTGACAAGGTCGCGACATGTGATACCTCTCTCGATCTTATCGCAACTTTCTGTTTCTAAAACCGTAAATTTTCACGTCAAACCTGGACAACGGGACATAATTATCACTTCTAACTGAAATGATATACTGTTTTCTTTCGTTCCCTCGTCGACACCTGCAGTCTTTGTTTCGAGATAAAAACTTTGTTATCGTGATTTAAGAACTTGATATTTGAAAATTTCAACATTGAAGTGGATAACGGTCGAACTTGAAAGATTATCTTTAAGATAATATTGTGGTGTTTAAATAATGTATTTGAATAGAACACAATACCAGCGATTTTAATTTACTAAAATTAGTGGTTTGAAAAGATTTATGATGTAAAAATGTTGGAAACATTAGGCTATTTACTGGCTAAATGTCAGGGTTAGGTTTGTGTGGTATATTTTGACTGCGGAGGGGATTAATATTCTGAATCATCTGTCTCGCAGAGAAATAACTATTTCCCCATGTTTCTTTCTTTTAAAAAAGTTATCCATTGCAAAGCATATAAATCATGTTCGTCCGGTTTTGGCAGGTGTCGTCCAATATGGTAGGTCAGGATTATGCCCGCAGACGATTTAGAACGGGTATTACAGTCGTATTTTTATCAGACAGACTGATTACGACAAACTGCAATTTATCGTGTAAGATATCGGGCCAATTGTTAACAATTGCCTTTACTATGGCCAGCAACTTGTGCCTAATAATTACCACACTGAATCGCACACCTGAGTTTTTCACCTGTTTTGTCCACATGATAAACAAATACAAAAGGGCATTGTTCATCGCAGCCAAGCCAATAGGTCTCCCGTCTGAGAATATCTATAGCATTCTTTTGGGGTTTAAATGCAAAATTCCGGTTCTGACTGAACATTTTACATACTTTCAAGGATTAAAACTAACGGCAACACAAAGGTTTGAAAAATCACTTTGTGTGACCAAGTCGAGGAGTATATTTTACCATGTACTATACAGTAAACACTGTCAATAGGTAATTATAACATTAGCAGAGACGAGTTCTTGTTTAAATTCCTGAAATTCTATTTATATTACGAATAGAATGTTGAGAAATTTACATTCATGTGAAGATCCCGTTCCCAGCGTAAAATAAAGGAGAGCTATCATTTTATCTCTCGTTTCGACGTTTAAAATTCCTCAAGTGCTCGCTAATGTACAGGGGTTTGTTGATGTAGAAAGTAGGTATTTTAACAGCTTGTGATAAAATCATTTTCCACGTCTATTTACAGTTATATACCTCTATGTCTAAAAGCCCTATGGCAAATAAAAATATCTACATTAACAGTTTTTAAATAAAACATAATTGTGAGTCACGGTATATGTAAAATGAATTCATTTTTATATTTTACAGAGTACATCACAGTATCTCAACAAGCCTCACCCGGAAGCAACAAATACCGAGACATTTTGGTAACGGCGACTCCAGATGTTCTGATGGGATGCCAGACGTCCTTGACCCCAGTTTACGAGGACGACGAACCGATTGCAATGGGCCGCCCAAACATCTATATCAACCACCAGTACATCGAACCGAAGGATGCTCTGTTTGGCCAGAAGAAATAAACTTTTGACATTTTACAACAAACTAGTGCTAAAAGCATTCTGTGATATCAATATGAATCTGTCTCTGATGACGTCATGGCCTTCCAAATATGGTTGACCGATCCTTGCACGTGACTTGATATAAAGGCGCAGGCGCCGAAGACGTTAGCGACGTCATATTTGCAAGCCAGGACAAAGCAAGAGGTAAGTTCATTAAGAGCACGCATAAAATAGGAAAAAAGAAAATTCCAGATATGTCAGTCTCGGAAATCTCCCCTTTAATTGGCAGGTCTTAAAATATATTTATCTCATTTTAAGAAATGTACAGCCATGCATTTGCAAATGTTTCATAATATACTTTGAAAAACTTACACACTGAAAATAAAATGTCGTTAATTCAGAAATGTAATATGGAGTTATATTTTGTCATTTCAGATTGAATACCTTCGTTTCCACGGCGACAGTATTGCCTTAATGACCTTCATTTCCGAAAGATCCAACCAATTGGCCGCATATGGAAGGTTCCGCTATAAACAGTGACCACGTGACTCAAATTTTATCACGTGAATTATGCCTTCCTTCAGTGTCGGAATCAAAAGTGGACTTTTCAAGGAAATACGGGACAATCATTCTATTTATTTTAAGACTTTTCCCGGAGACCGGATTTATCATTTTATGTTTACTTTTTAATGCTCAAAAGTATGATAATGACTTATTTATTTTGATAGTTTTTTAGGCTTTAAATCTGTACAGGTAGAAAAGCTACGCATTATTCTCATTATATCTGAAAGTTTGTTAGACGAAAGTAATTTATTTTGATGGTCCTAAACATGTTTAAACGATTCCATAAATAATTTATTTTGATACTCTTAGTTTTAAGCGTTTCATCTTAGAAATATCTTCTGGTAGTCTTAAGTATATATCTATGTACATTTTCAACTTTTAGTTTATTTAGTTTAATTTAATTTAGTTGACTTGTTCTATTTCTGAGGTAGAATATTACATTATGAATTATTTATTTCAATTTCTGTGATATGATGATTTGCGAAAAATTAAAAAATCAATGATTGAAAAATATATTGTTTTTATTGTCTTTACCGTCAAAGTGTTGGTAGTAGTTTTCCTAAAAACCAGAGCCAATTCAAACTTTGAAAAGAAAAAAAAGAAGAAAAAAACATTGATATTACGTTTTATAACACGGACTGATTTTCCAGACGAAAAAAAATCAACATGAAAATGAAAATTGGAATGAAGTTCTAGGAACTATTTCGAGGTCCTTGTAAAGGTGGTTTGGCGGAGTGCGACCGACATTTTGTATAGAATTGTACGACTTTATTCTATTACCGACTAACCACCTCCTCGTTTGATGGATCCAAAATTTTGTCTCATTCCTCTTGATAGATATTTACGATCGAAAGTTAAGATCTTCTAGACTGGGTAACTGAGGGAGGAACCTTGATAGATATTTACTATCGAAAGTTAAGATCTTCTAGACTGGGTAACTGAGGAAGGAATCTTGATAGATATTTACTATCGAAAGTTAAGATTATCGAGACTGGGTAACTGAGGAAGGAAACTAGATAGATATTTACTATCGAAAGTTAAGATCTTCTAGACTGGGTAACTGAGGAAGGAAA
Source organism: Pecten maximus (assembly GCF_902652985.1). Taxonomy (NCBI): domain Eukaryota; kingdom Metazoa; phylum Mollusca; class Bivalvia; order Pectinida; family Pectinidae; genus Pecten; species Pecten maximus. The sequence continues at coordinate 20,816,884 of NC_047024.1, read as the reverse complement.
CTAGATAGATATTTACTATCGAAAGTTAAGATTATCGAGACTGGGTAACTGAGGAAGGAAACTAGATAGATATATACTATCGAAAGTTAAGATTATCGAGACTGGGTAACTGAGGAAGGAAACTAGATAGATATTTACTATCGAAAGTTAAGATTATCGAGACTGGGTAACTGAGGAAGGAAACTAGATAGATATTTACTATCGAAAGTTAAGATTATCGAGACTGGGTAACTGAGGAAGGAAACTAGATAGATATTTACTATCGAAAGTTAAGATTATCGAGACTGGGTAACTGAGGAAGGAATCTTGATAGATATTTACTATCGAAAGTTAAGATCTTCTAGACTGGGTAACTGAGGAAGGAAAATAGATAGATATTTACTATCGAAAGTTAAGATCTTCTAGACTGGGTAACTGAGGTAGGAATCTAGATAGCTATTTACTATCGAAAGTTAAGATCTTCTAGACTGGGTAACTGAGGAAGGAAAATAGATAGATATTTACTATCGAAAGTTAAGATTATCGAGACTGGGTAACTGAGGAAGGGATCTTTGATAGATGTTCAACTTTACTATCGAAAGTTAAGATTATCTAGACTGGGTAACTGAGGAAGGAAACTAGATAGATATTTACTATCGAAAGTTAAGATTATCGAGACTGGGTAACTGAGGAATGAATCTAGATGAATCACATGATCATTTTCAAATGGACATTGCTAAGTTAGTTTAGGATTAATTTATTTAAACTGACATTAATGAACCTACAAAACAGTTTGTTAGAGAGTGTATAAAATTGAAACAAAGGGAAACTATGACGCGAGTCGTCAAAGCATTGCTGACGATTATGGAACTGGAATGCCAACCATTCAAGCTATGCCATATGGTACCTCGGATTCCAACGCAGGTTAAATAAGGTCGACTTTTATTCAACATTACTGCATCCAGAAACTCAGGAAAGGTTTAAAAGAAAATTTCCCAGTCTGGGAACTAGAAAGGTTTCTTAAGCGCTCCGGTCCGCTTCTCCCAGTTAATACAGAGTCAAATTACGATGTTTGCTAATTACATCAATATGTTGAAATTAATTTCTTCGGATCAAAATAGCAGACGGATGTCGATCTGTCCTGTTGTTCAGGCAAAGTTAATAAAAAATACATTCTTTATTGTTCGACAGTTACACAATTGCACAAATTAAATGCCTTTGTATCGTGCGATACGCCAGCTTGCAAGTCTATGCGACCCGTTTAGACGGAGACTGGGCACTGTTACAAAAATTCTAACCTGACATCTTTAGAATTAAAACACTAACGCCCGTAAGGGCCTTTGTTGTTTTAAATAGCCGGCCATGATAAGTGAATACGCCCCGGTAACCAGATGGAACCTTTCGGAATTAAATCTTATCTGTACAAATTTTTTCACCTCTTATTTCCCGTAAGGTTTCGTTTACCACCTGTTGAGAATCCTGGCTTTGTCGCTACGCGCTCACGAGGCGAAACGCCGTATTTACATAAAAACTTCTATCTCTACATTGGCCCTCTATAATGTTAACAGCGGCTTGGATGACCCTTCCCTTGGGGTCCGACTATTATCACTGTGAAATGAATTGTATCAAGCCCTTTATCGCTCGCCATGAGAGGGCTTAGGGCTCTATTACACGTATTAAAAGTCAGAAAGAATGTTTAAAAATGTTTTAAAGTATACAAAAAGGACGGGTCTTTTCTTGTACCTGTTTAACCCTTCAAAATAAATTGTATGTACATGTTTGTGTAGTGCGATTTAAAAACATCCCAATGAAACACAAATTATCGTTTTTTAATTGATTAGATTTAATTTGATATTTTCGAAGTAGGTAAAATAAATAAAAATGCTAATTTTTTCGCACATTTGATAGGTTACATGCTCTGGTATCGTTGAAGCCATCCAAAAAGCTTATCAACTTTCAAACAAATTGAATTTCAACACTCAGACATCCCAGGAACATACCAATTAGCTTTTTATCAATTACTTATCATGGCGAGATAGACTGAATGTTTACATGGGAAATGTTGGGTACTTTTTCTTCTACAAGGAATTCATGCACATGTACATTTTAATATGTATACATTACAAACACTCTAATGTTTTAGGAAACTCCTTCCTTCTCCCCATTTTTCTCTTCTACTCACTCCCCCGTTCCTACCTAATGGGGGCCGCGGTGGCCGAGTGGTTAAGGTGTCCCGAAACTTTGTCACTAGCCCTCCACCTCTGGGTTACGAGTTCGAAACCTACGTGGGGCATTTGCCAGGTACTGACCGTAGGCCGGTGGTTTTTCTCCGGGTACTCCGGCTTTCCTCCACCTCCAAAACCTGGCACGTCCTTAAATGTCCCTGGCTGTTAATAGGACGTTAAACAAAATAAACTAAACCAAACCGATCCTACCTAATGTCTTTTGACCCAACCTGACTTCCGCCTTTCATCCAACACGCCGTTGTATTTGAAGGGTTGACAAGTTTTACAAGTTTTTATTTCATCCAAATGCAAAACAAGCATATAGGGAACAGTACAAACATTTTCATAATTATCATGACATAGACAAGCATAAGATGGCGGAGGACCATATTACCATCAATACTACTGTAATGAGATGTACAAGACATGTTGTAACTACATTGTGTTATCAATATACACTGTAAACTCACCAGTTTCAACTTATTGAATTAATATGACAAAACCGTGACGTCATACATAGTAACGACACGTCATAACGGATGACGTCATACTATATAAAAAGCTACAGAAGCAACAGTGACACTGATGAAAAATGATGAATCAATAATAGCAACAAACTAAGATCAATTTAATTACTTGCAAGCAGGGCTTTTCTTTTCGCTGTAGCACGAAACAAATACTTACCCAACATATTCAAAATTTTAACACTTTTACTCGATAATAATTCAATATACTTATACACACTTGGTCGACAATAAAAATACTTTTTGATGTATGTCGCCCTTAATTCGGAATATGCCGGACAGAGAAGTACAAAATGCACTTCATCCTCTACGTCATTTTTATCACAGACAGTACAAATCCTCTGATTTCTAGGGATGTTATTATAACGCCCAGACTCGATATTGAGTCTGTGACACTGCATACGAAATTGGCTTAATAACTTCTTAAATATATGATTGATAGGTTTAATTAGATAGAACTGAGTACAGAAGGAATCCACAATATGTTTATACAAATAACATTTGGGGGATACATCAAAAGCATTATACAATTCTTGAACAAAAACATCATGAATACGTTGGTTGTATATTTGCAAAAAATGATTTTCATTTAAAACACATTGATTTTTCCAAACATATCCAAATCCTAAACTACAAAGTTCATACTTAATATGATAGACCCAATTAGTTTTACAATTAGGTTTTCTGCAATTCAATTCGACTAGAGCATCATAGCATGATTTCAAAATACAATTTTTTGATTTCAATATTTTTAACCAATATTTCATAACAGATGTTTTACGTTGCACATACAATGAATATCTACCGGTTTCAAAAAATACCATAGAGGTATTGACTGTTTTTCTAACGTTAAGTAAATCCTTAAGAAAAAGGAGGTGAATTTTTTCTACTTGTGGCGAAACATCTTGCCCCCAAACTTCACACCCATAATTCAAAATACATGTAACATATGTATCAAATAAGGAGAGTTTTGTTTCCGTGTTAAGGTTAAAGTGTTTCATTTTTCTTTTTAATTGAAAATATGCTTTCCTGCCTTGAGAAGCTAAAGTATCTTGCGCTACAGAAAATCTGCCGTTAAAATTAAAAACCAAACCCAGGTAACAAAACTTATCCACAATTTCTATAGGTTTACTATTGAACGTCCAGCTTTCACCAGGTAATATTCTTTTCTTTTTTCTAAAAATAACAATTTTTGTTTTGTCTGTGTTAACTTTTAAATTCCACTTAGTAGTGTAAGTCTGTAAACAGTAAAGCATACGTTGGAGGTCAGTAACGTCCTCGGAGAACAAAACTGTATCATCTGCATACATTAACATAAACAGGTTAATCAACTGTAAGGAGTAACTTTGACAATCAGACTTTATAAATTCACTTTCCATATCATTTACAAATAAAGAATATAGCATGGGAGACAAAGATTCCCCTTGTAATAAACCGACATGCAAATCGAACATGGCGGATAATTTACCATTAAGTTTCACGCACGAACGTACATTATCATAAATTGATGAAATAACATTAAGTAATCGCCCTCTTATACCACTTTTCCAAAGTTTATGCCATAAATATCGATGATTAATACTATCAAAAGCCTTACTGTAATCAATAAAAACACAATATAGTCGTTTGTTCTGTTCTATAGAATTAATAATTAAGCTTTGTAATGCAAAAATTGCATCTCTAGTACCAAACCCAGGCTTGAAACCAAACTGTGCATCGGTAACAATATCTTCACGAGCGCTCCACTTCAACAAGCGCTTATTTAACATAGACGTAAAAAGTTTAGCTAAATGACTAATTAATGTTATGCCTCTGTAATTGTTAACATTATCAATATCCCCCTTTTTGTGCAGGGGAATTATAACACCTTGAGCCCATGACTCTGGAAAATAACCAATTTGTAGCATGGTATTGAATAACTTTAATAAAACTGGTAGGAACATATTTTTATATTCAATAAAATATTCATTAAGTACCATATCAATACCAGCAGCTTTGCCCCTGGGCAGATCCTTAATTACTTCCAATATTTCATCATTACTAAAATCTACATCTAACTCGGGATATACGCACTCAGTATCATTACTACTTGTAATAACACTATTGTCTGTTTCACCCGCTAGATCTTTGAAATAGTTGAAAAAATCTGTTAATGATACAATGCCAGTCTTAGAGGTCTTATGATTTGAAAAATGACGATAAAACTCCCTAGGGTTATTACGTTTCAATAAATCCAGCATATTGCCTTCCATACTATTATATTTACGTTTCATCTTTCTCTCATAGACTTTATATTGTTTTTTGGCATGGGAGAGAGTAGTTCGGTTAGCTGAGGACCGCTCACTATTAAACTCAGATAAAGCCCTTTTATATCTTTTATACAAATTTCTACAACTGTTGTCAAACCATGGCTTATCCGTTTCCATTTTAACCGAAGTACCAATATGACAGGAACATGAACAATCAATAACTTTACTGTTGGAGATACAAAATTTATCAAACAATTTGCGTGTACATGAAACAAAATCATTGAGACATATATCGACACTTTCTTTCGAGCAATCAAGTGATTCAACACAGCTATGTATTAAAAGTCTGGCGTTAAATATATCACTCGTAACGCTGCTACTGGCCTCATTTGACCATCTTACATTTGTTATAGTGGTATACGTATCATTACCTTGGCAACAGTTACATTGAAAGGTAGCTGATAAACAATCTAAAACAAGAAATATTGGTGCATGATCGGAGTATTCCGTAAAGCCACCTACTTCAAAACTTTTAATAGACGACATTGAACCATTATCCGTCAATGCGTAATCTATAACAGAACAGCCATTCGAATTAACAAATGTTAATTTACCATCCAGATCGCCAGAGGTACGACCATTTATAATTTGAACACCCGTTGTTTTACAAAGATGTAGTAAATAACGACCAAAGGTATTAACTTGTTGGTCCTCTGATGTACGTGTAACTGTACATGGATCCTGAGGGTAACTAATGAACCCCTCAAGCTGACGATGAACGCTATCATGCAGTAAGTCGATAGGTATAAAGTCCGGATCTATGCCGGTCCTACTGTTAAGATCGCCCATTACAAGAACCTTCCCTAATGAACTATAAGAGGCAATGCTGTTCTCAAGTACCGAGAATATATCCTCTTCGTACGAACGATAAAATACAGAACCCTCGGGAGGTAGATATACAAGCGCTAGATAAACACTTTTCTGGTCAGGAAATAGTTTACCATCAATTTTTACCCATACAATGCTGTCTAAAAGTACAGACTCAAGAGAAATGTAATTGTGTAACCATGGTTTGTATAAACATACTAATCCACCACCTTTACATTTTGATCTAACAACAGGTTTAAAGCCTTTAAAACCTTTTACATTTAACTCATCCTTATCATCTAGCCAACATTCTGTTAGGCAAACAATGTCTGCTTCACTGAAGGTGGTACAAAAATCAGTGTTTTCGACTTTATTTATTAACCCTCTCTGAACGTTCCAACAACAAAGCCGTATAGAAGTATTGGCCTCCGCCAACCGCTAATCGGCTGATTTGACGTGAGTCTCATCTGATGTCTGTTCAGAAATAGGCACACCCGTTGTCTGACATCTCGTAGTACCCGTTTGGTTACGTCCGTCCTTGCCTGACTTAACACTATTGTCTTGACGACCCGTGCTTGCTGGGGAACCTGCAGGGGAAAGCGGCGTTGAAGATTGTCGACGTCGCTTTGCATCACGCCTATCACTGTAGTGTGTGCGAGTACTCATAGGTTGGTCAGCAGTAGAAAACCCCTGGGTGGTCTCTACAGACTCTTCACCAGTGTATAATACTCCATCAACGTACATTTTGTCCCTCACAAACTTAACCTTGTGATTGAGTCTACGAAGACGCTTGGCAACGGGATATAGTTTCTTACGAATCTCTTCCACGGCGGACGGAAACTGTTCGTTCACGCCATATCGTGTGCCTCTAAGAAGGTAGGAACGTGAAAGAACTAAACTATGCTGGCTCTGATAAAGAAATCTGGCCACGATAGGTCGGGGCCTGTCCTGTTTCCGTTTCCCGAATCGGTGCACATTACCAAACTCAACGTCTTGGATGTCTAATTCGTTGTATAGGAACGACCTAACTAATGCCTCGGTGTCCTCTCTGACGTTCTCACTTAATCCATTAAAAACGAGGTTGGCCTTCATGGACCGGCACTGAAGGTCAGTTACTATCGACCTCAGTTCATGTCGTTCTTCATATGCCTTTTCTAATTCTACTGACAAAGCGACTGAATCCGATCTATTGGCTTGGCTTTTTAACACACTGATATCAGATTCATGCCTATCTGTCTGAGCCTTCACCGAATCAAACATTTGACCAATCGCTTCAGCGCTGTGCTCCAGATCACGCGTTTGGCAACTCAATGCCCCAAATTTGTCCTCGATATCACGCACGCGCGACGATAAAAGAGTGAGATCATGTTGAACTTTATCTATTTTATTGACTTGTTCCTCAATGTGTTTGAGTCTGTTTTCTATACGTGTCATAAAGTGAACCATGTCTGAATTACTCACTTCCGAAGTCCCTGTGCCCATGGCGTCGTCATATAGCACTGCACGCGACGCCCCTAGTACAGATGACGTAGTTGGTTCCGACCCTGCACTCATAGTGCTGATCAACTGGTGTGCGGGTACAGGAATAAAGCCATACACATTGATTATATAAGCACAATGGAGAAGAATGCACGTGTCGTACACTTCTCTCTCCTATAGAGCCTCACGCCTCGAGTCCGTCACGGTTGATTAGGCATACAGGTGAGCGCAACCGGTGAACAGGTGATCATCAAATACATATACAATGGACAGTCAATTGTTTGAAATAAAATGACGCTTAAATGCTCAGTACTCCAATATATCACCTTCGAACGTGACCGAAATCGAAGTATCAATCATAGTTCAAAAGTTGAGCCAGAAATTAAAGAAACCACACTGGCCAAAACCATATTATATCACAAAAACTTACGGAGTCCCGACACACGTCTAAACACACCTGCCGCCATATTGTTACAGAGTACACACAAAACAATGACAACATCACTATTTCTTCTTAAGTCCTACTGGTAAATGTTTCAAATGGGTATTTTATATAACTAATATAACTGCTAATTTCTAAATGTTGTCAAAGATTGTTGAACATTATTTCCAAACACTTTAATCCATTATCGACCGTGTTTTTACATACATGAAAAATTAACGTATTTGTCAGTGCATAAAAGAGTCGGTTTTAAAGAAATCTATAAATAAATTGGATTAAATGACAAAATCACCCAATAGTTCAAACGAATAACCATTTCCTATTGTTAGCCCGGATATAGGGTTCTTAGCCTTAAACTGTCGTGTGAACTTTTTATCACAGGGCTGACTTTTAACACACATACATGTATGTACTTACACTACATGTATTTCCTTTCTAAGGTAAAAACAATCCCTCAAGTTAAAAAAAAAACCGGACCCAGTGACACCGATAATTGTCAGCCATCTACCTTTGAGTTCGGATACTACAAAGTAAGTAGCGAGCATAAAGTTTAAATAAAATACGAAAGAGAGGAATAGTGTTTCACACGCCAGAGTGGGCAATATTTATCAAGATCAAACATATGTGATTACGTGTAGGTTGTGTCCGCCGGATATCAACACAAAACATAATATTAAATATGATTTCTATGATTAATTTAATACAAATCAGACATAATACCAAAAAAGTTACTTAATTTTATTATTTTTACATCAAAATCACGTTTAATTTACATTTTACGCTAAACAGAAAGTAACATTTACATCTCTCCCTTCTTCAGCTTAGTAAACTGCGAATACATTAGCGTATATGCAGTGAAAAAAGGAACGTCAACTAGACGGCGCCATTTTGAAAGGACTGATCAACGCAATTTTAGCGTTTTCTCCTGTTACCCGATGATCTCTGCACAAAAAGCTAACGTCAACTTAGTACTTTGTCATAAACTAAACTGAATATTGCGGAAATGAGTGCATATTTAACTTCTCAACGAGCTAAGCTAACAACAAATGGCTGAAGCGTACAGTTCCAAGAGAACATTTGACCACGTCACTACTAATCTGTGTCAATAGCCGCTGTGCTTGACAACCATAGATAATCTGAGACGGAAATTGTGCATTGTGAATATATCGATAAATTAGAAATATAAAAGGTATTAAACAAAAATGTCTTAATTTTGTTAACAATACTGGTGTCTTTACGTAGATTCACAGGAACTATATTATCGTAGCAACCACGGCTGCCGTATAGTTACCAACGTCGCAACAAACCCTGCATTTTATTTTTTCATACTGTAATTAAAAAGCGCTCCATTCTGGCCCTACACCAGACATGGTGCCAGGGCCAGAGGAAACTCGGGCTACATAGAATATGTTCGTCGCCAACTGCGGACATACCACCGTATACGCAGTCAAAGTGAGATACAATCCTTAATAAGAACATAAACTGTTTAAATCAAAACAAAATACACTGATATATACATAATGTATATCTCCATATTGACAGGCATGTAGTTTTTTCATTTTATCGTTATTCAAATTAGGTGACTCTTTAACTCATGCGAACAATTGTCACGTGCTCCCGTCCTTAAATGACATTAGCTGTTAATAGGACGTTAAACTAAATAAACCAAACCAAACCAAGCTCTCGTATTTCCATTTTACTGATAAAAAGTACACGTATGCATATTGAAGATCAGAAGGAGGTTTTTGGAACTGTTTCACGCGCATATTAACGTTATCAAAACATAATAAGCACAATGCTACTCAAGAATGAACAGTGGTGTCGTTAGTCTTAGATACCGACATTTAATAATTGTCCATAAAAATAAACACTGCTCCGGGTGAGGATCGAACTCACAACCTCCGCATTCCTCGTCCTGTGTCGAGCACAGGGAAGGTACTGTCTATAAGTACGGCGCGCTAACCGATTGTGCCACCGGAGCAGATGTATCATCGCCATATATGTGTATAACTTGTATAAACCGCAATTGAACGCCGTATCGGTATCGGATATATACACACACTTACACATCTACTTGAGATACTTATACGTACACAAGTTTATTCTGATTTACAATTATGAAATATTACAAGTCTGTTTTCAGCTACAATAAAATGGTTTTAACACGTAAAAAGTTTTATCATGAAAAAAATGTAATTAAATCAGGCAAGTTTTTAAAATGTAGAAACTGCATTACAAAGCAAGCTCACTTTTACCATGCAACACACAATATGTATCTAATTGAATTATTTAACCATTTTCATGGTTTGATGTCCCGTTAAGTTTGGTCATGACGTCAGCCTCTCGTTTGCGAGGTGTATGCGTGTGATGAATGACACACGTTGTGAAAGCACGGAACAGACGCCGACTTTAAAGTGCTATCTCACTGGAAGAATACTATCGAATGCACCCGGCAGGACACCCCTTCCGGTCACATGGTACCGTTCTAAGTGCTAAGTGCTAAGCAGGTTTAGACTCTGGTATGTCTCGGCTAGGAGGCATAAACCAAAAAAAAACATCACAGGGGCGAACTCTCAATTGAGGCCAAACGTGAGGCGATGTCAAGGGAGAAATTAGGAAGAAGAAGGTTATTCAGAAAGAATTCATAGTAAAATCACATTATGAATCGGGCAATTGGACAGCGATAATAATTCTTACGCCCTACCTACAGGGCAAATATGATATTGTTGTTTACAACATATCTTAAATATCTAAAAACAAATATATATACATACATAACGTTTACGAGATATATATTTATTTGAACATTTTATGAAATTATCATATATAATATTTCCTCTAAATGAGACTCATCGTGAGAGAGACTAGAAATCCACTTTGTCATAGAATATGTAATATACATTATATAATATAATTATATATATAACAATTATGTATATAACAATTATATATATAATACAATTATATATATAATACAATTATATATATAATACAATTATATGATTGTCATTTCTTCTTAAAATGTAAAAGATGAAACATCTCCTTACGAACTGGCCAATTAAAAAAAACATTCGATACATTAGATCTATATCTACCTAGTTTTATCTAAAAATAGTCTGCTCCGGGTGAGGATCGAACTCACAACCTCCGCATTCCTCGTCCTGTGTCGAGCACAGGGAAGGTACTGTCTATAAGTACGGCGCGCTAACCGATTGTGCCACCGGAGCGACTTGTTCGCCAGGATCGACAAGATCGTCTAGTATATGATGTTAGGCGAGGTGGTTCACAGTATCGATCTGTTGAAGTCATAATGATAAATTAAGCATAAACTTTATATTTCACGTCTGTCTTCAAACGTCTATGTGTCTCTGAAATTATATCGATACTGCAATATTTGTACAGTTATATGTAATTTTCTTACATCTTAAATCAATAGACCGTATTTAATTAACATGATGAGCATGACACACCTATTTTTATTATCATTTTTCTAAAATTCAATAAATAAATTAACAAATAAATAAATAAATAAATAAATGAAAGCCAAATATGCCACGTAGCGTTCTATATATTGACCTCCGTTTATCGTGAGCCGTTTGTAATGTCACGGTTAAGATAGATAGCTATGGAAGTGCATGGTTATGTGAAAC